>NC_067472.1:163267260-163617260 GCF_947179515.1 Apodemus sylvaticus | reverse complement strand
TATCCTATCCAATATCTGCATCAATTACTTTTCCATCTTCAGCTTTTTTCTACTTACTTATCTCTTGTATGAAACAGTGCATCTAAACACCTGTCCTAATGGTCCTTCAGCTTCACTGCCTTACCTATTTCAATAACATTATCTACTCCTTTTTTATTAGATATTTTCTTTATTTACATTTCAAATGTTATCCCTTCTTGGTTTCCCCTCCAAAACTACTCTATCCCATTCTCCCTGCCCCCATCACCAACTCACCCACCCCAACTTTCCTGTCCTGAAATTCCCCTATACTGGAGCTTTGAGCCTTCTCAGGACCAAGGGGCTCTCCTTCCTTTGATGTCCAACAAGGCCATCCTCTGCTGCATATGCATCTGAAGCCATGGGTCCCTCCATGTGTACTCTTTGGTTGGTGGTTTAGTTCCTGGGAGCCCTGGGGTTACTGATTGGTTCATACTGTTGTTCCTCCTGTGGGGTTGTAAACCCTTCAGCTCCTTTGGGTCCTTTCTCTAGCTCCTCCATTGGAGACCTTGTGCTAAGTCCATGGGTTGGCTGAGAGCATCCACCTGCATATTTGTCAGTTACTGGCAGAGCCTCCTGGGAGGAGACAGCTATATCAGGCTTCTGTCAGCAAATGCTTGTTGGCATTCACAATAGTTTCTGGGTTTGGTGATTGTATATGGGATGGACTGCCGCAGGTGGGGCAGTCTCTGGATGGCCTTTCTTTCAAAGTTTGGAATACCCAAAATACAATTCATAGACCAAACGATGCTCAAGAAGAAGGAAAACCAAAGTATAGATACTTTCATCTTTCTTAGAAGAGGGAACAAAATACCCATGGGCAGAGATACAGAGACAAAGTGTGGAACATTATCTACTCTTAAAAGGATGTTGTCTTCTTTGCCACGAAAGCCTGTGTGCACCCTCTGTCAAGTATTCCTGTACACTGTAAAGCATTTCCTGATTTTTCTGGTGGAATATTATTCTCTCTCAAAGAAAATGTCCATGTTTCTTCTGGGACTTTCATTTCTTGTGTTAAAAAGTTGTCAGTGCTCATGTTAGGAACAGGTCTTGCTCTGCCTAGGGTGGGTATCCGAAATTGATAACAGCTCTCTCTGAGATTCAGGCAGGACCTTAGGCATCATTCTGATGTGATACTCAGGGAGTCACTGTTGGGCAAAGTAAAACTTGACAGGCATCTTTATGTAGCAATACTCAGCCCTCTTTGCCCCAGACCAGTGTTCAGCAAAACCCTTCTTCACTTGCCTGTACAAAAGTCAGCATGGATTTTGTTTTGTTTTAAAGCAGATTCTAGCCTCATGATTCTTCATTTTCCTAGATGAGGACACTGTTTCAATGTAAAAGGGAGGGGCCAAATGTTGAAGGGTTTTGAGTCCCTTGCTACAGTTTCTGGAGTAGGTCTACTTGAGAACATGCATAATCATTTAAAAAATAGTAAGCTAATATTTTAAAGCAGCAAGATTTCAGAATAACTTATAGTTCTGTTGTGAGAATTGATGTCCAGTTGCCAGCTTATGAGATTATTATGGGAAAGTGCTACTCTCCCTCATACTAGCCTGAGTTTATCTTAAGTGAGCAATCACTACTCACCTTAGAGAAGCTCTTCTTCTCTGTTGTCAGAGACTGAATTAGAGGGACAAGCTCTGTATCCCATGCCTATGTGTGATAAAAGACCAAACAGAAGGAGAAAGAAAGCAAGAAATGAGTCAAATAGAGGAGAGGGACAGCACTATTCAAATGAGCTTCCAAACTGAAAATTTAGGACCAAGAACCATCACAGATGCACATGTCAAGTGTTTGTTACCCCTATCAGGCATGTTATCATATTCTGTAGAAAGCGGGGGAACCTTTAGTTATTTTAAAGTTCAGTGCAAATTGGAGGGAGGAGGGGCTTCTGACTCAATTTTACCTTTAAAACTGAGCAACAGAAATGCATGGAGACAGGAGAGGAGGAAAGAGCATAGAAAGATAAGAGAGGAGACAGGTCTCTTTTTCTTCTTTTCTATTTTTTAAAACATTTCTTGGTCTGGGCTCCATTCCAGGACTATAGTCACAGGATTTAATAATTTATAATCTCACATAAATCAAATAGCAGCCACAGTTAAGTATGATTTGTTATATGTGTGGATTTCTGTTTATGGTACCTTTATTGAGACATTGAGCCGTAAAATGTAATATGTAATCTCTACCTATTTAAAAGCGTCATGCTGTTTGATCACAGAAATGATTTGCCTCTTCCTGATCTCAGCACAGAGAATATTTGATACAAAGTTCCATACCATGAAGTCCCTGTGGGGCAGTGTGCCTGTCAGACTCTGAAACCTGCAGCAGCATATAGTGTGTGTAGTTTCTGGGGATTACAGACACTGTGGCTAGTGGCGGGTAAACATCAATTTAGTTGTAGAAGGAATTAACTTAATATTAACCCCAAATTTCTTGCCTTCATCACCAACAAATGACTTCTATGGTAGTATCTAATGAAAGGGAAGAGAACTCCACCAGCAGTGTCTCTCAGAATAGCATAGGCCATAAGAAAAAGCATCAGCCTGGGATTCCCATTGCCTACCCCAAAAACATAGTCCCTCCTGCTTTAGTGTCATAACCTCAGGGAGCTGCAGAAGTCTCTACTCCCAGTTTTTATCTGGAAGTGAAGAAATACTCAGCCTTCCTAACTAAGTTGAAAAAATTAAATGAGATGCTGGTAAAGTACACGACCAGAGATTTTGTTCTTTAGAGCCATTTAAGGAAAAGAAAGTGGAAGCTGGGGAAGCAGTCTAACTCATAGAGTATTCGCCTAGCATGCACAAAGCTTTGGACTTACACTGAAGTATAGCATAAATGCAGTGTAATGGCCAGAACCTGGGATCCAGGGTGGGGAGCTGGAAACAGAAGGGTCAGATGTTGCAAGTCATCCTTGGCTACATAGATAGTTTGAGGGCAAACCAGGTTATATGAACTCTGGAAGAACAACAGGGGAGAGAGGTGGGCTGGGAATGGGGAGTGGGAGAGAGGGCTTAGAAAGAGAGTGTTGCTCCACTGGGTTGTGCAGTTCTCAAAATTCTTCCTTTGAAAACAGAACTGGCTGTATTTGTTTCTAACGTGGGGGCTTAAACATTCCCCAGAATGCACATACAACTGCCAATAGTGATATCAAAAAATAAGAAAAGAAAAGCAATACATCCCAGCTAAAGAGAAGGCAATAGAAACTGTTGAGGACCTTAGTAACACCATAGAAGCAAGACTGAGGAGACAGAGACCTCAGTTTAGGTGAAAATTTAAATGACTGCACGAATTCCTCTATGATTAAGATAACATTTATCTTACGGTGTGTAGCGGAGATGGGTTCTTTTAAATAATTCCCGGTAAAACTATGATATTTAAATATATAGCATAACTCTGAAATATGTAAACATATCTGAATGTGGGTATGTACAGGTGAATGTAGTGCTTCCAGTGGACAGAAGAGGGCATCAGATCCACTGGAGCTGGAGTTCTGAGATGCCCATTGTGGGTACTGAACACTAACCTGGAGTCCATCTACAAAAGTAGACAGTACTCACAGAGCTACCTCTAAAATCCCACAATACAGCAGTTTTAACTATTAAAACAAAAGCAGAAGCAATAGCCAAAGTAAAACATGTTTTTCACAGTAATGCAATGTCCATAAAAGGTGAGATTCACACAAGACAAGAGGCAGGGATGGGTGAACCCTGCATGCATATGGCGCCAGTGCAGTATGACAGCAACAGCAGGACAGCTACGGGCTTTCCGTCTTGCTTGTTCAGGTTCTGGTGAGAAACACCTTGACATGATTTTGAAGTTTATACAAGTAAACTCTCTCCCTTTTGCTTTTGTGACAATCACTAGCTATTCTCCAGTGAGCATCCTTATCTAGGAACTACACAGAAGTAAATTCATCACAATGGACTTTAAAGCATAGTGTTGGTCATTTTGCAAGCAAGAGACAAATAGTTAGGTTTGTCATGTTTAGGACAATAGTCTAGCTTGATGATAATTCTTGTCTGACTGGCTGACATGGCCACGCAAAGTCATCAGCAACAAATTTTACACTTGACAACTGTGTAATTGACTTGCAAAACAGAAAACAGGAGCAAAATTGAAATTTAAAAATCTCATAATATTTTGAGTTCAAATTTTTTTGATTTTGAGTTTGGCCATATTTATAGCTGCCCTTGACCACATGTGTCTCTTGGGCGGAGGAGTTGGGGGGAGGTAGGAAGACCTGGGATGGAAATTCAATGTATATTTTCAATCCATTTATTGTGTCTAAATTGACAATTCTAAAATGTATGTGATAGAGAAACGATTTTCTGTGTTCACACCTTATTCTAGAAATTAGATGTGTTCACTTAGAGTCTATTTAGAGAGTTCATATTAATAACTTTTTAGCTGAATAAGGGAAGCTATGCTATCTGAGCACTTGCTGTCTTGACCTGAGTGTTTATGTCCTTATCCACTTCAAAGTTCAGGTTAGTAGTATAGGGTGTGCAATTCAAAAGATCAAAAACAACAATAACATAAACAACAAGTAAACAAACAAAAAAACTAAAGCCAGAAAAATCTACCAGGTTTCTCAGAATAGCCCCACAATGAATGGCAGAGCCAGTGTGGAAGACAGTCATTGTGATTCTAGTGTCTGTTTACTGGGAATGTTAAAACTAGGGTTGGGGATGAGCATTTGGCTTTTCATTTGGGATGAAAGAACATTCATGGAAAATTACCTTTTGGAAAAAGATGTTAATCTTGGAAAACTTAATCCTTTGAGGTTTTGGTCTTTGAAAGTTCCAGGGGGTGAGATGTCAAAATTAAAAACAAACCTCCTTCTAGAATCTTAGCAGGTGAAATGTCTGGGGAAGGGGAATAAGCAGGTCCAAACCTCATGCCTGAGAGGTATTTCTGTGGTTCTATTTATTCATCAGGGTATCCCATAGGTCTCACTTGCTCTACTGTTTGAGCTCTTCTTCCTTTATCATTCTGAACCTCTTAGCTCAGGGATAGAGAGTGTTGATTCTGCACATATCTTAGGATGCAACAGTTCCTCTGACACTTTGTTCTCAAAATGCACAGTAAGAAATCACAGCAGAAGCTTTATTAAGCCAATAAAAGTCCCCATCAGCAATGCAGAGGGCACATGAGACCCCTGCAGGGGCATGCTGTCATCATCTGAATCATTGTGTGACAGCTGACTGGGACTGCTGAGTCAGCCAGAATTCTGAGTGATGGGATGAAAGATAACCATAATTCATGATGCACATGCAGGACAGAACACCCAGCATTGCAAGGAGTTTTAAGTGACATGAAAAGCTACTGAGGAAGCAGTGCAGGAAGCCAGCTATACACCCAGCAGCCAGTGAGGAGGAGACAGCCAGCAGAGCCTGCATCCAGAGCTGATTGGGGCCACAGAGGTACATAACCAAATACAACTACAAGAGAGTGGGTCTCAGCTGCCATCTTTGCTTCTGTGACTATGCAACAAATTGGTAGGCAGGTCTCATCAGAGTAGAGGATCTCTTGGGACACACTATACCAGGACTCTACCTGCATCCAGGAAATTTGCAGCACCACAGAAATTTGAGCCTGAAGAAAGCAGCACACCCATGGTTGCTGAGATAGGCCTACAGGGACACACACAGGAGGGGCAAGCTCTAGCCAGTGACAGCACCCAACTAACACCCGAGATAACCAGATGGCAAAAGGCAACCATGGGAATGTTGCTAACAGAAATCAAGGCAATATGGCACCATCGGAACCCAATTCTCCACAACAGCAAGTCCTAGATACCCCAACAAACCAGGAAAGCAAGATTTGGATTTAAAATCACAGGTCATGATGCTGATGGAGGGCATCATGGAGGACTTCAAGGAGGACATAAATAACTCCCTTAAAGAAATACAAGAGAATACAAGTAAACAGCGAGAAACCCTTGAAGAACTAAGGGAAAACACAACAAAACAGGTGCAGGATTTAAACAAAGCTGTCAAGGATCTAAAGAAGGAGGTAGAAACAATAATGAAATCACAAAGGGAGACAACTCAGGACATAGAAAACCTAGGAAAGAAGTCAGGAGTCTTAGATCCAAGCGTCAATAACAGAATGCAAGAGATGGAAGAGAGTATTTCAGATACAGATGATACAATAGAAAACATTGATACAATAGTCAAAGAAAATGAAAAATGGAAAAAGCTCCTGACCCAAAATATCTAGGAAATCCAGGACAAAATGAGAAGACCAAACCTAAGGAATATAGGCATAGAAGAGATTGAAGAGTTCCAACTTAACGGGCCAGTAAATGTCTTCAACAAAATTGTAGAAGAAAACTTCCCTAACCTAAAGAAAGAGATGCCCATGAACATACAAGAAGGCTATAGAACTCCAAATAGATTTGACCAGAAAAGAAATTCATCCCATCACATAATAATTAAAACACCAAATGTACTAAACAAAGAAAGAATATTAAAAGCAGTAAGGGGAAAAGGTCAAGTAAAATATAAAGGTAGACCTATCAGAATTATACTGGATTTCTCACCAGAGACTATGAAAGCCAGAAGAACTTGGGCAGATGTCATGCAGACCTTAAGGGAACACAAATGCCAAACCAAATGGCTATATCCAGCAAATCTTTCAATTACTGTAATTGAAGAACCCAAGGTTTTTCATGACAAAAACAAATTTACACAGTATCTTTCCATAAACCCAGCCCTTCAAAAGATAATGAATGGAAAACATCAACAAAGGGAGGGAAACTACACACTAGAAAAAGCAAGAAAGTAATCTCCTTTCAGCAAACCCAAAAAAAGATAACCACAAAAACATAACAATTACATCAAAAACAGTAGGAAGCAACAATCACTATTCCTTAATATCTCTTAATATCAATGGACTCAATTCTCCAATAAAAAGACATAGACTAACAGACTGGATTCATAAACAAGACCCAACATTTTGTTGCATACAGGAAATGCATCTCAGTGTCAAAGTCATACACTACCTAAGAGTGAAAGGCTGGAAAACAGTTCTCCAAGCATATGGTCCCAGGAAACAAGCTGGAGTAGCCATTCTAATATCAGATAAAATAGACTTTCAACCAAAAGTCATCAAAAAAGATACAGAAGGCCACTTTATACTCATCAAAGGAAAAATTATACCAGGAAGAACTCTCCATTTTGAACATCCATGCCCCAAATACAAGGGCACCTGCAATCATAAAGGAAACCTTACTAAAGCTTAACATCACACCCCACAATATAATTCTGGGGGACTTAAACACCCCACTCTCTTCAATGGACAGATCAGGGAAACACAAACTAAATGGAGTCACAGTGAAATTAACAGAAGTTTTGGACCACATGGACTTAATAGATATCTATAGAACATTTCATCCTAAATCAAAAGAATATACCTTCTTCTCAGCACTTCATTGTACCTTCTCCAAAATTAACCATACAATTGGTTACAAAACAGACCTCAACAGATATAAGATGATCGAACTAATTCCATGCCTCCTATCAGATCACTATGGAATAAGGGTTGTCTAAAATAGCAACAAAAACAACAAAAAGCCCACATACACCTGGAAGCTGAACAATTCTCTACTCAATGATACCTTTGTCAAGGAAGAAATAAGGAAAGAAATCAAAGACTTTTTAGAATTTAATGTAAATGACGGCACAGTATAACCAAATTTATGGGACAAAATGAAAGCAGTGCTAAGAGGAAATCTCATAGCTCCGAGTGCCTATAAAAAGAAGCTGGAGAGAGCATACACTAGCAGTTTAACACAACACCTGAAATCTTTAGAACAAAAAGAAGCAAATATACCCAAGAGGAGTAGAAGGCAGGAAATCATGAAACTCAGGGCTGAAATCAACCAAGTTGAAGCAAAAAGAACTATACAAAGAATCAACAAAAGTAGGAACTGGTTCTTTGAGAAAATCATCAAGATAGATAAACCTTTAGTGAGACTAACCAGAGGGCACAGAGACAGTACACAAATAACAAAATCAGAAATGAATAGGGTGAAATAACAACAGAAACTGATGAAATCCAAAAAATTATCATATCCTACTACAAAACCCTATACTCAACAAAACTGGAAAATATGGATGAAATGGACAATTTCCTAGACAGATACCAATTACCAAAATTTAATCAGGATCAGATAGACCATCTAAATGGTCCCATAACCCCTAAAGAAATAGAAGTGGTCATTGACAGTCTCCTAGCCAAATAAAATAAAATAAAATAAAATAAAATAAAATAAAATAAAATAAAATAAAATAGCATAGGACCAGATAGCTTTAGTGCAGAATTCTATCAGACATTCAAAGGAGACCTAATGCCAATACTCTTCAAACTATTCCACAAAATAGAAACAGAAGGAACATTACCTGACTCATTCTATGAAGCCACAATTTCCCTGATACCAAAACCACACAAAGATCCAGCAAAAAAAGAGAATATTAGACCAATTTCCCTTATGGATGTCAATGCAAATATACTCAATAAAATTCTTGTCAACCGAATCCAAGAACACATCAAAACAATCATTCACCATAATCAAGTAGGCTTCATTCCAGGGATACAGGGATGGTTCAGTATATGGAAATCCATCAGTGTTATCCACTACATAAACAAACTCAAAGAAAAAAACCACATGGTCATTTCATTAGATGCAGAAAAAGCATTTGACAAAATTCAGCATCCTTTCATGCTAAAAGTCTTGGAAAGAACAGGAATTCAAGGCCCATACCTAAACATAATAAAAGCAATAAACAGCAAACCAGTAGCCAATATCAAACTAAGTGGAGAGAAACTTGAAGCAATCCCACTAAAATCAGGGACTAGACAAGGCTGCCCACTCTCTCCGTATTTATTCAATATAGTACTTGAAGTTCTAGCCAGAGCAATTAGACAATACAAGGAGGTCAAAGGGATACAAATTGAAAAGGAAGAAATCAAACTATCACTATTTGCAGATGATATGATAGTATACTTAAGTGACCGAAAAACCTCCACCAGAGAACTCCTACAGCTAATAAACAACTTCAGCAAAGTGGCTGGTTATAAAATTAACTCAAGCAAATCATATATTCAAAGGATAAACAGGCTGAGAAAGAAATTATGGAAATGACACCCTTCACAATAGCCACAAACAATATAAAGTATCTTGGTGTGACTCTGACCAAACAAGTAAAAGATCTATATGACAAGAAGTTCAAGTCTTTGAAGAAAGAAATTGAAGAAGACCTCAGAAGATGGAAAAATCTTCCTTGTTCTTGGATTGGCAGGATTAATATAGTAAAAATGGCCATCTTGCCAAAAGCAATCTACAGATTCAATGCAATCCCCATCAAAATCCCAACTCAATTCTTCATAGACTTAGAAAGAGCAATTCTCAAATTGATCTGGAATAACAAAAAACCCAGGATAGCTAAAACTATTCTCAATAGTAAAAGAACTTCTGGGGGAATCAGTATCCCCAACCTTAAGCAGTTGTGTTAAAAACTGCATGGTATTGGTACAGTGACAGGCAAGTAGATTAATGGAATAAAATTGAGGACCTGGAAATGAACCCACAGAATTATGGTCACTTGATCTTTGATAAAGGAGCTACAGCCATCCAGGGGAAAAAAGATAGCCTTTTCAACAAATGGTGCTGGCTCAACTGGAGGTCAGCATGCAAAAGTATGCAAATTGAACCATTCTTGTCTCCTTGTACTAAGCTCAAGTCCAAGTGGATCAAGAACCTCCACATAAAACCAGAAACACTGAAACTAAAAGAAAAGAAACTGGGGAAGACCCTTGAGGACATGGGCACAGGGGGAAATTTCCTCAACAGAACACCAATAGCTTATGCTCTAAGATCAAGAATTGACAAATGGGACATTATAAAACTACAAAGTTTCTGTAAGGCAAAGGATATTGTCAAAAGGATAAAATGGCAACCAACAAATTGGGAAAAGATCTTTACCAACACTACATCTGACAGAGGGCTTATAGCCAAGATATACAAAGAACTGAAGAAGGTAGACTCCAGAGAGCCAAATATCCCCCTAAAAAATGGGGTACAGAGCTAAACAAAGAATTTTCACCTGGGGAATACTGAATGGCTGAGAAGCACCTAAAGAAATGTTCCACATCCTTAGTCATCAGGGAAATGCAAATCAAACCAACCCTGAGATTTCACCTCACACCAGTCAGAATGGCTAAGATCAAAAACTCAGGAGAAACAGGTGCTGGCTAGGATGTGGAGAAAGTGGAACACTCCTCCAGTGCTGGCGGGGTTGCAAATTGGTATTACCACTCTGGAAGTGAGTCTGGCGGTTCCTCAGAAAACTGGGAATGATACTTTCAGAGGACCCTGCTATACCACTCCTGGGAATATTCCCAGAGGTTTCCCCAGCATGTAATAAGGATACTATGTTCATAGCAGCCCTATTTATAATAGCCAGAAGCTGGAAAGAACCCAGATGTCCCTCAACGGTGGAATGATACAGGAAATGTGATATATATATATAGATATATATATATATACACATACACACAATGGAGTACTATTCAGCCATTAGAAACAGTGAATTCATGAAATTCTTAGACAAATGGATGGAACTGGAGAATATCATCCTAAGTGAGGTTACCCAGTCTCAAAAGAACACTCATGGTTTGCACTCACTGATAAATGGATATCAGCCTAGAACCTTGGAATACCCAAGACACAATGCACATATCACATGATGCCCAAGCAGAAGGAAGGAGTGCCGCCTGGTCCTTGAAATGCTCATTGCAGCAGTGTAGGGGAATGCCAGGACAAGGAAGTGGAAAGGAGTAGATTGGGGAACGGGGAGCGAAGAGGGCTTATGGGACTTTTGGGGATGGGGGATCTAGGAAAGGGAAAATCACTTGAAATATAAATAAAGAATATATCGAATAAAAGAAAAAATAAGAAAAGTTAATGACAATTTGGGGCTCTGAGGTGTGCCGTGTGTTTAGTGATCTCTCAGTACTCATCCCACTGTCAGTCACCAAACCTTCCTTTATAATCAAGATACTGATTCCTATATAAGATTAGAGTTGAGATTTAGTTTTCTACATTGAATAATTAAAATCAAATAAATGTTAGGCAAATATTATCCTCTTACCTTTCTGGCACTTTGCCCCAGGGAAGCTGTTTGTCTTGCCCAGGCTTTTAAAATACCCATCTTCAGGTTCTGTTCCTATTCTATCCAGTACTTGTCTGCATACCTGTTATGCAGCTTTAAGCTACCTTTCCATGCATCCCTCTCAAACACTGGATGTTTGTCAGCTGTGTGCAAGAGGGAAACAATTGCTCTGATGTGGAAAAAATATTTTTTGAGGCTATGGTGAGATGTCAACATTTATTACCTTCTGCAATCTGTCACAATTTGGATCAGTCCTTCCAGAGGCAAAACACAAGGCATATTTCATCAGCTGTCAGCAGGTGGGGGCTCAGGGGGGACATGTAAACAGCAGTTTATTTATATTACTTCTGTAGAGGCAATAATGGCATGATCAAAGTTTCTGCCGCTCATGATGGTAGTAAAGTACTTCTACCCTCCCTTCCCCCAGTTAAAGACACGCTGGGCTATCTGAAGCCTTATGACAGAAATCCACTCAGAATAGTAGATTAGGGAAGAAAAAATTCATGACCATAAGCAAATGGGCTCTTTGTCCAGAGTGTGTGAATTTATATTTAACAAGCCTGAAACAGGTGGAAGATACATGGGTGTTCTGTGCTACTGGGTCTGGGAAGGGGCCTCTGGAAGTCAAGTTAATTAGAATAGTTTTATGGGAAAGGAAAGAAGGAAAGTATGGTTCAATGAAATTGCATAGATGTGAATTGGGATGTGCAGGCATTTGTCCTGTTCCTTTTTTTTAGATATATTTTTTTTTCATTTTATATGTGTGACTGTTTTGCCTACATGTATATATGTGTGCCTATTATCCTCTGAGGTCAAAAGAAGGCATCTGATTTCCTGATGGTGAAGTGATGTTTAGTTGTGAGCTATTGTGTGTAAATTGGGATGTGCAGGCATTTGTCCTGTTCCTTTTTTTTAGATATATATTTTTTCATTTTATATGTGTGAGTGTGATGATCTAATAAAAGATAAGACTGGGTAAAACTGGGTACAATTTGGAGATAGACCCTAATATACACTGACCTGTAATTTTGTAATGGCTTAGTTTATGCCTGGTAAACTCCCTTTCCTCTTTAACTCTTGGTTTAGTCTCAAATCCCTATACCCTTTGTACATCATATTTACTTTTGATATATACACTTTACCATGTGAAGGGCATTTTGACTGCCACATATGTGCTGGTGTATGTAGAAGCCAGAAGAGGGTGCCGGAACCCTTGGAACTGAAGTTATGGGCAGTGTGAGTCATGTAATGCAAGAGCTGGGAACTAAAATTTGGTCCACTAGAAGAGCAGTACATTCCTGATTACTGCACTATCTCTTTAGTCCCCTGAAAGAACATTTTCAAATGTTAATAAATCTGTTTGAAATAAGATCTGATAACTAAATCTATTAATATATTATCACAGATAATTTTGAGAAATGATTTTTTTTCAGTACCAGGCACCCCAGCTGTAGGTAGCTACTTGTCTTTCCTAGGGCAATTTCATTTTCTTCCTTTACCATGTTTGGCCTTGGGAAGGGACATTAAACAGTAACAAAGATGCTCCAAAGAAAGACATCAACAAGAAATGAAAGCATCTAGTGGAGCAAGGTTACCCTCAAGTACCTCTGGACTTCTTCAGTTCAGCATCCAAACAATGCTGTCTGCTGCTTCAGGGGAATCGTGCTTTCTGGACCTGGAGTGAGCTGGAGCTTGGAATGAAGACATTGACCTTGTCTGAGATGTCATCCCTGAAAGAACCAAATGAGAGTTATGTCCCCCACCTTCACTTATCCTTGCTCTCAGTGGTGTCATGCAAGGAAGGACAAGGCTGTTAAAGAGAAATGGAGAGAAGTGTATTTGGAGGTACATGGCCTGTGGCCCCCTGGAAGTCAGTTTCCCTAAAGAAAAATATCCAATTTAGATGGGTTGGGTTAAACATTCTTTTCCTCAGATTGAAAAGAATTAAGTTTTTCAATATGGGCTTGAGAATGTTAGGGCACCTCATTGGATTACTGCAGTGATCAATGACATTCTCTTCTTGCTGCCTCTGTGGGCCCTTCACCGATTGAGAATGCAGCAGGGACACAAAGCTATAGATCTATTGCCTTGCTTTGATTTTTTCCATTCTCATTGTGTATGATGACATGTGGTACATGTGAACACACCTCTGTAGCTGCATGCAAACATGGGTGCCTGTGCATGTTGACACCTGAGATTGCTCCCAGAATTGCCCTAAATCTTTCTCTTTCACCTTATTCAAGAATGGGTTTCTCAAGCAAACCCTGAGCTCCCTATATGGCTAGCACAGGATGCTCTGAGAATTTTCTGCCTCCTCTCTGCTTTTGTAGGTGTGAAAGTACAAGTAGGTCACCATGCCCATGTACCAATGAAATGATTTTTTTCTTTTTTTGAGATCTGAACTGCAGCCCTTATGCTTGCATGACCAGTGTTGAGCATGAAGCTGTCTCCCTAGGCCATTATCTATTTATAATGCTTGTTGGCTTCATTGTTCTTTATTTTTTCCCTCATGTTTTCTAGGAAGGACACAGGAAAAATGACAGCATGATGTGCTTCCTTTTTAATGGTAGTTGACTCCAAAGACAGGGCTTTTAATCATGTACATTACAAAGGGTAGTTTTCATTTCCATTCACCTGACCAAGTAAAGCTGAAACAATAAGAAAAACATTAGAAGTTTTCTGGTCTCCTGCACGTATACAGAAAACAAGAATTAAGATAGACATATTTTGTACTCAAGCTCTGTAGCAATGACATTTAGTGTTCAGGTGCTAGGTCTTACTGACTAGGGTCTCCACTTTCATGATTTTAAAATTCAGTATGTTCTCCAACTTCAGAAGGAGTAGAAGGCCTAGAGGAAGGATTCTTGCCAGGACAACTCCTGCTGCAACTTCTTTGTTGCTTGTAAAGAAATCATGCCTCTCTCCACACTTCTTTTGGTCCCTCAGAGTAAATATTTCTTTAGAGAAAAAATATTAATCTATGTAAGATACTATTCTGAGTTAGGACAAAGTTGGGGACCTACTTACCTGTTAAACTCTTGAAGTCAGTTCTTGTTCAGATTTAGGAGTAGACTAAGAAATATAGAGCTGAAAAAATAGTTACATACTAAAAATGAGTTATAATTAGCATCAGATTAAGCAAGGCTCTGGCCTGAAGCTGAGGCTGCCTCTCTGATAAACTGTGAGGAGACTGGCTTCAGATATGGCAGCCACATAGACATTCATTTCCACATTCAAAATGTCCCATACCTGTTCTTCTGTGTTAATTAGTCATAGGATAGGAGGGATGAAATTGACCTTAGACTGCAAACATTTTTTCTAAGTTTCAGCTAATAAGGCACAATTCTGTGATGAAAGTTGAGATGAAAGAAAAACCGTATCCCCTAGCAGAATCAGAATAAGTCAAGAATATTCTTGAAGTATAGATTTTGACCCCAAGGATGTATAAATATACATATATATATATATATATATATGCATACATATATACATATATATACACATATATAATTTCTAATAAGTAGCCTAAGAGATGATAGAATACAGACTTAATCCATAAATAAGTAGTAATAAAATAAGAACACTGACAAATAGGCATGGTATACAGAGCTTGCTTGGGCTTTCTCCTGCCTGTAAGATAAACATTTATTAATATTTGTTTTTATTTTAGCTTATGAAAGATTTGTGCACTTAATCAAATCACACAATACAAGGCATATAGAAATAACTTTAATTACAAAACTATGTAGAAGATTATAATATCAGTCATGACAAAGATTTTAAATTATTTGTAGGGACAATTTGTATTTTTCTGGCTTTTGTTACCTTTGTCTTAAAAAATAAATAGATTGTAAAACTATAAAAAAAGAAAGAAAATAGTTTTTCTATCTTTCTCACTTTTTCTTTCCTTTTATATCAATACTATAATTTGTATATTTGGCATCTACTGCTACTGTTAGGATACAATGTATAAATAATGGGAGTTAGATCTTCAGAGTGCAAAGAAGTTAATGACAGGTCTCAACAGGGAATGACCCTCGGTCTTAGGTAGGGTTTTACTGCTGTGAACAGACACCATGACCAATGCAAGTCCTATACAGGACAGCATTTTGAGGCTGGCTTACAAATTTAGAGGTTCAGTCCATTATCATCAAGACTGGAGCATAGCAGCATTCAGGCAGGAATGGTGCAGGCAGACCTGAGAGTTCTATTTCTTCATCTGAAGGCAGCTATCAGAATACTGACTGCCAGGCAGCTAGAATTATTTAGAGTCTTATAACCCACACCCACAGTAAAACACCTACTCCAACAGGGGCACACCTTCTAATCATGCTACTCTATGGGGTAACTATATACACACCATTATACCCTGGAACCAATGACAGCCTAACCATCTCATCTGCTTATATACTTGGAATAAGTTTCAAGTCTTCTGTTTCCTTTTAGGAAACTCAGGGAGTCAGGGTAATGATTATATAAAATTCACTTGACTTCATTCATTTGTCATCTCATATTCGATTCTGATGGTTTGTTTCAGCCATGTAACACACATCAAGATTTTGTGGCTTTGCCCTCCCCATTCCTTTTTTTTGTAGATAAATAGGCTGGGACAGTAATGAACATGCAATTTGCCCATTATAGTTGTTAAGTACCAGTGTAAGCCTACAAACCAAGGTGGCATGTCTTTGAGTTAATGAAACTAAACATATTAAAATACTGTGTTTTCTTAAGCATTTATGCAAGCAGGGACTCTAATCAGTACCTAGAATGGTGTGTGTTTTCTTATAAATTCTGCTCCTGCTATGTGGTTTTTGCTTTCATCTTGTTATTATAATTCTCTTTTTTACTCACTCATTCTTTAGTCTTCATGTTATGAAAAATATTATATTTGTTATTTGCATACGCGTGTGTCTATGTGAGGGTTTGTGCAAGTAAGTGTAGTGGCCAGAAGAAGGAATTTAATCCTTCAGGAATTATAATGACAGGCAATTGTAGCTCTCAGACATGGGTTTAAGGCTCTGAATTTAGGTCCCCAGTAAGAGAAGTAGGCATTCTTGTCTACTAAGCCATTGCTACAGCTCCTGGATTTATTTTAATAGTATGTCCTGTCCTGGTATCCTTTCATGAGCTCCTGCATTTCATATGTTCTGGTAACCTTTTCTCAGAAATGACTGAGAAATGTTTCCTTATATTCAAAGTTTAATGGATGTTTCATACATATGGTAGATTCTCATATTATAAATTTCATTTATGATTTTCAAAACCTCAGAATCCCACATGGCTGAGATAGGTCAAGTGAGTGTTTAAAGAAAGATACAAACTTTACTAGCCCTTAGAAGCCCAAAGTTCACTAACACCATAATTAGGTGTTCACTTAACACAGATTAAATGGGTTGTCAGCAACATCATTAAAAGGGAGAAAAGCTAGTATGAGATACAGTACACACCTCCAGGGCTCTTACAAAACCCGTTGTCACAGCTAGTTCTGTGTGGCTCCAGCTGTCTTCTCACACTTGCATGTCATGCTGAACTCTTTCCCCCTTGACTTTGGGGAAAGATATGAGAAACACTCCAACAGACTGAGTTTCTGCTCGTCTATACAAAAGCAATTTTCCCAGAGGAGAATAGCATGGAGTTAAAGCTATAAGCTCTATGGCATAAAATTTAAATTAAAAATGTTCTTTGAATCCTTGTCTAGTAGTTTTTAAACCCAGAAAGATAGTTGTGCTTATGTTCTACAGAAGATGTCTAGAAATGGCAAGTTGATTTTAATTTATTAATAAGTCAACCATGATATACCTTCTAGAAAGGTTATGAATGAGAAATTAAAAGACATTGTCTATGCCCAGGGCAGGGTGAAAATTTAGTAAGATCTGAGACTACATTTCGGATGACTTTCAGCTCATAGTTCAGGGTAATCTTTGCAGTTGTGAGCAGATGACAATAAAAAATGAAGAAGGAAATAAAAATGGGTAAGGGAGAGAATTTGAACTCCAGAGTAGCCAAAATATTTTAATTAATATAAAAATATAAAACCATGGGCCATTAAATGGAATAAAAATTGCAGAAATGATTCTTGACACACATGAGAAAACAGACCTCCAATTAAAGCACCATAAAGCAACTATATTAACATTGCTGAAGGAAAGCTGTAGAAGGAGAGAACATAAACATCATTAGAATAATATTATTAAATATTTAGCAAATATAATTTCTCATAAATGAAGGTCATATGAGAGTTGATGGTGAGATCATTAAGTACTGTATGCAATGTCTTAAAAAATCATATCACTATATAACTTCTAAACACTAGGGGCAAAGGAGAGATTTTTAATGATTCCTTAATGAAAGAGAAAGCAGGTATATGTCAATGTACAGATTGAAAGACATTGACATCCTACATGTGACTTTGGAACCTAAACATAATAGTAAGTATTCAAAAATATAAAAGGCTGTAGTGTACATTATTTTTATACCCAGCTAATTAGCAATCTACTTTGAGCATGGTTGTAGTCAGAATAACACCTCTTCTAAATGTCCATGTTCTTTTTTTTTCTATATTCTTTGTTTACATTCCGAATGATTTCTCTTTTCCTGGTTCCCCCATCCCCATATGTCCCATAAGCCCTCTTCCCTCTGTCCATTCCACAATCAATCCCTTTCCACGTCTCTGTCCTGGTAATGCCCTACATTGTAGCACCAAGTCTTTCCAAGACCAGGGCCTCCTCCTTCCTTCTTCTTGGGAATCATTTGATATGTTAATTGTGTCTTGGGTATCCAGAGCTTCTGGGCTAATATCCACTTATCAGTGATTTACTCCCAGAACCTGTGAGTATTTAACCTTTTATATATAAATGAAACAAAACAAGACTACACACATATAAAGACACACACACACACACACACACAAAACCCACCACCAAACATGACCAAATCAAGGCATCTGAGTTGCAGAAAAGGGGTTCAGTCATTAGGGAAGTTTGAGTGTAGTCACAAAGACCAACAATGAAGACAGAGAATTCTAAAAGTAAAAAGAAATACATAAATGCCCGAATCAACGTGGCTGTGACAAATGAACTGAAGAATGTAGGCTGTGCTTGGATCTTCTGTCAGAAACCCCAAAAGGGAACCGATAGTGCTGACATACTTAATTATAAACTCTAACTGTGAGATGATAATATTGTGTTGGTTTATCTTGTAGACAAGAGGAAGCACAGTTATGTCCTAGTTGATTAATCAATAATGAAGACAAAATAGTGCTAAGGATTAGAGGCAATTCCCAAAACTGCGTCCATGCTTACTTTGTTAGGGAGCTATAGGGGCCATACTTTATCAGGAGTGTGCAAACTCTAAAAGGCAAAGAATTCAATTTTCAACACCATGAGATTTCATAAAAGGCATACATTTTAGAGGATGGGTATATAACCATCACCTTTAACTTGGGTCTATATTTGTACTTCCTGCTGGGGTTCCCAAACTGTACTCACACTATTAATATGCAATTAGCATATAATGTACTTGGCCAAGTTTTGCATCCCATCTATAACTTCATTCCAGAACCCGGCATAGAATCTTACATGCACAGTGGTTGGGGAAAAAATGAGATTCTGGCTAAAACATGAACATTTGCTTACTATTGTGATTTTTTATGAGTCTCACACTTTAGAGGCTAGGAAACAGTACTTTCTCCATTGCTTTCCATGGAAAGTGGGTTTATGAGATTCCTTGAGGAACTGGTCTAAGGTAAAGAGCAGCTTGCTACATTGGCCCATGTGCTGTACTTCATTATGCTTCCGTTTTTGTTGTCTATTGATGTCCTTTCCTGCTACATTAAATAGAGTATTTTTAATTTTAATATCATTTTAAGTTTGTTTGTATGCATGCATGTATGTATGTATGTATGTATGTATGCATGTGGCTGTGTTTGCATGGGAATGCTGATAAACATGGACCAGTTATCAAATACCGCTAAAGCTGGAATTATAGACGTGAGCCACCAGATGTAGGTGATAGTTGGGTTCCTATTACTGTGATAAAGCCCATTACCCCAAACAAGTTGGAAATAACAGGGTTTTTTTCATCTTATGGTGTATAGTCCCTCCTAGCAGAAAGTCAGGGCAAGAACTCAAAATAAGAACCTAGAAACAGTAACTGAACAGAAGTCATGGGGGAATACTGTTTACTAGCTTGTTGCCCATGATTTGCTCAGCCTGCTTTGTTATATTACTCAGAACTACATGCCCAGACATGGCATCACTCACAGTGGGCCCTCCCACATCAATTATAGTCAAAAAATTATCACATGCTGGCCTACAGGGCAATCCAATGCAAGCATTTAAACAGTTAAGAAATCCTTCTTCCCAGATGTGTTTATAGTTGTGTCAAAGTGAAAAAAACAAACAAAATACATCCAGCACACACTTGAGACAGAAAACATGGAGGAATTATCACTCACCCATGCTTATCTAGCTCTTATATAGCTCACAATAACCTCCTAAATAAGTTAATTATCAAGGCAATCCCTCACAGAGATACCAATAGGTCAGTGTGATCTGTACAACCCAACTACTGATACTCTTTTCACTG
Source organism: Apodemus sylvaticus (assembly GCF_947179515.1). NCBI lineage: Eukaryota > Metazoa > Chordata > Mammalia > Rodentia > Muridae > Apodemus > Apodemus sylvaticus. The sequence goes on along the minus strand of NC_067472.1, from coordinate 163,597,476 downwards.
AAAGCTGTAGACTATCTCAAGTTAACAGTTAAAACTAACTAGGACACACTATCTCTTGTCACCTTGACACAAACACATTGCCTTAAAACTATAATCTTCTACCCTCCTACTCCAAGAACTCATAATATTATAATAGAATACACAGTCCAACTTGTGAAAGTTCCTGTCTTTAAAACTTCAAACATTTTAAAAGTCTCATATTTATTTAAAACTCACAAAGTTCCTTAACTGTGAGTTCCTGCAAAATAAAAACAAAATTTGTGCTTTCTTATTCCAAAGGGCAAGAACCAGTGCATAAAGATATCAGATAAAATCAAAATCAAGAACAAGCAGTGTAAATCAAATTCTGTAGTTCAGTGCCCAACATCTGGGCCTCAGTCACTGAATAGCCCTTTGGCTTCAAAAGGCTTAGACAGCCAGCTGCACTTCTCCTCTGCCAATCACAGCACTCACAGCTGTCTCAGGCCAAGGCCAGCTCCACTTTTGCCTTTGCCTTTGACAAATGTCCTAGAATTCTGGCATCTACAATAAACCTAACAATGGCACCTCTACCAATCAACTCTCCTAAACTCTCAGGGAAGACTTTGGCCATGACACATGCCTCAGCTGCTCCCCAGAACCCTCCTATCTTGAAGTGTTCCTATCTTCATAACCAGTAGCAAGTGGGTGACTCTCAAATACTGCAAAAATTGACTGCCATTCTGAGATGTAGCCTTCACTCCCTTGGCCCACAGTCTCTGTGTGTTGACCTACAGGAAATTCTTTCCTATTATCACATTGCGACACAGATGATTTCACATGAAGAGTGCCCATCTTGTTAATCACAGCTGATTTTGTTCAAATCCATCAAGATCTGCATCTATTGTTTCTATAGAGCACTGGATTCGCCTTAGTGGTTCTAGTCTGTTTTCAATCTTGGCTGATTTTTCCCCCCATTTGACAAGTGCACCAGATTCTAACCATACCATCACATGAATGCCCTCATCCCAAGTCTCAATAGAGTATTGCTTTCCACTCTCTTGTCTGTTTCTGTCACTGTGTAACTTCCCTCTGGAAAAGCACATTATGTTTCTGTCCATGTTTTCGTCTTCTAAATTCCCATTGGAAAAGCACATTAAGCCCTGAATATCCAATGACTTTTCTGACTCAATGTTCTATAGTTCTCCATAAGAATAGTTCCAAAGGCAAAGAATACCCCTTCACCTTGCTGCAGCACCACCTCCTTCCTTTGGCATCAGTTATATCCTAGTTTCTTCTCTCACTTGTGGCAATCAAATACTCTGAGGAAAACACCTTAGAGGAGAAAAGACTTTATTTATACTTACTGGTTATAGTCCATCACTGAGGGAAGTTAGGATCAGAAGTTGAAGAAAAAACCCTAGAGAAATAGCTGCCAGATTCCTCACCTGTCCAGCGATCTTTCTTATATAGTACCAGGGAAGGATGTTCCAAGAGTGGGCAGGGCCCTTCTACATCACCTAGCTCTGAAGAAAATAGCTCAAACATGGTAAGAGGTATTATGACTTAGGTAATCTCTCATTTGAGACTCCCTTCTCAGGTAACTCTAGGCTATGCCAAGTTGGCAGTTAAAGCTAACTTGGATAGTCACAGACCCAACATGTACCATTGCTATCTGGGGCCTGAGTCAGAGATCCAACACACACCACACTTGCTTGCTACTTAGGGGCCCAAGTCACAGAACAACATGAACCACTTTCCTGTTACCTGAGGTTGACTAATCTGTATTTAATTGTCATACTTCACAGGCAGTTGGTAATGACATACAATCGCCTATGGTGATTAAAATTATTCCAGTATATTAGCATAATTATATGCTAGCTTTTAGTAATTTGTGGTTCTTCTATAACCCCAGTGATTAGGTTTACTAAATTGTTGGGTGTCATAACAAAATAAGAGGCATCCTGGATTTTGTTTTAAAGATCTAAATGCAAGCAAGCCCTATCTTCCTCAAAGCTAATTAGCCTGTGCACACATAGCTTGGCCTTGCTGAAATAATGCTGTGTTGTAAACACAATAGACTACAGACAATTTTCCACTTTATTCATGTGTCTTTAGGCCTATAGAGTTCTGCTAGGAACAGCAGAAATTGTCTGGACCTATTCTCATGCATTAGTTGGAGCTGGTTATTTAAATCCCTCCTCTTCTACTTGGACCTTCAGCTGCTGGGTATGTTTTCATGATAGGAGGAAGAAAATCAAGAAAAACAAAACAAACAAAAACTCCTAACAACTTATTCAAGAATATATAAGAAATAGCATTGTTTCATTCTGAGTTTTCACTGGTCAAAGCACAGAATCAAGACAAAGTACATGCAGTTATGGCCACGTTGGAAAAATGAGCTGTTATAACTTATGCAATACAAGTTAAGATATCATAAAAATAAATAGATTTTATAACAGCAAGGAAGACCTGTGTCAGTAAAGATTTGAGATGGTGGACTTAGAAGATCCAAGACCCTAAATAGACACATGATCCCTGGCATGGAACTAGGTCAAAAAGATGCACTTTGTGAAAAAAAAAATCTGAAACTGCAGGCTCTTGAGTTACAGCCTTGGAAAAGTGAAAGAATAACTCCCAAGAAATTTGTAGTGACTTCTTTGGTTTCTGTGCAGTTATTGCCTCTGTGGGTCCCTTCCAGGCACCTATAAGGGTGATTTTGAGGTTGTTGTGGGTCATCAGGGCCAGCAGTTAGAACACAAATTGAGGGACAGAACAGTGTAGAGATAACTTAAGAGTTTTCTTTCTATACTGAGTGTCCTTGCTATAAGTAAGCAGCTGAAGAAGCGATATAGGTTGTCCTCAGAACTCTACATATCCAGGATATAAAGAGTCTTATTTATATTAGGCACCCAAAGCTAGTTTCCTAAAGGATGTGAGTCCTGTTTCACAGTCCTGAACCTGTGGTCTGAGTTTGTGTACTCTCAAGCAACTGATGGAAGGACTGGTGCCTATGGGCCTGGGATCAATGATAGAAGCTATTGACTTAAGATTGGATGTTCAGAGAATACCAGAGTGTTTCCACATACAGGCCATAAACCAACTTTACAGGCTGAACTTCCCGGAGAGGGTGAGTCTGTAGATGAAAAGATGGGCTGCAGAGGTGGCTCAGTCAGTTAGAGCATTGACTGCTCTTCCAAAGTTCATGACTTCAAATCCCAAGGAACTCATGGTGGCTAACAACCATCCAGAAAGAGATCTTCTGGTGTCTAAAGACAGCGACAGTGTACTTACATAAAATAAATCTTTTTTAAAAAAGAATGATCTAGAGAGAGAGAGAGACAGAAAGAGAGAGAGAGAGAGAGAGAGAGAGAGAGAGAGAGAGAGAGAGAGAGAGAGTTGTTGATTATGACACCAAGGGGTGCAAGGGAGGCTACTCTTTTTTGACTTTCATTTTCAGAGTCCTCAGTAAAAGTATGCTCATTTATAGAGAATAAAAATTAACTAATATTAATAACAATACTTTTTGAGAAATTTAGTTAAATGCAGTGATTTTATTATGACTTAAAATTATGAAATCATCAATTTATTTGAGGTGAAACTGAAATTGTTATTGTTGCTATTCTCATTTAGGCAGAAGTTTGGGTTTTAAGTCCTGACTAATACACATTATGAGAATTTGTTTGCACTGCCATCCCTCCAACTTTATCATTTATTTCTTTATTTTGATGAGTATTTCAAATTAATTTGTAGCCATTGCATTGCTTTTCTCAAAACAAAATCTGAGTAAGGCATTCATATATTTTTCTTCTTTAGAGTTTATGGCTTAGAATTCTTTAACTTCTTGAAGGAACCCAAATGGCTGTCCTTGATTGATGGCTTGCAGGTGCGTGGGAGCCCTTGGTGATTTGAATGGGAAATATGCCAAAGCAGAAAGGAAGAACAGAAATGTTTGTAAATCAGGAATAGTAAAGTATGTCCACACAATGGCTAAATCACATACATGAGAATCGGGTGAGGCAGACCTTCTTCAAAACATGGAAGACAGTTTTATAGAGGCCTTTGCTGATTGTGATGATCTGGGAGTGTAGGACCAGGTTATCTCTGGAGCAGCTGGTATGTGGGTAATGACAGCCTTAAGGCCACTTCCATTGTCAGCTCTAGATATTATACATTCACAGGAAGCTTTTTAAATCTGTTCATTCTAAAGGCAGAAAAAACCTAATTTAGTAATTTGGTATCTTTGCTCATTTGGAACTAGTAATTTAAGACATTTAAAATTAAACTAGAAAGTGAAAAATATTTTAAAATATCTTTAAGACAGTTATATAAAGTTTATGATCTTCCATGTTGAGTTGGGAGAAATGAAATTCAATTCTAATATCTTAATTGACATTCAATCAGGAGCTTACTTATACATTTCGTATTTGCATTGTATATTGTTGCTATTGTTATTCTGTGAGGAGTGTGTGTATGTTTGTGTGTCTGTGCACACATGTATGTTTGTGTGTCTGTTTACACATGTGGCATGTGTCTATGTGTATCTCTTTTCTAGGGTCCATGTATTTGGAAGCTAAAAAAATCAACGCAGGGTGTGTTCATTGATCACTCTCTACCAATTGGAACTTATTAATGTGGCTTGATTGTCTGGCCAGTGAACCCAGGGACTCTCTTGTCTTCAGTTTCCCAAACACTGAGATTATATAGATACATCCAAGAGACTGGAGATCACATTTACCCCCTCATGCTTCTACAACAAGCTCTTCACAGCTGAGTAATTTGCCCAGTTCCATAAGTTTCCTCTTTTAGCTTTTAAACTGATTAGAAGGCAATTTTGATTTTGTGGACACAATGTGCATGGATTTGAGAGATAGTTGACCATAAACAGGGACACATGTTAGGCAAAGAGGCTTTGGCCATATCATGCAAACACCTCAACTTCAATGCAGTACACAGGTAAAAATAAATAAATAAATAAATAAATAAATAAATAAATAAGAAAGACTTACTATTTCAAAAAGTCTGCTTTTCCAAACCCACACATATTGAACTGCATTAGATTTGAAATTCAAATGCTAGGCGATTTGGAAATCATTATGATGCTTCCTCCTTTACAGGATTCTCCCCCAGTAGACTGATGACAAATATTTGCATGTTTGCCTGTGAGAAGAGGGTACTGGACAGAGAAGTTCCTTACCTCTGAGATAAACTGATCATCTTGGGCTCATTAGGATGCCAACAGCATCTTTGCAACAACTGAACAGCTTTAGAGAGTCATCAGTCTGAGGCAGCCGCCTTTAGTGTATATTTTTTTATCTGCCTTAATCCCTTGATTTGGTGATGTGTTTGATAGCAAGAATTAGGGTGAATCAAGACCTCAGACTAAACCTGTGCTTAGTATTTGTGACCTTAGACATGTGTTACATCATTACCATCCTGCATCTCTCTAGTGTCAGCTTCCATGTGATTATTAACCAGCTATGAATCCATTCGAGCATACTTAGAAGACAAGTGACTGAACTTCTGGGCCTCCAACCAAGCAGGATATCTGCCTTGTTACTCTGCCAGATAGGGGCATTGACTATACTTAACCCATCTTTTTAACTACTGAAAATTCTAACCTTTTGATCATTCTTGCATCCCTTTGGCTATTTTGCTCTACTTTGATATTTTGGGTGCATTTTAAGTTCAATTTTTTTTCTACAATTCTTTATGATCTTGTATCATATGTAATATATGGATAATGACAATATTTTAAAATTCTCCATGTATAAGCGTTGGAAAGCTGACAACCTTTATGTGTCACCTCTGAGAATCTCTCTACCAGATCTTTAATTTGTTAGTTTGGTTTTATTTGATTTTGAGCTGTAAGCAAACTGCTTTTGCTAGAACCAAAGTTTATTCATGTTTTTAATGAAATGTCCACATCTCCTCACAAGTATGTATTTAATCCTTTTACATAGAAGCAAGGACTTTGGAGACACAGGATAGGGCCACAGATAGCATGTAGAATGGCCTTATTGAGTGACATGATTTACCACTTATGCCAAGCACTTCAGATGACAAGAGATGATAAAGTCAAAGCTCTCTAATCTGCCACAGAGCACAACCCAGATGCCACATGATATTGGGGGTATGTTTGTCCCAGTGTCCACTGAAGTGGAAAAACATCTTTGCAATGTTTTCTGCTTTATCAATTCTCACACTATACATTTATATACCAAACCAGGCAACTTTAGTACAGATATAAGTGATGCTCAACTGTGTAGTTTTAGTGCTCTATAATGCTTTATAAATCTTCTCAAAATCAGCTGGTCAGTGGTGGTGCACGCCTGTAATCCCAGCACTCTGGGAGGCAGAGGCAGGCAGATTTCTGAGTTTGAGGCCAGCTTTGTCTACAGAGTAAGTTCCAGGATGGCCAGAGTTACACAGAGAAACCCTGAAAACCAAATCCAAAAAACCAAAAAAAAAAAAAGCTTCTCAAAATCAACAACTAGAAAGAAAACACATATAATAAGGATAGAACTTGGTAAAAAAAAAAAAAGTACTAAGATTGATTCTTTGCATGGTTTTAAATAGATTTCATCTTCCATCCCCATGTGTGTGTTTCTTCTTGTGTCTAGGTTTGTCTGTGAGTACTGATGTGCATTTATATGGGTGCCTATAGAGGCCATAAGAAGCATGGGATGCCTTGGAGCTAGATTTGCAGGCATTTGTGATACAGGGTCTCAATTTCTATCCTACTGATTAAGAAGCAAGTACTTCTATCTGCTGAGACATTATATCTAGCTCTTTCTTCATGTTTTAAAATTAAAACACACACAACCTAATCTTTTCATCTGTGGCACCAACTACACTATAACTTACTTATAGAAGTGCGTCTCCAATGTAGCTTTGTTTCAAATGCCCTTTTCCTTTCTATTACAGATTCAGCCTTGGGTAATCCTGTTCAGGAAATTTTAAGACATAGAATTTTCCTCCTGTTCTCCATATGCCCATGTCATAATGCAAAGTGCAGTTTGATTCACTTAAGTAGTCTCCATAGTCTTGGGGTAAGAAGATGACTTGATATTTAAAATTTTTTTGTTGATTTTGCAGAGGACTTTGGTTCAAATTCCAGAGCCCATGTGACAGCTAACAACTGACTGTTATTTATATTCCAGAAAATTTTTCATGAAATTACATATACTCTGATCAACATCCCCCTAAAGGGACTCTACATTGCCACATCTTGTCTGCCCATCTCATGACTCAAGATACAGTGGTCTAAATGTGTGGCTTAGGGTTCTGCTGACCACCCCCAAACACCTGCTTGTTTGGCCTTTTTTATAGTTTTGGTTGTTAGACTAGCCTTTAACAGCTGAGCTATATCTCCATCCCAGGCCTTTTTTTATACAAAGAACTCTGGAGGACTTTTTCTTTTGAAAACAGTTTTCAGACAGGTTTGTGTTTTTAGAACCTGGGACCTTCAACCAGGGGATGGAGAGTCTCACCCTCAAATCATTTTTCCTATAATCTTAATGCCAAGCTCCTATTTTCTCTTTCATATGCTAATCAACTCATTAATGCAACCAATGACTTTGTCCAAACTTGCTCTGAGTCTTTAAACACAAATCCCCAAACTATATTTTTCCCACATTTCTTTCTGCCCTATATTTTACTCTGGACTCTCACTGTGGAGATCACTAATTAGAGCCAGTGACAGCCATGTCACAGCTTGAATGCTATGCTCTTGTGAAATCTCCAGAGTTGTATTAACTTTTCCTGAAGCAACGAGAGCAAACATTTAGTCAACCCAGACATGGCCCCAACAGACAAATGTAAGAGTCCCATAAAAGTCTAATTAGCCAAACCTAAGAGTTATATGCTGATCTCATGGAAACTGCATGGAGTCTTACCTTTGGGTGATATTCTGCAACCTATAGACTTGAACATCTTCCAAGAGCATTGTCAACTGGGGGCAGGCAGGACAGAAGAAGGGCTCAAGTCCCAAGTAAACGTACTATGGCTTTCTCCTCTTTCTCTCTTAAAGAGAGTCAAAAGCTATGTTCCCATTATCACAGACCAGGTCATCATTACAATTAGTCGCCATAGCTACCAGGTCCACATAATCTCTATTACAAAATGATAATGCCGTGAACACATTAGGAACAGAGTTAAGAAAGCTAAACTATACTTTCTGATTGGATTGAAGGCCTGCTTCAAGAAATTAAACCCATACCTTGGATCAATATTGGAGCCAAGAACCCTTGGCTAGAGAGATCCTAGGTCTTAGGGGAGAACCTATCAATCACTGTGATTCTGCTAAATAGACATAGTATTAAACTGACTCCTTAAGACTTATCATAGCCACAAGTTAGTACGCCTGTCAGTCTTCATTAGAGAAGCTTCTATTTGCAGTGGCTGGTGATTAGTACAGCAACCCTCAACTGGTCAATGTGTCAATCATTAGACACTGAAGAATTCTCACCTCCAAATTAGATGTCTATATCACAACCCTTCCTACCAAGGCTCAGAGATCAGTATGGAAGATGGGACATAACTGTCATAAGAGCAAGAGGTAGTGGATAACTACAAGGAAAAGTATTTCTTGGTATAGCAGGGTAGCTGCTCATAGGAACTCACAAAGTTTGTGACAGCACATGCAAGAACTGGGCATACAGTGTCCCAGAATATAGGGGAAAATGACCATGAAGTTCCAACCCTATCTAAGGGGATGTTGGGGGGAAACAGTCTCTTGGGACAAATTGAGTCTGTTTTCTTTAAGAGTATGACCTCTGGTATCTTGACCATGCTCTCCACTGAGTAGCCATATACCCAAGATGACATATGTAGCACAAACTGTCTTAGACTTTTTTTAAGAGGACATAAATTTGGGTCAGTAGGGAAATGAAGGAAGTAGATTCTATAGAGAATTAGAATTTAGGGAAGTGGATAAAACTTATCAAAACACATTGTACTAACATCTTAAATAATTAAAAATCAGGGTAGAGGGCATACTACAACACTCTACCAAATAAACAAATTCATTGCTTTGGAATGCAGTTCCCACAAATTTTCAGGATGTCAGCAAAATACCGTCTTTGGCACCACAATGAACACAAATGGCTTCCATCTACTTCCAATAGGACCTTTCTTCCTACCTCAGACCTCATCCATTCTTTGTAGTTTGTATTTCTCTCCTTACCATGGTTTCCTGAACTCAAGAACAGTCTAGTAAAATATAGTTCCATTATTCTAGGACTTCTGTTTTCCTCATCTTCCTCCTTCCACACTTCTCCTGTAATGAAGATCTAGAGACTAAGAAACACTTGCTAAATTGACTACAGCAACAACTCCAGTCTCAGTACCCATTTGTGTTTTAGTTCCTTTTATCACTGATACAATAACACAACTTACATAGAGAAATGTGTATTCAAAGGCTGTTATTGGGGAAGGTGTGATGATTAGAAGAGCCAAGCCAGTGCGTGAGGGAGCTTGTAGTGACCATTTGTATGACATAGGTCAGAAAGCAGAAACACAGGAGAGGAGCAAGGGATGGTCACCTCAGTGTCCCCTCTTCATTTGGCACACTAGGCTGTTACTCCTGTAGGTCCCACAGTCTGCCCAAAACTCATCATCTGGGAACATAAGACTAATAACCTGAGCCTCTGGGAATGGTTCTATTTCAAAATGTAGCACAGCACAGTCTAATTATCAGCTTCTTTTCCAGCAGATAATGCTGCCAAGCTGTTAGCAAACCTCACAGGAGTACGTGTCTAACCAGACAGCCAGCTAGCTAGCTTGCACTCTGTCTCTATCTCTCTCTCTTTCTCTCTAATACTCCTTCCCTCACTTATTTATTTCTCACAAACAGAAACTGCATCTGAATTCATTTGTTATCTCTTACAATTCAGAGTGTGGTGTGATGCTGTGTTTCCTAGGAATGGTCCAGAAATATTTTGTCTGATATGTCTGTCTGCTATGATTGACTTGTGATGCTAAGGTGTGTAGTCACCATGAGAACAAAGCACCTTCTACCTTCCTCATTCGACTTTTTCCTAACATGCCCTGAGAATGTGTAAAGACAAAACATAAAATGAATTTCACTGAGTCAGAGTCTGTTTATTATTGTTGATGCTATTTTGGTAACTAACATCCTAAGTATGCTCTTAAACTTGTGATCCTGCTTTCCAATTCTGTAAGTCTGTGTTGCCTGCAGTTCTTTATTCATCTGCCACACGCCTTACACAGGTGTTATCTGGTTGCAGATAATCCTCCATTTAGATCAGGAGACTTGAAATCCATTAGCAGGAGTTATGGTAAACACCTTGCAAGATGGTCTTTTTAACTCCTGTCTTCACATCTGAATAATTCATTCTTCTCTTTATAGGGTTTTGATACACTAAGTCATACCCTTTGCTTAAGTTGAGGCCCTTAGATGTGTGTTCTACAGTCACTAACACAAAGTCTATATATTTGTTTTCATAGTCCGTCACTTAATTTTGTTCTGTTCTTGTTATTTTATATTCATTTATAAATAAAAGAAGTGTAAGGGAAATAATTAAATAAAAATAAAAGCCTTCTTAAGAAAGAGAAGGTTTAATTTTTCTATTGTTTGCACATAAAAAGAACATCTTTTGGCCACTATTATACATAAAAGCTGTCTTTATGTTTAAACTTGAAATGTGTGATTTTTTTTTTTTAACGATTCATGTCACAAATCACTAGATTGCCTAAACCCTTGACATCAAAATGTGGCTGCTTCAGCAACATATAATTATTGTTGTTTGGTTAACAACATCATTTCCTTTTCATACCCTCTTTACCTATTTCTCACCTAATTAAACACAATGAAGAACACATCTCTTATAAAGCAGAGATGCCTTGTTTTAAATATAAACAACAGAGGCTCCCTTGTGTACCTCTGTCAGGTTGTTTTAAATATAAACAACAGAGGCTCCCCTGTGTGCCTCTGTCAGGTTGTTTGAGGTCATAATGTATTGGGTCTGCTCCTCTTTACTTATTCCACCCAACTTCACATTGGAATTATATCTACGATAAGGAATATGTCCAAAGAAAAGCACACAGATGTTCTTATATGTATGCCATAAGCTCATGTGGTTGGTTTTTCAGGGGCTGGCCACACAGGGAGAGATTAAAACATGGAACACAGTCCTGTGGAATAATTGGGGTGAGGATATAGGGAACACTGGAAGTCACAGAAGAAAGTGAGAGAAAAGGAGTTGTTTGTCTGCATGATAAGCATCTACGTGTGACAATCCAAGTGGTGATCATCCCTCAAAGTCAGTAATATGCCATGACGGAGACAAAGAAAACAGGAACATTCAAGACAAGAAGTATGGCAATAACCAGATACTAATTCTTTTCTTCCCAATTCAGGCTAGCAACCCTGGGTGTATTTAGCACCCGTGAAGGAAGAGGGCACACGTATTTGGACTATATCTGAATTGTGTAGAGTTAGATGAATCAGTTCTATGCTTTACTTATTTGATTTTAATTATGTGTGTGTATGTGTGTGTGTGTGTGTGTGTGTATGTGTGTGTGTATTGTGAGGGGTGGAGATAGCTGCAGATGTGTGTGCAGATACCCACAGAGATTAGAAGAGAGTGTCAGATCCCCTGGAACTAGAGTTACAGGTAGTTTTGTCAACATTGGCAACTAAACTCTTCATTCACCAGGCGTACTAAAAGAACTCTAAAGCAATGAGACATATCTTCCACCTGTAGTTTCATACTTTAAAAATACTTCTGGAAAGACTCAGTGAAACAGTATTCAGCACAACCAGAACGGGGAAGTGGGAAGGGGTGGGTGGGAGGACAGGGGAAGAGAAGGGGGCTTGCGGGACTTTCGGGGAGTGGGGGGGCTAGAAAAGGGGAAATCATTTGAAATGTAAATAAATTATATCGAATAATAAAAAAAAAAAGAAAAAAAATACTTTGTTATCTCTTGATTATGGAGAAGCAGGCTAACCTCGGATCACTACAGTGTTATAAGATAGCCGACAAGAGGTAACATCCAAGACAGCCACAGGCAGATTGGTCACCCCAGTTGTGGCTACAGTACTTGATAAGTGTTAACTAAACTCAGGCAACATTGTGAGTTGCAGGATGAAGCCTCAGTTCCTACTGTATAGTCCACCTCTTGCTATTACAAACTTTTCAGGATTGATCCAAGAAAAGGAGAATTCTCCCTCCATGCTAGATTTCAAGTTCAAGGTTTTAGATGTTTCATGTGCCTCCTGATAGCTGTCATCCATCTTACAATTCAAAAAAGTGAGCATGTTATTATCATTTCTTCTTCCAAAACTTTACTAAGAGCATTCTTATTTTATCTCTAAAATGTAACCAAATGTCATCTATCTTATCTGTCTGTCTGTCAGTCTTTCTACTTATTTATTTATATTTATTTAAACAGGCTATTATTCTGTAGCCCAGACTGGCCTCAAATTCACTATATATTCTAAACTGGCCTTGAGTTTTTGATCCTGCTGCCTCAGGCTGCTGAGGACTGGTATAGGCATAAAATCACCAAATCCCAGCATGGACTGCTGCACCCAGATTTGTCAGTATCCTATACCACCTTGTTTAGCTATTTAAAGAAACACAATATTATTAGAAAATAAAACAAAACAAAAATCTAGACGTGCAGAGGGAACATTGTTAGTACTTAGAACCGAAGAAGTGTGAAAACCTTAATATCCTGGTGACGTCTCTTGGCAGCTACAGAACATGGGTGTCAAGAGGAGTCAGTGCCAGGTAGCAGCCAGTTTCTTGCAGTGAAGACAATGAGGTAGAGGAATAAGCCGCAGGGTTTGGGAAGCTGTTAGCTTCATTTCTCAGAAGACTTTGCAGAACTGACTGGGTGTTGAGTACAAGCTGTCCTGAAAAGAATGTGCAAGCCTTGGCTACTGCTCTTAGACAGAGCTTTTCTTGAGACTTAGACTTCAGAAAGCCTTATCTGCTTGACTGGATTGTTGAAGATCCATAAAACTTATGAAAAGTGGGAATTATAGGTGCGAGCTATACTTAGTTCACAATCTTGCAGATCCTGCTGTGTTCTGCAAAGTGTTTGAAACTCTTTCATTATTAAAGCCTTTTCATCTCACCTCCCACATCTCACCCTTTCTGACACCAACATGCAAGCAGTCCTATTCTCCTGAAAACACATCTTTTTCCATTCCTGTGCCAAACTTTGTCTCACCTTAACCCTCCTGTTGACTTCCTCCTTGATCTGTTCACCAATGGAGCAGTCCTGTCTAAAACTATTCCCATTCATAAGGCTTTTGCAGGGCAGTTGGAATGACTGTATCTTCCATACTCCTGGGGTGTGAATGGGGTTCATGAGATTACAAAAAATCTTAAACACATTTCACTTACCAGATGATAATACATATATTTTAATGGGCTGGAGAGATGGCGCAGTGGTTAAGAGCAGTTGTTTTTACAGAGGATCCATATTTGAGCCCCAGCGCCCACATGGATGCTCACAGATATCTGTAACTTCAGTTCCAAGGGATCACATGGCTTCTTTTAGGCACTTTCCATGCACAGTGTAAATGCATACATGCAGATAAAGCACCAATACAAAAAAAATTAAATTTAAACAGCATACCTAAATTTGTCTTGTGGAGGAGTTTATTTTAATATACTATATTAAAGAGAACAGCTATGAATATTTAAATATTTCATCTTTGCACACTTGGTCACAATCTTCAGATACAAGTTTTGAAGTTTTGAAAACTATACTCTGGCATCTACACATGTAAGTGACTTCCCCAATCAACCCTCCCCCGCTTCCCTGTCCTGGCATTCCTCTACACTATAGCATCAAGTCTTTCCAGGACCAAGGGCCTCTCCTCCCTCTGGCGTCTAACAAAACTGTCCTCTGCTGCCAATGTGTATGGAGCCATGTGTAATTCCTTGTGTACTCTTTGGTTGATGGTTTTGTCCCTGGGAGCTCATATTGTCGTTTCTCCCGTGGTGCTGCAAACCTTCAGCTCCTTGGGTCCTTTCTCTAGCTCCCCCATTGGGGACCCTGTACTCACTTCAATGGCTGGCTGAGAGTGTCCCCCTCTGTATCTGTCATGCAGTAGGAGAGCCTCCCAGGTGATTTCCCCTTTCCTGGTTTCCCCCTCCCCATAAGTCCCATAGCCCTCTTCCCTCCGTCCATTCCCCAATCAACCCCTCCCACTTCTCTGTCCTGTATCATTTATAATTCTTATTTTTATAGGATATTTTGTTTATTTATATTTCAAATATTATTCCCTTTCCCAGTTTCCCCTCTGCAGACTCCCTCTCCCATCCCCCCTCCTCCTGCTTCTATAAGGTGCTCCTGCACCAACCTACCCTCTCCCACCTCATTGCCCTAGCATTCCCCTTTATTACCTGATAATTTTTATTGAAAAATCATACTTAAAAGTTCTCTTTTAAGTGCCTAGCCTCGCAGAGACTTGAAGTACCAGGACTGAGGGATACATAGGGGCCCTCTACAAGCTCATAGAAGAAAGGGAAGGGGGATGGGAGAAGAACTGGAGGGGGGTGACTGGGAGAGAGAAGTGAGTGGGATGGAAAATAAACAAGCAAAAATTAAATTGTTAAAAATTTCTCCTCTGTCATTTGAATTAACTTATAGCTATTATTGTACATGCTATATAAATTTGACTAAAAGGCATGTCCAAATTAACCTACATCTACACATACATGTGTGTATATATATTATTTCATATAGGTATAATTTGAATAATATAAGTATAAATGAAAAAATACCAGAGTTATTTTAAGGCACAGTCTGACAGGTTTCATACTGGCCTGGCACTGTCCTCATTGTCACAGACATTCACATAATGTATAGTTTCTTCACTTATTTAGTGATAATAGTCAGATATTTATGAGAACCTATCAGAAGGAGGAAACACCCCCAGGCTTTAGAGGCCCCAATAGCAAAGACATGTGAAGGAGCTAGAGACATGCAGAGCTAGACACTCTATATTTTCAGGACATGGCTTCTATGGCCTCATTCCCCCTAACAAGTCCCAAGTTTCAAATTTCCAATATTTCTCAATAATTCTTCTGTATCATGAATCCATCCCTGGTTTAATCCACTGATGAGGGCACAGCTCTCAGGATCCAGCCACTTCTGCAGTTAATGAGCAAATGGGCCTTTCCTACAGAGCTGTAGTCAGTGCTCATGCTTGAATGAGTCTTTCTCTCTCTCCTCCATTTCTCTTGAAACCAGAAAGCATTGATGCAGTATCTTGCTCACTACATGTCAGATTGGTTTCACAGTATGTGGCACTTATCTAATACAACATTTACCTTTAATTTAACATTTCTTTCTCCAACAATATGAATTATATATATAAACAATATATATTGTTTATATCAATACCTTTTTAACTTTTTATTGTGAAGTATTATTTACATGGATGGGATATTCGATAACTTACAAAAATATTCAACTCTGATGGGCATCACTGTTTCTAGGTTTGTGTTGGTGATAAAGCTGCGATGACTGCTAATGAATACATGTCTGTATGGGCACATAAAATAACCTCTGTTGGAGAAATACTGAGAGATTGGAATGTTGGATCATAATAGGTGAATATTTAACTTTTAAAAGAACTACTCCAGAGGCAGGCAGATTTCTGAGTTCGAGGCCAGCCTGGTCTACAGAGTGAGTTCCAGGACAGCCAGGGCTACACAGAGAAACCCTGTCTCTAAAAACCAAAAAAACAAAAAAAAAACCAAAAAAAAAAACAAAAAAAAAACAAAAAAAAAAAACCAAACAAACAAAAAAAGAACTGCTGCATTGTCCAACGTGTTCCTGTCATTTCACACTGCCAGTCAGAGCTTAGGGATCCAGCTTCTTCTCTGTCTTTACCAGCTTGGGCCACAGCTTTTCTTTGATGTTTCAGCCATTATAATTAATATCTTTTGGAAAACTAGAAGTTGTAGACTACATTTGCCTTATGAGTAATTATGTCTGACATTATGCATGACCATTGTGACATCATATATCTCCAATTGCAATACTTTCCCCTAATTTTAAATATTTTGTCGAATACAATTGACTGAAAAGAAACTTTTATTGAGATCTGTGAAGTCCTGACTATTTCATTTGCTTTATGTAATATATACTTTCCAAGTGTCTTCTCAGATAGTGGCTTCTCTTTTATTTGTTTGTTTCTGTTTTGTTTTTCTTCACTTTTGAGTTTCTTTGAAGAAGTTTTAATTTTGATGTGTTTGTTCTCTCAAGCAAGGACTGTGTTTTGGATGGTGTTGGATCTAAGACTTGTTTGGTGAACCTGAAGTCACAGGATATTTTTTTCCAAATCCCTCCCTAAAAAGTGTAAAACTCAGGGTCTGATATTTAGCTGTGTGATATATTTTGAGCCAACCTTATAAAAGGTAAAGAGACTTGATCAATGTTATTTTGTTTGTCTTGCACACTGATGGTCATGGTTCTATCCACACTTGCTGGGAGGGGAGTTGTGTCCTGGTTAATCACTGTCCCTTTATGAGTCTTGTGAATTCCTCTTGCCTGCCTGTCTACTTGCCTATCTTAAATACAGTGCTATGCAAATCTTTACCTCTAACTTGACAATAAAAGTTGGAAATAAGGTAGAATCCACCCTCTTCCTTCTTAGTCCCTTTCAATTTTTCTTAACTTTTTCAACAGATGCCAAACAGAATTTCCATGTGCATTCTTCGCAGCTCTGCAACCACGGAAGCAAGAGGCCAGTTCTGTAGCCATGGCTTTATGTTGGAAGGTCCAATGAAATAGGGATTCATTTTACCATTTTATTGCTCATTTAATTATTACAAAATAAAATATTCATTCCAAAACTGAAAAATCTTTTTAATGTAAGAGCACAACTCTAAAGGAACTGTACCATCTGGGGCCTTCCTGTTCTCATTATAGTTTCATTGTTATCACCCTGGGGATGTGTGTGTGGGATTTCCAGGGAATTTACTGCAAAGCCTTAAAGAAGAGAAAAACAGAACAAAATAGATTGTTAACTCATGAAGAATTGGTGGCCAGGATCCGGTGTTATACATTCTCTAGATGCATGCATTATTTCCCTGACAGTGTTATTTATGCTGTTGATAGAATGTGATTTATGCCATTGAGGTGTAACTTCTCTTAATCAACACGTCACATGAGAATGTTAATTCTCTAGATGATAATAAATAATGGGTCTTAAAAGTTTCAGATTTTGCAAAACTTTAAATTTGTACTTAAATTCTAGCAAGCACTGTTGCCTCACAAAGACACTGGAGGCATAGATTTCCTAAATGCACTGCTGTGCATTTAAAGTCTGGAGGATGACTTTGGAACAAGGTCTGTATGGTAAGCACCCCTCCCCCCCCACAAACACAAACACGAACACAAACTTACCCTCTATGCATGCACGTATACTTGCAAAGACATCACATCTGCTGTATTACCCAAGAGGCACCCAGTGTGGGTCAGTTCTCAATCTGTTGTGGATAAAATCCTTTGGAGTTTCTTTCTTGGCATTCATGTTAGAATGATGTTCCTTGATTTTTTAATAGAATTGCTCACTGAATGCATTCAATAACTATATCCCTGTCTAGGGGAAGTGATGAGAAAGACAGAGGAGAGTCTGTGCCAGGTGCCACACTGAGCATTTGATTTGAGTCTTCAGATTTAATCCCTGTTCCACATAGTGAGGCTGATCAGTTATCTGTAGGCTCTGAAAATGAGAGAAAGAGTTGGAGGGAGGGGAGAGAGAGAGAGAGAGAGAGAGAGAGAGAGAGAGAGAGAGAGAGAGAGAGAGAGAGAGACAGAGAGCAGAGAGACAGGGAGACAGATTTTAACAAGTCAGAAAACTGTTGAATTTTAGAATTACTCTCAGAAATTTGTGAATCTAAAGCTTATCATTTTTGATAAAGATACTTACCTAGTATATTCAGTATAGTTAATAGTATAAAATAATTTGAGTCACATCATAAACTAAGTTTCCTTTAGAGGCTACATCAGGTAGATGGACCACGTGGCTCTGTACTTTATAGAGCACTGACCAATTTTCTAGAGGCCCCAGGGTCAATTCCTAGCACTGATATCTGCTCAAGACCATCTGTAATGTAATGTCAGTTCTATTGGATTGAATACCCTTTCTGGTCCTTGTGGGTACCAGGCATACATGATGCTCACAGACATGCATACAGGCAAAACAGTCACACACAAAAAATACAATAAAAAATAAAAGAGTAAAAAATTAAAAGCTACCTTAGCCTACCAACATGGCTCTTCCGTTCACATTGAGTCCCCTAAAAGAAATGAGAAGGCTATGTGAGACACAAGATGGGAAATTGACATTAAATGATATTTATTTGGCTGAAAGAGAATGGCACATATGTTAATTCATTCTGGCAGGTGCTAAAATATTTGGGATCACAGAAGTTTTGGGAGGAAATTATCTTTACTGCGAAGGAAAGTTCCTTTGAGTATTTTTTTTTTTCATTAGTCAAGCTTGGTTTTCTGTATTGGAACATTACCAGAAGGTCTTTGACCTCGTGGTCTTAAATAGAGCAGACAGAAGGAAATGAAGAGAGGGGGACATGGAGGTTGGAGGAGGAAAGTGAGGTGAGAGTGGGGATGTCAGTGTCAGGAGATGACCTCATCTGAAGTTGCCTTCGCCCAGCATTATTGTAGTCAACTTCAGTTCCCCATTGTTTACTGTTAACATTGTTTACTGGTAACAATTTGGTAATTTAATTACCCAATTGTTAGTGTGTGTGTTTTCTATGTCTGTGTCTTACTTGGATGGCACAGTACTGTGCTTGACATCCTTATACAATGTCACAGTCTCTGCCTTTTAGCTGGGATGCTTGGATGATTTGCATTTAGCAGCAATAGTCATATGGTTAGATTTCAAGGCACTGTGCTGCTATTTTTATTTTATTTATGTTAGATGTTTTTATCCTTCTGTTATTTTTGCATCATCCTTGATTTCATTTCATTTCAATTATTACTTTCTTGGGTTTAACTTTATTGATATTTAGATGCTGCCCCAGGGTTTGACATGCCTGCATTTAACTTATACAGCCTCCTTCAGGTAACATTAAGCTGTTTCACACATAATATAAATACTTTAGTATAAGTTTATACTTCACAAATCTATAAGTATCTCCTGCCCATTTTCCTTTCTCTGTGATAGCTTTTGACATAGATTTTATTTCTAGATGTGCTATTAACTAAATATGTTGTTCATTTTGAGGTGTAAGAATTCCTATTAAAATTAAAAATAAGACAACACATTCATCTCACATAGGGCTGCTATAAAAACAGTTTGTTGGTGATTTATATTCTGGACTTTGACTAAAAATGTCTGTATTCAGACTTCATTTGGGGGAAGTAATTCCACTGGGAACAGAAAATGTATTTTCTTATTAATCAATCAATAAATTAAATAATTTTTCAAGACACGGTTTCTCAGTGTAGGTCTGGCTGACCTGGAACTAGCTCTATGGACCAGGTTAGCCTCAAACTCTGAGCTCTACCTGCCTCTGTCTCCTAAGTGCTAAGATTAAAGTTATGTACCAGCACCACCAGGAAATGAATGTACCTTTTTATCTTTCTGGATTGATAATTTTGGAAGTGAAATCTGAAATTTTTCTCACTGCCTTAAATTTGCTATGTAGTTTCTAGTGGGTGCCATTTTGAGAATCCATTCATTGTGTCTGTTACCTGTTTGGGTAAGCTGTGCATTGCCAGGGTTTTCTCTATGTTGTTTCATGGATAATATGTAGAGTTCTTCAAGTATGTTACATAGTAGTTTTCCTTAATGTTGAAAGGTTTTGCACCATTACCTAGGTGTTATTTCTTCTTTGAATATATTGTTTCCATTTATATCCTTTACCATGTTTTCCTCCAGTTTTTAAATCTTCTTTATGAGATCTTGGCATATTCTCATATACTCCTCTGTATGCTATACTGGGATTTATTTTTTTTTATATAATCTTCTGTATGCTATACTGGTATGTTGTCATATGCATTGATGAAACTGCAGCTATTGCTATACTCATTGTTCTACTATGGATAAACTCTGATTATTTATCATCTGGAAAGTATAATCTGCTCTATGATGAGAAGATAAAAAGTTACATTCATTTCTTGGTGGTGCTGGTATATAACTTTAATCTTAGCACTTAGGAGACAGAGGCAGGTAGAGCTCAGAGTTTGAGGCTAACGTGGTCTGTAGAGCTAGTTCCAGGGCAGCCAGAGCTACACTGAGAAACCATGTCTTGAAAAGAAAATAAATGTGCATCATGGCACTGTGGCTCTGGTATCAAAGAATGCTGTGAGAAGTTACATTGACTGACTTCTCCCTTACGTAGATAGATCTCAGTTATATACTATCTGTTGTTTAGAGCCTGAAATAGTTACTTTGCAAATTTATCACATAAATTTCTTTTACATTATTTATTCTATGGCTATAGGGGCAAGAATATTCATTTGATTGGGGGTAAGACTATTCTCTCGGTAGACTCTGAAGGCAATGTTTTTTCACATTGAACATGCATAGTGATTTATAATTAATGATCTCAAAAAAAATCTGGCTGTGAAGTTAAAAGTCTGAATCCTGTCCTCATGGCATAGACAACCCTGCAAGTCAAAAACTACCGTGAGACAAGTCAGGTTTTGTGGCCTAGATAATTAAAGGCTGTAGTCAAGATACAAAAGCAACATGATAGGGATTTAGAAATTTGTACATGATTGTAAAGGAAGATGTGCCCCTGAGTATGATGAGAACAGGCCAGAAATGTTCCTCAAAGGTGATTTTTTTAAGACAATGTTTAAACTCAATATAGTGATTTCAAATGTTCAAGATAAATTTGATAACTCTTAAGAATCCATGATGAAGGCCATGATCCTGGCTCCTGCTGAGTTTAATGAACAAGGATGTTATTTTGGTAGTGATATAAATGACAGCAGATGCACAGTTAAGAAAGAGGGAAATAGACAGCTTCTGTGACAAACCCCCAAAGTAACAGCCCGAAAAGAAATCCACAAAGAGAACTCTTTAAGTTGTGATAAGGATGCTGAAGTGTACCCCTCCACAGCTGATGGCTTCTGGTGGGGTACAGATAGGGAATGATTCAGTTTTCTATATGGGCCTGGCCATTGGGAGTTGGACTAGGCTTTAGCGAATATATTGACAACACAAACTGACTTGATTTTTATTTTTATATTGATTTGGAAGATAACACAGGGCAGGGTGTAGGCATTGAAGGATGGTAAAGTAAGTGTAGTGGGCTATATGGTGCGAAATTTACTCAAAAAAAAAAAACAATGAAAATTATTTTGAAACAAAGCCTCTAAACTGAATGCCAGAGAAGATGAGTCTAAAAGAATGAAAGAACTGGAAGATGGGGAGGAGTGCTATGAGATGCTGTCTTCTGGACAGTGCATGGCTGTTACACACAGGGACTTACTGCAGTTCTTGGCTCATGAACACCCTGGGAATGGTCAAGCCAACAAGATGAATTCACATTCCAATAGGCAGCACTACCTGGAGGCAGTGAGCTATAAGTAGAAGGAGAAGGCATGATTTAGGGGGGATAATATGTTGGGTGGTACATGGGACAAACACAAAAAGGTAAATCGAGGCTGCATATTATCCTGGAACATAGTTTGTATGTGTGAAATTGAGATCTGCCATGGTGTTCATTATGAAAATTTAATAGTTAATGGACAGGGTTGACATTGCTGGCTATGTGTGGTATGAATGCCCCATTTAGAAGAAACAAATTATTGACTCATTTGGACATGAATTGGATTGCTATACTTTATAAACACAAAATAATTTGACCTATAAAGGTCTTTGAGTATTTTAGAAAGGCATGGCATCAGAGATCAGGCTGAAAGTGATTTAGAGTTGGTTGTGTAGGACAAATGTACATGTACAGTGCATGTACATGATTTAGGTTCACTGACTATCTGGTACATTCAGTGAAATGGATTCTTTGTGTCTAGATATTTTTCTTATACCAGGTCATGGAGAGTGGAGAGGTAATAGAAGGCTCTCTACTAGGTGGCTTTACAAAGAGAAAGAACTTAATACAGATTTTGTAGGCTTTAAATCCATAAGAATATCCCTTTTGGAACCCTGAATAGAGTGTTCTTGATATTTGCTGAAGGGTTCTTAGGCTAAAGGTAAAAGTTGCCATTTGCTCGGAGTAAATAATCCAGGAGGTACAGCAGTAAGAAAGTGGTATTTAGAGTGGTTCCAAGAAATAGTGGCTAAGGAGAAATGGGAAAAGCAAAGAAAAGTATGGCCTAGAAGCAGTGGGTGGTTAATTTTAATCATCATATTGATGCAACTTAGAATCACCTAGAATGGGCAGTGGGGTGGGGCTAGGAATGGAAAGAATGAAAACAGGCAACTTTAGGAGGCAGGAGGTGTGGGGCGGGGACCCTCTACAATGTACCAGACACCTGGGAGGTGAGAGATGCTCAGGACTCAAAGGGAGGGACCTTAGTTGAAATGCCCTACAATGAAGAGAAGCAACTTGTGGAGTCCATCTCCAGTGGAAGGACAGAAGATCAAGTGTAAGGATGGGGTTGCCACCCCACAGTCAAGAGCTGTTTCTGTCTAAAAAAAACTGCAGGGAAAGTGATGGAGAGGAGACTGAGGGAAGGAAAGTTCAGTGACAGGCCCAAATTGGGATCTAGCTTAGGCAGAGACTCTGAGGCCTGACACTGTTACTGATGCTATGGTGTGCTTCCAGACAGGATGCTGGCCTGGCTGCCTTCTGAAAGACTCAGCAGGTAGCTGAAAGAGTCACTTGTAGATACTTATACCCACCCAATGGACAGATTCCAGGGACCCATGTGGTTGAGTTGGGAAAGGGCTGGAAGAGGCTGAGGAGGAAGTTGACCCATGGGAGGACCAGCATTCTCAACAAACTTGAACCCCCCTGGGTCTCTGAGGATGCTCTCAGGCACTGAGACACTGGGAAGCATACACTAGCTGATATGAGGCCCTGAACACACACAGCAGAGGACCTCCTGGTCTGGCTTCAGTGCGAAAAGATGCACCTAATCCTTGAGAGCGACTTGAGGCCTTAGGGAGTGGGGAGGTCTGGTGATGTGAAGATGGGGGAGTAGGAGTGGGATGGGGAGTGGTTAGAGGGAGTACCAGAAGGGGGGTGTCAATTTGACTTTAAAAAAGAATAAATGATGATGATGATAATTTAAAAAAATTAAAAAAAGAGAATCTCGATGAGGGATTGTTTAAATCAGGTTGGTCTGTGGGCATTTTGGTGAGGCATTTCCTTGATTATCTAACCCATGTGGGTGGCACAATTCCCTAGGCAGAGTGTATTGGGCTGTGTACTAGTAGAAGAGGCACGCTGAGCAGTAGCTATGCATGTGTCCACTCTCTGTCTGCACTCGGTCATCATCATTGCCAGTTTGTTCTTCACACTTCTACCTTTGCTTGCCCTCAGTGGTGGACTATGTCCTGGAATTATGAGGTAAAACAAACTTTCCCCCCTAAGTTGTTTCTGTCAGGACATCTTATCACAGCAACCAGAAATAAAATTAAGACAGAAGGGAAAAAAGTAGAAATTTCTAAAAATCCATCACAATGATACATACTCCAATGTATGCATAAAGATAAGAAGGACATATCTGACTGGGTTGTTGGAAGTTTATGGTAACTTCAAGAAGTAGAGAGGTGAAAGTTTGATTGAAGAACAATATGAAGTTTAAATGAGAGTTACTGAGGCTGAAGACAATGCCCTTCTTCCCCCAAACCCCCAGGAAACCTAAATGTGAAAGAAGACTAAGGTTATACGAGATGAAACACGGGGTACAAATTATTATTTTATGAAGTAAAATACTTACATATATTTTTAGCCTCTGTTTTGAGAACAAATAGGGAGGCAAAGCTTGAAAACTTAACAGAAAATATTCTTAGTGACAGCAGGGATGTGTTGTGACCATCTCCTTTAAACACAGCTGGCAAGCGTATAAATTGGTATAATCTTTCTAAGAAGCAATTTGATAATGTCTGTGCAGAGCCTTAAAAATACAATATTTGACTCCATGAGTCTTCTTATAGAGATCAACCCTGTGGATAGAGCTAGAGATGTAGATAAAGGCTTAAGTAATGGATAATAATCACTTAATCATTTATAGTAATGAAAATTGAAACAATCTTTATCTCCGAAGGAAGCCATACTTATATAAATTACAGTGTATTCATGGAATCTTACATAACTATCCAAATCTTATTTTCAAAGACTTTTAAATTATTGGGGAAATGTTCCTGTAATGTATCATTGAGTGAAAATGAAAACTAAAACCACTGAATATAAATTAATACAAAGGCTAAAATAAAAAACTGTATTAAACTTAAAAAACAAAACTACAATGCTTGGTGCTGACAAGTAGAAACAGAAAAGTGTCTGAATGTATAGTTATGGGGAACGGGCTACCCACATACTTTGTTTGAGGTAGAGAACAAAGTCAGGGGAGATGGAGAAGTATATTTTTAGATATGGAGAAGGAAGTCAAGAAAATTCCTTTCCAAAGAGAAGGAAGTCTTCTTCATCTTATGACTTCTTTTCCTCCTCCTTCTCTTCTTCCTCTATTAAATTTACAATATATCAACAGTATATGTTTAGAAATAAATCAAAACCTAAGGCTTCTTTATAGTGTATATGCATGTGTGAATGTGTGTATGCATGTCAGTGTGTATGTGTATAAATGGGTGTGTATGTGTGTGCATATGCATGTGTATGTATGTGTGCATGTATATACATGTGTGTATGCATGTCAGTATGTGTACATGTGTATGTGTGTATACATGTGTTTATGTGTGTCTATGTTGGTATGAATGTATATGCATGTGTATATGCATGTGTGTATGCATACACATATTTGTCAATTGCCTCCTTATTTTTGAGATATGCTCTTTTCCCACTGAACCTCAAATTCACAGATTTGTTCACCTGCAGCCAGCCCTAGGGACTTTCTTGTCTTTAGAGCTTCAGCACTGGGGTTGAGGTACATGCTGCTGTACCTATCTTTTATCTTGGTTCTGTAGATCTGAACTCAGTACCCATGCTTTACCAATGAATCTTCTTCCAGATCTCTCAGTATATACTGGATTCCATTATTAAGGATGAACAAATTAAGGTGTGACACAGAAAAAAATCAGTTGAAAGTTCCATGTGAGGATGTTGTACATCTACAAATCAATTCACAATCTACACCCATGTCTTCCATGATAGGAGAAATGAGAAGCTACGAAGATCTGTGGAGATGTCCAAGGTAGATAATTAAAGAAGCAAACAACCTCCCAGGTTCCTGAATGGTGCACAAGGTCTCCTTAAGGTCATTTATTATTGGATCCCTAGTTTACATAAAAACAGGTGATTATCTTGGTATTAGGGAATAGAAAAGATGAGCTATAAACGTCAGCTATTGGGTAAATTGTGGCAGAATTTAAATGCTTTGAAAGCTTTGGCCATAAGTAAGCTGAATGGGACACAAGCTTAATGTGAAAAACTATCATTTGGGGTGAAGTAAAAAGTAAAAAAGAAGTATGTGCACGGGGACTGCAGGACTCCCAGAGCCAAGGGTATAGTGGGAAGTGGGAGGTGGGATGCTGGTCCAACCCCAGTCAGCTGGAGGTCACCGACAGCATTGACATAGATAGTTAAACTGTCTCTCTCCCTGGACAGCAGTGAGTGAGGCCATTCTTCCTGTGATGAAAGAGTCAGAAGCCATGAGAGGATGGCTATGTCACCTCTGCATGCTTACTAGATAAAAGGAGTTATCAGAAGGTTGCTTGAAGATTAAAGGTGATACAGAGTAGTTGTAGTTGAGTGCAGTGGCATGAAACTCAAATGGCCAAAGGGCTTCATGTGAGGACTGATGAAGAATCAGGGAAGGGCCTTTACAGTACACTGGGGTAAAGGGAGAAGAAGGGGTGTTCTTAAAGAAGAAGCAGGCTCCATGGGCAGAACATTACATGAATCAGAAATACTGTACCAAGGCAGCTCGTTCACCTGTGGCAAAAATTTAAGAATTAAGACTGTAGTGAGTCTTATCAGGAGGGAGAGGCTTCTGTGAAAGAGTGGAATTTTAATCTTGGTTGAATGAATTTATAAAGAGAACCAGAGGTCTAGAAAGATGGCTCAGTTAGTTAAGAATACTAGCTATTCTTCCAAAGGACAGAGGTTCAATTCTCAGTACCCACATGACAGCTCACAATTATTTGTAACTCTGATTTGAGAGGATCGAACACCATCACATAGACATACATGCAGGCAAAACATCAATGCATGGAAAAATTTTTAAAGGTTAAAAATTAATAACAAGAAAGAAAACCAGAAATGAACAAGAGCACATAGCAGATAATAGCCACAAAGAGGAATTATGAATTGAAATGACTAACTCATATCCAAAAATGGCTTCACAGAGGCATGTGGTCCAAAATGGTTATTCTGAGGTCCTTGATATAAACCAACCGAGATCTACATTGTACGAAAATTTTATACATGCTAGAAGCCTTCAGCCAAACAGCAAATGGTTCAGAAGACTCTCTGACACTCCATAAAGCTAATTCTGTCTTGGTGGTTAGATACAGTTAGCTGCCTACTTGGAGTAGAATCAATGGTGGGAGGTTGCCAGGAAACTGACTTTTTCCCTTGACACAAATTACACAAAACAGAACACTGTGGGGGTAACCTCCCCTTAAGAAGAACTCTTTGTATGAAGCTGGATATGAACTTGTCTATTTTCTCTAATTCCAAGTTCTCAGTGTTGTGGGAAGAAGATTGGAGCCTCCAGCTATTATGCAACCAGTTTTAGTCTCTGCTGTTTGGAGAAATCTTCAAAGGCTGGGTGATTTGTTTTCTACTCATTGTATAACAGTGAGATATGTAGAAATATCTGGTCATATACCTCAGTTCTGAGGCAAATGGTTGGCCTTGATGAATTACTGCAAGGGGGATCATCCACCTCTCTTTTATATTGTCATAAGGCAAAATATTGTTTTTCAACAAAAATTACAAGTGCATAATGAAATGTTAAAATCATTGTACTATTTGCCACACCATAGGCAGTTTTCCTTAGAATCATTGATAAACATCTTTAGTAATAAATTTCACAAATTCTTGGATGGGCATGTGCTTTAATTAACATCTTTAGCTCTAAGCTAGGGGCAGATGGCAACCATTGTTAATAATGTTATAATTGAAAACCATCAGTTTGGATACAGAATATGGATTCACTAATGACCTCAGAGAACAAGATGCTCCTAATTGTTCGGAGACACACTGAAAGCCACAGAAGTTAGGCTTTCTGTTGATAAGGAATGGATTAGCATAGAGATACCCTCACTGACCCACTGTGTGCTGGCAGTTTATACCCCAAAGATCTGGAGCTTGTTATAAAGATCATGGTTAGTTATGAATTAAGGTATTCAGGTTGGCTTGATCAAACCTAAATTTCTTCATGTCATACCACACATTTTGTTTTTCATACAACCTACCATTCTCTTAAGGAGCTAGAGTGGTGTGATGTATTTAATTTGAACATATACTATACCCCACAGTTTTGTGTGCTGAAAGGTTGGGTCCCAGCTGGGGTGATATTCTGGGAAATGGTAGACATTTTTAAGAGATGAGGAGGCCTAGATGGCAGAAGTAGGTCTTTGGGGCATGTCTTCTAGGGCTATATCTTGCTCCTGGCTTCTTATCATTCTTTTCCTCCCTCGCTCTTCCTCTCTCTGCTCCCTGACCTCTTTGACATCAGTAACTGTGCTTGACCACATGACCTATCATCCACACTGTTCAACCTGACCTCAGGCCCAAATCACACATCCACCACAGACTGAAACTTTATGTGAAGACAAACATTCCTCTTTTTAAGTTGATCTTTACAGTGTGTCCAAGTATCTAAGTCTGATGAACACAAGATTTCTAAATCCCTTTCTCACTGTAAGTGGGCAAGTGTGTATCCAGCCCCTAGGGAACTTCTGATAAATGCTCACTGTGGACATTTTGGAGAATGGAGGCCAGCATTATTATCTGATCAAGAAAGACACATATTTTTACTTCTACAAGTAAAAGTATGCTCCCCAGACTGAGGCTCCCATAGCCCATCCATGCTCAAAAGTAGATAAAATACATTCGCACATCATTCTGGAAAATATCAAGGGAAGAGTAAGTTTATTTAAAAACTACAGCTTTGGGCACATCACAATGTAATGAGTCTTCCTCTAACATAGCCCAGTATGTCTCCGGATAGTGCATCTACTTTTAATCTCGACACACACTGTGTGACACTTTTTATGGATTGGAGAGCTTTTAGAAATAACATCTGGGCAGCTGAGCAGGCTGAGGAGAACCCAAGCCTATTAGCCTTTCCCCTGTCTGGATACAAAATAGTATTTGCATTGTTTGCCATTTATTGTGAAATGTATGGGACATGTTTTAGCTATTTTTAATTACTTAGGCAGCTCTGTCTCTAGATGTTTATATCAAATTATGGGAGGAGAGCAGAAGGCAATGTTATTAAAAAGGGTTTTGATATAGATTTAGAGGACAGCGGCACTGGAGCTTTACAAAGGCATGTTTACCTCCATGGATTCACTGCATTCTGAGATACATCTTCATAGTCTTCAAAATTTGAAGTTTAATATTACCCATTAGTGGTAGGATCATTTGAACTAGCTCCAAGGACTAATGCATAATACAGATATCAGTTTGTAGTTATTTATTTTGTTTCCTTTTCATCTTGCTCACTGCCCCCTTCCAGTCATTCCCTCCCACCATCCTTCCCCCATCAACCTACATTCTTCTCCTATAAGTTGGTGGGAGCCCCCTCTGAGTCCCCCTCCACCTTGGCACTTCAAGTCTCTGCAAGAGTAGTTGCATCCTCTACTACTGAAGTCAGACAAGGCATTACAGCTAGAAAAACTTATCCTACAGAGAGGCAATAGCTTTTGGGATAACACCCATTCCAGTTGTTCAGGATCTACATGAAGACTAAGCTGCACATCTGCTACATATGTGTGGAGAGACCTAGGTCCAGCCCATGTGTCTTCTTTGTTTGGTGGTTCATACTCTGAGAGCCCTAAGGGTTAGTTGACTTTGTTAACCTTCCTGTGAAGTTCCTATTCCCTCTGGGACCCTGGAATCCTTCCTCCTATTCTTTGATAAGAATCCCTATGCTCCATCAAGTAGTTGGCTGTGGGTGTATGTCTCTGTTTGAGTCAGATGCTAGGTGGAGCCTCTCAGAGGACAATATGCTTCTGTCTACAAGCATAAGAGAATGTCATTAATAGTGTTAGGTATTGGCACTTGCCCTTGCAATGGGTCTAGTTTGTAGTTATTATAAGCTGCTGTCCTAGCCCAAGACCTTGTTCAGTCTAGGGAATGATTGTTCCATGAGCTTCGTTGGAAGCCCTTACAGTTTTTGAAATGAGGCTTTTACATATGTCTAAAGTGAATTTTTAACTCACTATGTATCCCAGGTTGGCAGCATCCCTGGTCTGACATCACTGGTATGTGCCACCACATCCAGTTCAGTTTATAATTTACATGGAGTACTGTAACTAGGCATACTCAAAATCACTGCCCTACACAGTTTTTTCTTCTAAAATGCTGTATGATAAAATGAAAGTAATGCTATCTTGTGAGTATTAGCAATGGTACTACCATCTTTATCTTTTATATGCAATGCCTAGAAGGAAGCCCAAGATATAAAAAGCTCCCAAGAAGTGTTTGTGGGATATGTGAGAGTAAATACTACAGTGGACAAGACTACATGGAATATGATCTGATGGGTTTCGAATCACCCCAGGGCCACGGAAGATCCCTATGGCCAAAATGCCCAAGAGAGCATCATAAAGGATGGAAGATTTGTTTTGTCTGACAATTTCATAGGGTTTAATCCACGGCTGATTGACAGAACATCATAGGGGAGGGAATTTGTGCCAGAATTTCTCTCATGGCAGACAAAAAGCAGAAAAAAAGGTGATAGGGCCAAGCATAGCCCAAAAGTGCACACACTTTCCTAGCCTTCATTCCACTTCTATTGAGGTCTTAATTCTTATAGTCTCCTCAAGCTCTCAAAATAATGTCGCTCTTGACTAGAAAGATGGCTCAGTGCACAAAGGAGCTTGCTTCAAGACTAATCATCTGAATTCAATCCCCAGAACCTACAGGATAGAAGAAGAGAACCAGCTCCTGCAAGTTATTCTCTGACATTCATGGACTGTGGCACATGAACACACACACACACACACACACACACACACAAAGTAGACAACACTGAGCCTAAATAAATGTACTAAAATATTAAATATTGTTGATAGCTGAGGACCAAGCACCACAGCTTGTGGGGAGCATTTCATATTCAGAATCTTACATAAGAGTTTTTGAAGAAGGGTTGAGGGGGCCAACTTGTAAAGTTGTGGGAATAATGTTCAGAGGCCCTAGGATAGTCATTCTACTGTTTCAGTATCAGTTACTAGGGATTTATTCAAGTTTAAATTTGGAAAGGTATTCTATAGATCCAAACTATTAGCAAATAATAATAATAATTATAATAATAATACTGCTACTAATGGACAATAATAAGGAAGAAGGAGGAGGAGGAGAAAGTAGTGGAGCCATGTTTGTTAAGAAGAAACTGACATCTAAACCCATTATGTGGTTTGCCCACAATTGCCTAATTGCTAAACAACTATCTAGAACTCAAAATGCAAGCCACTCCCTCAGTCCTGGCGGGTACCTTCATGTAACAGTTTTTACTGAAGCTCAGCCTATAGTGAGCCTGAAGGCTCTCCAGAACATATTCTGATGAGTGTTTGGCAACTGTCCAGAGTTTGTTATGGAATTTATATTGACATTTTGAGAAGAAACCCTTGTCCTAGGTCTTTTTTTTTTTAATTTTTTTTTATTCGATATAATTTATTTACATTTCAAATGATTTCCCCTTTTCTAGCACCCCCCCACACTCCCCGAAAGTCCCGTAAGCCCCCTTCTCTTCCCCTGTCCTCCCTCCCACCCCTTCCCAGTTCCCCGTTCTGGTTTTGCCAAATACTGTTTCACTGAGTCTTTCCAGAACCAGGGACCACTCCTGCTTTCTTCTTGTATCTCATTTGATGTGTGGATTATGTTTTGGGTATTCCAGTTTTCTAGGTTAATAACCACTTATTAGTGAGTGCATACCATGATTCACCTTTTGAGTCTGGGTTACCTCACTTAGTATGATGTTTTCTAGCTCCATCCATTTGCCTAAGAATTTCATGAATTCATTGTTTCTAATGGCTGAATAGTACTCCATTGTGTAGATATACCACATTTTTTGTATCCACTCTTCTGTTGAGGGATACCTGGGTTCTTTCCAGCATCTGGCAATTATAAATAGGGCTGCTATGAACATAGTAGAGCATGTATCCTTATTACATGGTGGGGAATCCTCTGGGTATATGCCCAGGAGTGGTATAGCAGGATCTTCTGGAAGTGAGGTGCCCAGTTTTCGGAGGAACCGCCAGACTGCTTTCCAGAGTGGTTGTACCAATTTGCAACCCCACCAGCAGTGGAGGAGTGTTCCTCTTTCTCCGCACCCTCTCCAACACCTGCTGTCTCCTGAATTTTTAATCTTAGCCATTCTGACTGGTGTAAGATGAAATCTTAGGGTTGTTTTGATTTGCATTTCCCTAATGACTAATGAAGTTGAGCATTTTTTAAGATGCTTCTCCGCCATCCGAAGTTCTTCAGGTGAGAATTCTTTGTTTAACTCAGTACCCCATTTTTTAATAGGGTTGTTCGGTTTTCTGGAGTCTAATTTCTTGAGTTCTTTATATATATTGGATATTAGCCCTCTATCTGATGTAGGATTGGTGAAGATCTTTTCCCAATTTGTTGGTTGCCGATCTGTCCTCTTGATGGTGTCCTTTGCCTTACAGAAACTCTGTAACCTTATGAGGTCCCATTTGTCAATTCTTGCTCTTAGAGCATACGCTATTGGTGTTCTGTTCAGAAACTTTCTCCCTGTACCGATGTCCTCAAGGGTCTTCCCCAGTTTCTTTTCTATTAGCTTCAGAGTGTCTGGCTTTATGTGGAGGTCCTTGATCCATTTGGATTTGAGCTTAGTACAAGGAGACAAGGATAGATCAATTCGCATTCTTCTGCATGCTGACCTCCAGTTGAACCAGCACCATTTGTTGAAAAGGCTATCTTTTTTCCATTGGATGTTTTCAGCCTCTTTGTCGAGGATCAAGTGGCCATAGGTGTGTGGGTTCATTTCTGGATCTTCAATCCTGTTCCATTGATCCTCCTGCCTGTCACTGTACCAATACCATGCAGTTTTTAACACTATTGCTCTGTAGTATTGCTTGAGGTCAGGGATACTGATTCCCCCAGATTTTCTTTTGTTGCTGAGAATAGTTTTAGCTATCCTGGGTTTTTTGTTGTTCCAGATGAATTTGATAATTGCTCTTTCTAACTCTGTGAAGAATTGAGTTGGGATTTTGATGGGTATTGCATTGAATCTGTATAGTGCTTTAGGCAAAATGGCCATTTTAACTATATTGATTCTACCGATCCATGAGCATGGGAGGTTTTCCCATTTTTTGAGGTCTTCTTCCATTTCCTTCTTCAGAGTCTTGAAGTTCTTGTCATACAGATCTTTCGCATGTTTGATAAGAGTCACCCCAAGATACTTTATACTGTTTGTGGCTATTGTGAAGGGGGTCATTTCCCTAATTTCTTTCTCAGCCTGCTTATCCTTTGAGTATAGGAAGGCCACTGATTTGCTTGAGTTGATTTTGTAACCTGCCACTTTGCTGAAGTTGTTTATCAGCTGTAGGAGCTCTCTAGTGGAGTTCTTTGGGTCACTTAGGTAGACTATCATGTCGTCTGCAAATAATGATAGTTTGACTTCCTCCTTTCCAATTTGTATCCCTTTGACCTCTTTATGTTGTCGAATTGCCCGAGCTAGTACCTCAAGTACAATATTGAAAAGATAAGGAGAAAGGGGGCAGCCTTGTCTGGTCCCTGATTTCAGTGGGATTTCTTCAAGTTTCTCTCCGTTTAGTTTGATGCTGGCTACCGGTTTGCTGTATATTGCTTTTACTATGTTTAGGTATGGGCCTTGAATTCCTGTTCTCTCCAAGACTTTAAGCATGAAAGGATGCTGAATTTTGTCAAATGCTTTTTCAGCATCCAATGAAATGACCATGTGGTTTTGTTCTTTGAGTTTGTTTATGTAGTGGATTGTATTGATGGATTTCCGTATATTGAACCAACCCTGCATTCCCGGGATAAAGCCTACTTGATCATGGTGGATGATCGTTTTGATGTGTTCTTGGATTCGGTTGGCAAGAATTTTATTGAGTATTTTTGCATCGATGTTCATAAGGGAAATTGGTCTGAAGTTCTCTTTCTTTGTTGGATCTTTGTGTGGCTTTGGTATCAGCGTAATTGTGGCTTCGTAGAAGGAATTGGGTAGTGTTCCTTCTGTTTCTATTTTGTGGAAAAGTTTGAAGAGTATTGGTGTTAACTCTTCTTTGAAGGTCTGGTAGAATTCTGCACTGAAACCATCTGGTCCTGTGCTTTTTTTGGTTGGAAGACTTTCTATGACTCCTTCTATTTCTTTAGGCTTTATGGGACTGTTTAGATGGTCTAGTTGGTCCTGATTTAATTTTGGTATTTGGTATCTGTCAAGGAAATTGTCCATTTCCTCCAGATTCTCCAGTTGTGTTGAGTACAGGCTCTTGTAGTAGGATCTGATGATTTTTTGGATTTCCTCAGTTTCCGTTGTTATGTCTCCCTTTTCATTTCTAAGTTTGTTAATTTGGATACTTTCTCTGTGCCCTTTGGTCAGTCTGGCTAAGGGTTTATCTATCTTGTTGATTTTCTCAAAGAACCAGCTCCTGGTTTTGTTGATTTTTTTTATGGTTCTCTTTGTTTCTATTTGATTGATTTCGGCCCTGAGTTTGATGATTTCCTGCCTTCTACTCCTCCTGGGTGAAATAGCTTCTTTTTGTTCTAGGGCTTTCAGGTGTGTCATTAAGTTGGTAATGTATGCTCTCTCCATTTTCTTTTTGGAGGCACTCAGGGCTATGAGTTTTCCTCTTAGCACTGCTTTCATTGTGTCCCATAGATTTGGGTATGTTGTGTTTTCATTTTCATTGTGTTCTAAAAAGTCTTTAATTTCTTTCTTTATTTCTTCCTTGACCAAGGTGTCATTGAGTAGAGTATTGTTCAATTTCCACGTGTATGTGGGTTTTCTGTTGTTTCTGCTGCTATTGAAGACCACTTTTATTCCATAGTGATCAGATATGAGGCATGGGATTAGTTCTATCTTCTTATATTTGTTGAGGTCTGTCTTGTGACCAATTATATGGTCGATTTTGGAGAAGGTACCATGAGGTGCTGAAAAAAAGGTATATTCTTTTGTTTTAGGATAGAATGTTCTATATATATCAGTTAAATCTAATTGGTCCAAAGCTTCAATTAGTTTCATTGTGTCCTTGTTTAGTTTCTGTTTTCCTGGTCGGTCCATTGAGGAAAGTGCAGTGTTGAAG
This sequence comes from Apodemus sylvaticus, assembly GCF_947179515.1. Taxonomy (NCBI): domain Eukaryota; kingdom Metazoa; phylum Chordata; class Mammalia; order Rodentia; family Muridae; genus Apodemus; species Apodemus sylvaticus. The sequence goes on along the minus strand of NC_067472.1, from coordinate 163,562,930 downwards.
TCACCCACAATTATTGTGTTAGGTGCAATGTGTGCTTTGAGTTTTAATAAAGTTTCTTTTATGAAAGAGGGTGCCCTTGCATTTGGAGCATAGATGTTCAGGATTGAGAGTTCTTCTTGTTGTATTTTTCCTTTGACCAGCAAGAAGTGTCCCTCAGAGTCTCTTTTGATGACTTTGGGTTGAAAGTCAATTTTATCTGATATTAAAATGGCTACTCCAGCTTGTTTCCTGAGACCATTTGCTTGTAAAATTGTCTTCCAGCCTTTTACTCTAAGGTAGTGTTTATCTTTGACCCTGAGGTGTGTTTCCTGTAAGCAGCAAAATGTAGGGTCCTGTTTACGTATCCAGTCAGTTAGTCTGTGTCTTTTTATTGGGGCATTGAGTCCATTGATGTTAAGAGATATTAAGGAATAGTGATTGTTACTTCCTATCATTTTTGACGTTATTTTTTAAATTTGATTGCTTAACTTCTTTTGGGTTTGATGAAAGGTTACTATCTTGCTTTTTTCAGGGTGAAGTTTCCCTCCTTGTATTGGTGTTGTCCTCCTATTATCCTTTTTAGGGCTGGGTTTGTGGATAGATATTGGGTGAACTTGGTTTTGTCGTGAAATATCTTAGTTTCTCCATCTACGGTGATTGAGAGTTTTGCTGGATATAGTAGTTTTGGTTGGCATTTGTGTTCTCTTAGAGTCTGCATGAGATCTGCCCAGGACCTTCTAGCCTTCATAGTCTCAGGTGAAAAGTCTGCTGTGATTCTGATAGGTCTTCCTTTATATGTTACTTGGCCTTTTTCTCTTACTGCCTTTAATATTCTTTCTTTGTTTAGAACATTTGGTGTTTTGATTATTATGTGACGGGAAGTATTTCTGTTCTGGTCCAGTCTGTTTGGAGTTCTGTAGGCTTCTTGTATATTCATGGGCATCTCTCTCTTTAGGTTAGGGAAGTTTTCTTCCATAATTTTATTGAAGATATTTGCTGGCCCTTTAAGTTGTAAATCTTCACTCTCATCTATGCCTATAATCCTTAGGTTTGGTCTTCTCATTGTGTCCTGGATTTCCTGGATATTTTGGGTTACAAGTTTTTTGCATTTTGCATTTTCTTTAACTGTTGAGTCCATGGTTTCTATGGAATCTTCAGCATCTGAGATTCTTTCTTCTATTTCTTGTATTCTGTTGTTGATATTTGCATCTCTGTCCCCTGATTTCTTCCCAAGGCTTTCTATCTCCAAAGTTGTCTCCTTTTGAGTTTTCTTAGTTGTTTCTACTTCTGTTTTTAGATCCTGGATGGTTTTGCTTAGCTCCTTCACTTGCTTGTTTGTGCTTTCCTGTAATTCTTTAAGAGATTTTTGCGTTTTTTCTTTCATGACCTCAGCCTGTTGACCAAAGTTCTCCTGTATTTCTTTAAGAGATTTTTGTGTTTCGTCTTTCATGACCTCAGCCTGTTGAGCAAAGTTCTCCTGTATTTCTTTAAGTGTTTTTTGCATTTCCTCCTTGTTGGCTTTTGTATTCTCCTGGATTTCTTTCAATGATTTTTGTGTTTCCCTTGCAAGGGCTTCTAACTTTTGATCCATTTTCTCCTGAATGTCCTTCATGTGTTCCTGTACCAGCATCATGACCAGTGATTTTAAATCCAAATCTTGTTTTACTGGTGTGATGGGGTATCCAGGACTTGCTGGTAGAGGAGAATTGGGTTCAGATGTTGCCATATTGCCTTGATTTCTGTTAGTGACGTTCCTGCGTTTGCCTTTTGCCATCTAGCTCTCACTGGTGTTACTTGGTCTTGTCAGTGCTGGACTCACCAGTGCAAGCTGCCCCTTCCCCGTTGGCCTCTGGTGCACAGCTTACACTCTGCACTGCCTGTAGACAGGGTGCTGTTGTCCAGGCTGTTCAGATCCCAAAGCAGGCACCTGAAGGCTCCCGCTGGGGCCCGCAGGATTTATTGGAGCACACCGACTTCTCCCAGCTGGCCGCCCGGAAGCCCCCACTAGCCTCTTGAGGGACCTGGAGATGTGGCGGCCACCCAGGCTGATCTGAAGCGGAGAGAGTTGAGCTGGGGGCTTCTGCCTGAGGCCTTGCCCCAGATTGTGTCTGTGGACCAGGTGGAACCCGTGTGCACCCCCAGGGAGCTCCGAAGGTGAATGTTGCTGTGACCTCCCCTGTGCTCCGCTCACTCCGCTGGGCAGCTGATTTCCCCAACCGGGCTGGCGCACACAAGGTTAGCCTTGTCGCCCGGGCCCTGAGTCCAGGCAAACGCCTGGGAGGCCAAGGTCCGAGCAAAGTTCCCCTAGGGCTATGTCTGTTATTTGGGTCCGCCAGGTGACCCGGATGGCGGGCGTGCGTGTCCGCGCTCCCCGAAAGCACCGGGAGAGTCTGTTGTGCTAATAACCTCCTGGGCGGGTTGACACACAGATGGCCCACCAAGCCGCCCAGTTCTTGGGGTCAGTCCTGTGCCTTTTGGGGCCTAGACCCCCGTTTTGTTAGCCTCAGGCTACGCTTGTTAGCAGTCTCTGCCCTCCCGAGCACTCTGGCTCCTGTAGGCAAAATGGCGGCGCGTGCGCCGGCCGGGGCAAAAAAAACCTCCTGGCTGGGTTGGCACCCCGATGGCCACTTGAACAGCCCAGGGCCTGGGTGCAGGCCAACGCCCGTCTGGCTCAGACCCCTGCGGTGTTGGGCCTAGGATTATGTTTGTGTACCTCAGTCTGACCGATCTCTGGAGCCCGGGATCAAGATGGAGGTGAGTCTCTCGTCCTAGGTCTTAATCCTTGTGTTATACAACTATTATTCTTGGCAGTGGGGTGGGGTAGATTTGTAAGGAGTGGTTGTTGTTAAGGGGAGTAGTTGGGGTAAATATAGTCAAATTACAGTGTAAGATATCCTCAAAGAATTAAGAAAAACCTTTTAAAATCTCCTTAATGTTTTCTTCTTCTGAGCCCCCATTTACCTCATTATGATATTTTCTTTTAGCAGCCTGACAGACAGGTTGTTCTTCTAAAAAGAGAAGGAGAGAGAATAATATATAGTGGATAAATAGGTGAACAATGAGATCCAGGAAAAGGTTCCTAAAGTGCACTTTCCTCAGTGCACTGCCATCATTTCTATTGTTCACACCATCCTGGCCCTTCCCTTAGGCAGCAGTCTCTGCCTGTGCTGGAATCAGGTCAGAATAACCCTGGTAGCTTACTTAGACTTAAAAAAAAATAGAAGTCATAGCTCCAGACAGCATTTGCTCATATGTTCAGCTGACTATGTAACTGATCTTTCTTTGAAGCTAAACTGCTACATTCCTAGGCAGAAGAGAGAGAGAGAGAGAGAGAGAGAGAGAGAGACAGAGACAGAGACAGAGACAGAGAGACAGACAGAGAGAGAGACAGAGAGAGAGAGAGAGACAGAGACAGAGAGAGACAGAGAGAGACAGAGAGAGACCCCTGGAATGCTCAAGGCTATAGAGCTAATTACTGGCAGAGAACTGTCTCCAAACTCCTAGTCCTGAGTCTGTTAACCATAGCAGGGTTGAGTTTGTATCCAGTGCAATGTTTTGCACTCCAATTAGAGCCTTGGTGTTGGAGCATGGTGCTGGCTACTCAAAATGCCAGTGATATTCAATGCTCTAGGCATGGCAACCAGCTAGCTGATTTGATCAGGAATGGTTAGGGGCACATGCAGACCCATTCAGAGGGAGAAACTGCTAGCAGCATAGATTCCTATCACTCTGGCTGGACCAGAAATCTGTCACTATAACTCTTTGCTGTGTCAGATGATTCAGACATTAGCTGTGTGATAACCCAGAGAGAAAGAAGAAAGTTAAAGGTGAGTACTGCAGACAGGTATATGCCCAATGAAGAAAGAATGAATCCTAGTAAGGAACAATAATTTCAAAATTGATTTTTTTACTTATTCACAGTATATCATCACTCACTGCCCCTTCCAGGTCATCCCTTCTACATTCCTTTTCTCCCTATCTCTTCCCTTCTCCTCTGAGCACATAAGATCCCTATGGGTATCCCTTACCCTGGCACATCAAGTCTCTATGAGGCTAGGCACATCCTTTCCACCTGAGACCTACAATGAGAGAGGCATACACATTCAGGCAGCAGCTTTTGGGACAGCTCCCATTTCAGTTGCTCAGGACCCACATAAGGCAGAGCTGCACATCTGCTACATATGAGTGGGGAGGCCTACATCCAGCACATGTATATGCTTTGGTTGGTGTTTTGGTTTCTGAGATCCCCAAGGGTCCAAGTTAGTTGATTCTGTTGGTCTACCTGTGGAATTCCCATCCCCTTTGGGGCCTGCAATCCTTCCTCCTATTCTTAAATAAGATTCCCCAAGCTCTGACCACCATTTGGTTTTATGAGTTAGCTGCTGGATGCAGACTCTCAGAGGACAACAAACATAACAAGTATCATTATTAGTGTTGAGGATTGGTGCTTGCCCATGGGATTAGTCTCAAGCTGGGTGTCAAGTCCCTTGGTATCTACTACAGCCCCCGTTCCTGCATTTCTTGTAAAATGGATAAATTTTTGGTTTTGCCTTGCTATAGGAAGTAAAATATTTAACTGACTGGTGAGGAAGTATGGGGCATCTTCAAAATAAGACAGAGACTTGGGATAATGGAAGTGCCCAAGAATCAATGGGTGCATGACCTTAGCTGTGACTCACAGCTCTGGGGATATAGAACTTGAAAATTGATGTTTTTCATTAGAAGAAATCTTTTAGTTTTTCAAGCCAGAACCCCCATGTCCGAAATGGCTAAAGGCAACTCCTTTCTTTGTGAACTTGAACATAAAATAAAACAGTTCATGCAGCTCCAAGACGAGGGTTTAGGTACTAATGATTGTATGAGAACATGCCACTAGGAGGAATGTTGGAAATCTGTGGTGGTATTTTAGGTTTTCATGGTTATGAGAAGGGAGGGTTCTGTTGTCATTCAGTGAATGACAAAGATGCTGAGTGTCCTGTAACATGACAGAAGATCCCCCAGGGATGCTGACTGTCCTATGATGTCACATAAAAGTGACACTTGTATCATGGCCAACAGACAGATATGGTTATCTCCCAACAACTGCATGTGTGTATCGGGGTACCTCTGGGTATATGTGCAAATAAAGGCCAAAGGTCAATCTCTCTTGTTCCTCAGGCACTACCACTTATTTGTTTGGTTGGTAATTTTGAAGCAATTTCTCTTACTGTTCTTGGACTTACTTTGCAGGCTTGCTGGACATTTCTCAACAAACCAGGGATCTGCCTGTCTTTATTTCCCCAGCACTGAAAGTACAGATGCATGCTACCATTTCTGGGTTTTACATGGATTCTGAGATTCATACTTAGGTCTTCGTGCTTGTCAAGCAATTGCTTTCCTGGCTGAATTCTGTCTAAAGCCTCTCCATTAGACTTTTGTTTAGGAGAAAATGTATTTTTAAGAAATTTGTTATTGCAGAACCAAACATTTATTTTCATTTAACATAGAATATTGCACATTTTTCTATATGGAGAAATAACAGGCTTATTTTGTTTTCTTAGCATATCAGGACTTTTTAATTATTAGATATATTCTTTATTTATAATTTCAAATGATTTCCCCTCTCCTTGTTTCCCCCTCCCCAAAAGTCCCATAAGCCCTCTTCCCTCCCCGTGTTCCCCAATCAGCCCCCTCCCTCTTCCCTGTCCTGTTATTCCCTTACACTGCTGCATTAAGCCTTTCTAGGACCAGGGGCCTCTCCTTTCTTCTTCTTGGTCATCATTTGATATGTGAATTGTGTCTTGGGTATTCTGAGCTTCTGGACTAATATCCACTTATCAGTGAGTGGATACCATATGTGTTCTTTTGTGATTGGGTTACCTCAATTAGGATGATATTTTCCTGTTCCACCCACTTCCATAAGAATTTCATGAATTCATTGTTTTTAATAGCTGAGTAGTATTCCATATTGGAAATATACCACATTTTCTGTATCCATTCCTCCATTGAGGGACATCTGGATTCTTTGCAGCTTCTGTCTATTATAAATAGGGCTGCTGTGAACATAGTGGAGCATGTGTCCTTCTTACATGCTCCTCTGGATCATGGAATCTCTGTATATATGTCCAGAAGTGGTATAACAGGGTCCTCTGGTAGTATCATGCCCAGTTTTCTTAGGAATTGCCAGACTGCCAAACTGATTTCCAGAGTGGTTGTACCAACTTGCAATCCCACCAGCAGTGGAGGAATGTTCTTCTTTCTGCACATCCTCAACAACACCTGCTGTCTCCTGAGTTTTTGATCTTAGCCATTCTGACTGGTGTGAGGTTAAATCTCAGGGTTGTTTTGATTTGCATTTCTCTGATGACTAAGGATGTTGAACATTTCTTTATCAGTATCCCAGACCTCAAGCAGTACTGCAGAGCAATAGTGTTAAGAGCTGCATGGTTTTGGTCCAGTGACAGGCAGGTAGATCAGTGGAATAGAATTGAAGACCCAGACATGAACCCACCTACCTATGGTCACTTGATCCTTGAAAAAGGAGCTAAAGCCATCCAGTGGAAAAAGATAGTCTTTTCAACAAATAGTGCTGGTTCAACTGGAGGTCAGAATGCAGAAGAATGCAAATTGATCCATTTTTATCTCCTTGTGCTAAGCTCAATTCCAAGTGGCTCAAGAACCTTCACATCAAACCAGACACACTGAAACTATTAGAAAAGACACTGGGGAAGAGCCTTGAATATATGCACACAGGGGAAAATTTCCTCAACAGAACACCAGTAGCTTATGCTCCAAGATTATGAATTGACAAATTGAACCTCACAAAATTACAAAGTTTCTCTAAGGCAAATGACATTGTCAATGGGACAAAACAGCAACCAACAATTGGTAAAAGATCTTTATCAACCTTACATCTGACAGAGGGCTAATATCCAATATATACAAAGAACTGAATAAGTTAGATTCCAGAGAGCCAAATAACCCTATTAAAAATGTGAGGTACAGAGCTACCAGGATTTAAAAAAAAAACCAAGAGATATAATATCAAGGTTTAAAATTAACCTGACTTGGAAGCTCAGATAAGTTTTTCTAATTGAGAGTGACGCTGAGTTTTTTACCACTTAGTTTCCTGAGCTGGGACTGGTATGATGACATGTTTCAAAATACTGTGTCTGGAGTGTTTTTGCTCACAGTGTTGCATGGTTCACAGGAGGGTTTCTGACCTAGGAGAACAGCCACTGCTGATGAAGCCTTTCCGTTGTTCTTAAACAAGTTTCCTTCCTTGTAAAGTCTCCATTGTAGTTTTTATTTTTTTATTTTTATTTTCAGAGCTGGTTTCTCCATGTAACTCTGACTGGAGTTAAAATCTTCAACTTTCTGTCCCACTCTACCAAATGCTGGGATTAGAGTGTTGTACCACCCGCACCCCCACTCCCACTAATGCTTGCTTGTATGTAACATGACTAAAATAATTTACTAACTGAAGTGTGAGTCCATGAGTCATCTTATGTACATAAGGCACAGACATTTCTTCACTCCATCTGCAATTTGCTTCTATGAAGGTGTGTTTCTGCTTGTCAGCCTGGCAATAATATTAATATAACTGGAAAATAAAATAAGATAAAGAATTCAAGGTAAGATCTATAAGTGAAACTACAAGTTCTAGCACTGATCACACCTAGGAACTTTCTCCAACCTTGAAGAGTATGGCAAGGATGCTAGGGAGTCCAGTGACAATGTGAATGGTGGGAAGATGCAAAGGATAAATGTTGCCCTGTGTAAGCTCCATTGATGTAAATGAATTCTTTGTTTTATGTATTTTAATCTGGAAGCATAGAATACAGCAAGCAACACAAGATTATAAGTGAGTCTAAAGTCTCAAAACAAGAACATGAAGAGCAAGTTGGATCTGGATTGGTCCACCTTTACAGTAGCCTCCTGCTGGGAAATTCTGGGCTGGCTTCATTCCATTCATCCATAAGCAAGAGGTATAGACATTTCCAGGACACTGCAAGATTTTCAGGGAAATCTTTCCTACTAGAAATGCATAATTCAGTGAAATTATTGGTAAAGATGTCTGTTCAATGTTCATGAGCTTGACTGCTTTCCAACAAAAATGTGAGCTTTTATTTTAGGATTGACGTAACTTGACTTACCAGCCGGTTGACTAAAGCACCAAATGCTACATAATACTAGGACTTTCTTAAGTGGAGCTGAAAAGCTGAAAATGAATGGGTTGCCATCTCTATGGGCTTAGCCTCCACCCACATAGAAAGGTCTATGTCCTCAGTAGAAACTGTCTTTCTGATTTTCTTTTAACTCTAGAAATCTGCAGTGGTGAGAGAAGTAAACAGTCTACTTTAAAAATGTTTTATTTTATTATTTTATTTTATTGTATGTGGATGAGTGTTTTGTCAGCATGACTCCACATGTCTATATCTATGCCTGGTATCTGTAATATCCAAGAGAGTACATTAGATCTCCTGGAACTGAAGGTAAGACAAGTTTGAACCACCATATAGGTCCTGGGAACTGAACTGGTTCCTCTGCAAGAGCATGAAGTATTCTTAAGCCATCTCTCCAGACACATCAATATTATTTATATTCATGCTCCTCTGGTCTCTGCAATCTTCTTTGTTCCATATGACCCAAATGCTCATCTGGGCTTCTTCCCACTTCTTCTTTTCCTACAATTAATGACGCAATTCAATTAACTGGAAGCAAATATTCTGTGTGCTACATATCTGGAAGGCTTGGACAGGAAGGGAGGGCAGGAGGCAGAGAGGGAGGGAGGGGAGAGAGAGAGAGAGAGAGAGAGAGAGAGAGAGAGAGAGAGAGAGAGAGAGAGAGACAGAGAGACAGAGAGACAGAGAGACAGAGACAGAGAAGCAATCTGATAAGTATTCAATGTTCAAGGAAATGTGTGGACAGAGGAAGCAAGAATGACAAGGCAATAGGCACTATCAGTTCAGATAAGCAGGGGTTCTCTGTGAGTGAAAGCACGGGGTGCAGGCTCCTTAAGACCCAGAAGCAGCATTGCATATCTGGAAAGAGATTATGTAGATCCCTATTGCTAGAATTTTCCCACATTTGATTGGGAGGTGCTGAACATATGTTACCACCAATGTAGTCCTATTAAAGGTTCTTTCTCTGAAGTGTTTAGTGCAGATTCAAACTTGATGAGACTTTCCCACCTTGATCAAGATGAAAGAATTTTTATCTCACAGACATTAAGGGATTATTACTCTATGAGGTATTTGTATATGTATTTTCTATATGAATTTAACTCATGCCACTTTTTGATGAGGCAGATACTTTATTTCTATTCAGCACATGTGCTTTGAAGCACACGAGGCAATAAGAGCAAGGTCACCAAGTCTGCATAGCACTCTTACTAAGGACCCCCCAGTTTCTTAGTATCATATCTGAAATCCACATACAATCACCCACTTTTCTAATTAAAATCTGTGTAGCTCCCCGTGTTTAATGAACTGAGTCTCACACCCTTACAATAATATCTGGCTCTTCCACTTATCCAGTTTCATCTCGTGCCTACTGTTATCTTATATTTTATATTCCAGTTCATGTACTTACACATTTATTCCTTTTCAGGTTTTTGTCCTGTTCGTTTATTTTCCTATTAGTCCTTGTCTTGCTTCTGCTTTTCCTCCATGTCATCCATTCTGGGATGTTTTCTCAAAGTTCTAGAATAGTAGAAATGCTCCTTCTAAATTTTCACTAGTGTTCAGTGCATCTTCAAAAAAAGAGATTACCATACTTCCTGCTATTCTTTTCTGCAACAGTAGGTCATGAAATCCACAGATACGGAAATCATGCCTCAACACAACCTTCCCAGCCTCTGACCTACCCTGGATCCCAGGCTTACTCTGGAACACAGTGAAGGGAAGGCTCTGACTCTCTGGTTGCATGAAACAGTAGCTGGAACCTCTGGAACTATGGTTCAGTTTTGCACATTTTGTTTAAGCTCTGTGAACATTATATATCTCATTTAAATCTTTAAAAAATCATAATACCTTCATCATGGTTTTGTGCAAATTGAGAAGCTTGGTACATATAAAATGTATGGCATGGCCTTTTATTCTTGTTTATAATTTAGTTCCCATTTGGTCTCCACCATCATATTTGACAGGGATTTTGCCTAAGCTATCTAAAGCCAGAGCTTGGCTATTTAATAATGCTATGAAGCCTTCAGAGAAATTCTTCTTGTGTTTCTGATTTGACATTTGCAAGGGTCTGTCAATCCTTTTGGGCAAAAACTGAGCAGAAAAATGGCCCCCTGCATGGCTCACATCATGTTTCATTCATTTTTATGTCCCCCTTTCAATGATAACTTTCTTTGTATCTGAGAAAAGATTATAGGCTTGGAAGTGAATTGAGAAGTTTGGAGGAAAGTGGTCTGTGTGATGAAAATACAACTTAGCCTGATACAAAATGATCAAGTTGGTCACCTTTGCACTCTTGACCACTAGTGCATGCTTTAATAAAACCCAGCCTTTGTTCCTTTCTGGTCCATCATTAGATATTTTCCATGTAAAGAGCTCCCACTCCCAGCTACTAAATACTAGACCCATGCTGTTTCCCTCCCATTTGAGAAAAAAATATCCAAGAAACTGGGGATAGTCATTATATGATTTAGCAACATAATTGTAACAGCCAGTGTTTATTGTTTTCTTGCCATGACAAGCGTATTTCTTACTACATTTACTAATGACAGTCTTTCTGCAATGAAGAGGCCATCTGTTCTCTTTATAGAAATAAAGAGACTGAGGCTTTCAATGTTAAGATTTGTCCAAGGTCAGCAACTATAAAGAGGCAAGAATAAACGCCCTTGGAAAATTGAGGCAGGAGGGTTGGCATAGTCTGAGGTTATTATGGGCTATATAATGAGTTCCAGGCTAACAGAGCTATTCGGTGAGATCCTTTCTCATAAAAAGAGGCATATACTAAATAGTAAATCATGTTCTGCAATCGATTCCTCTTCTCATATACTCTGAACAAAACACATGTATAGGTGAAACACTTTGAAGTTTACCTGTGACACCCTGGTAGATTTAGACTTGAAACTGTATACATGAAGGCTTTGGTGAAGTCTAAAACTATAAAGGTTTCCCTTTATAACATGTTGACCCTGGTTAAGGATAAGTGAGGGGAGCCTAAGGACATTTATTTTTGCCTGTTTGGGAAGACAGCAGGGTTCACCCGAGTTCATTTTCAGGAGTGACTTTAAAATTAGTGTCAAAGACAACTGATAGTTTTCTTTTCTTTTCTTTTTCTTCTTCTTTTTTTTTTCTGTTGGACTTTGAACTGTTTAAGCTCTCAGAAGCAAAGTGTAAGGTTTGATGCCAGGTCTTTTTTCCCTTTAAAACTTGTCTCCCAGCTGTGGCTCACTACGTACAGACTGTCTCCAATCTCCAGAAAAATTCAGTTCACTCCTCTCTGCTGATGAGTAAGCCTCCTGGCCAGAGATCAGTTCATCATTACTATGATTTTGCTTCCAGACACCTGGGATGCTGACTGCTTATCAACTATAGCTCACGCTCCCTTAACCTAAATTGTTGAACTTTAAAGATTTCAAGCATTACAACATTATTTTAGCTCATGCCACTAAGCACATTACTCTTTCGATTGTTATTGGGTCATTAATCACCCCCTGGCCTTTACCTACTGTCGGGGCTTACAGTTAACTATTGAGAGTGTGTCCTCTTGGAAAACCAAACCTTTCTGGGCTTGATACACATCCTGTTATCTAATTATCTGGAGAGCAGGAGAAGGATCAGTGTGGTATTTCAGATTAGGTGGGTTGATGCTTAAAAATGAGGGAGTAAAAGAAAAGAAGGAAGGAAGGAAAGAGAAGGATAGGAGGAAAGAGAGAGAGAGAAAGGAAGAAGGAAGGAAGGAAGAAAGAAAGAAAGAAAGAAAGAAAGAAAGAAAGAAAGAAAGAAAGAAAGAAAGAAAGAAAGAAAGAAAGAAAGAAAGAAAGGAAGAAAGAAAGAAAGAAAGATGGATCAAACGAGGTAAAACTCCTTTTCCTGAAACCAAGTGGGAGACAGCTGCTGCAAGTATCTGCTGAGATAATGAATATTATTATCTCAGGAAAGAAATCACCAAATCTGAAATGTCTACAGTAGTCTTCCATAAAGCTCCCCTCCCCCTTCTCCCCTTTACTCTGTCTTCATCCCCCCCACCCCGTCTATGTCCTCACTTCTGCCTCATTCTCTCTTCCCATCTTCCCTCCCTTTATCCTCCTTTCCTTCATGCTCTCACCTTTTCTCTCTCCCTTCCCTCATTTTCTCTCCTTTTTATTTCCTTTATCCCTCCCTCCCATTTGAATTGTCTGTTTGGTTCCCAGTTACTAGATAACATTTACATGAATCATATAAAAATCTTATTTAAAGAAAGATGACCTAAAGATGAGTCTGAGTCTGACTCAGTTTCAACCTTGAGCTGTGTCTATAACAGGAAGAGAGACATTCAGGGGGAAGGTAACTGAAATGTCAGGAAAGAAACTTCATTCCCTGAGGAAGAAACACACAGAAGCCTAGAGAAGAGTTTCTTTCCTGGAAAAGCATGAGAAACTTGATGGGCAGCCTTTGAACTAGAGTCTTGGCCATGACAAACTCTTGGGAGGAAGGGAACAGCATTCTAGTCAGAAGGCTGCAGAGGCTCATGAAGGTAAGACATCTTTTGTTTTCAGTAGTTTGCTATTTCTCTGAGAAAGTCTCTGAGTCTCCATGCCAACAACTTGTATACACACACACACACACACACACACACATACACATGCAATCACACACACACACACAGAGGGAGAGAGAGGGAGAGAGGGACAGAGGGGGAGAGAGGGAGAGATAGGGAGGGAGGGAGGGAGGGAGGGAGGGAGAGAGAGAGAGAGAGAGAGAGAGAGAGAGAGAGAGAGAGAGAGACTGCACCCAGGTCTTTTCCACTTCTTTTCTGCAAAAACAAATAAAACAACAACAACAACCTTCTTCATTTTGTTCTGTGTGCATCTCTATGACCATCAGGGTGACAAACTGGCTAAGGCAAGGGTTGGTCCACCTGTAAATACCTGCCTGCTGCATCATCCAGAAGATGCTTGTTGAGACTGTAACCGGAAGTGTGAGAAGTGTGAGAAGTGCTTGGCATGTGACCCTAATTCCACATATGAAGACTTAGATCTTCAAAGTTCTTGCTTCCATTTTAGGGAAGAAAGGGAGCTTGTCAGTGTTTCCCCAGATTAACTGTCATCTTTGCCGGCTTGTTGTTCCTTCTGGCTAATGTTATTGACAGTCTGTCAATCTGTCAAGTCTGAGTATGATATGGATACTGTGAGCAGGATCATTTGCATGCAACTGATAAGGTGTTTGGCAGACAAATGCTTTAGGAGGTCTCGGTGGGGTTCATGTTGGGCACAGTTCACTACTTTACAATCAAAACAGTGCCTTGGGTGGCCCTCCTACTACCTTTCCATAGCACTTGGCTATCTGTGCTCCAAAAACCTCATGTTTCAGGGATATTGTTTGTTTAATCTAATTTTTGAATTACAATAATTAACTTATTTTTTAAGTGTGTGTGTGTGTGTGTGTGTGTGTGTGTGTGTGTGTGTGTGTGTTTGTGTACAAGTATGAAATCAAGTACCTGCAAAGACCAGGTAGTTCAGCAAATACCTTCATAATCCCGTGAAGACAAGAGTTATAGATGGTTACGAGTTGTCCAGTATGAGTTCTGGAATCCAAATTCAGCTTCTTAGCTAGAGCACTATGTGGCCTTAATAACTGATTTCCCTCTCTGGCCTCCTCCTTTCCTTCTTTTCTTTCTTTCTTCCTTCTTTCTTTACTTATTGTGTGTGTATACACATGTATGTGTGCATGCGTATCACCATATGCATATATGGGGGAAGTCAGAGAACAGCTTATGGGAATCCATTTTCTCCTCCCACCATGTAGGTCCATGTGTAGAACTTAGGTCATCATGCTTGGCAGGAAGTCTCTTTACCCACTGAGTCATCCTCCTGGATGTTGTTGATATATTTTGAATTGGTATTCTGCTTTATGATGAGTGGAATACTGAAAGGAAAATGTAGCATTGCCTTCATACTGTTATTTTCTTTGTGCTATTCTAAGATAATTCTCCTCCATAATGGTGTCTTATTACAAATTAAGAGACACTATTGACACTACAGAGCAATAGTGTTAAAAACTGCATGGTATTGGTACAGTGAAAGGCAGGAGGATCAATGGAACAGGATTGAAGATCCAGAAATGAACCCACACACCTATGGCCACTTGATCCTCAACAAAGAGGCTGAAAACATCCAATGGAAAAAAGATAGCCTTTTCAACAAATGGTGCTGGTTCAACTGGAGGTCAGCATGCAGAAGAATGCGAATTGATCCATCCTTGTCTCCTTGTACTAAGCTCAAATCCAAATGGATCAAGGACCTCCACATAAAGCCAGACACTCTGAAGCTAATAGAAAAGAAACTGGGGAAGACCCTTGAGGACATCGGTACAGGGAGAAAGTTTCTGAACAGAACACCAATAGCGTATGCTCTAAGAGCAAGAATTGACAAATGGGACATCATAAAATTACAAAGTTTCTGTAAGGCAAAGGACACCATCAAGAGGACAAATCGGCAACCAACAAATTGGGAAAAGATCTTCACCAATCCTACATCAGATAGAGGGCTAATATCCAATATATATAAAGAACTCAAGAAGTTAGACTCCAGAAAACCAAACAACCCTATTAAAAAATGGGGTACAGAGTTAAACAAAGAATTCTCACCTGAAGAACTTCGGATGGCGGAGAAGCATCTTAAAAAATGCTCAACTTCATTAGTCATTAGGGAAATGCAAATCAAAACAACCCTAAGATTTCATCTTACACCAGTCAGAATGGCTAAGATTAAAAATTCAGGAGACAGCAGGTGTTGGAGAGGGTGTGGAGAAAGAGGAACACTCCTCCACTGCTGGTGGGGTTGCAAATTGGTACAACCACTCTGGAAATCAGTCTGGCGGTTCCTCCGAAAACTGGGCACCTCACTTCCAGAAGATCCTGCTATACCACTCCTGGGCATATACCCAGAAGACTCCCCACCATGTAATAAGGATACATGTTCTACTATGTTCATAGCAGCCCTATTTATAATTGCCAGATGCTGGAAAGAACCCAGGTATCCCTCAACAGAAGAGTGGATGCAAAAAATGTGGTATATCTACACAATGGAGTACTATTCAGCCATTAGAAACAATGAATTAATGAAATTCTTAGGCAAATGGATGGAGCTAGAGAATATCATACTCAGTGAGGTAACCCAGACTCAAAAGGTGAATCATGGTATGCACTCACTAATAAGTGGATATTAACCTAGAAAACTGGAATACCCAAAACATAATCCACACATCAAATGAGGTACAAGAAGAAAGGAGGAGTGGCCCCTGGTTCTGGAAAGACTCAGTGAAACAGTATTCAGCAAAACCAGAACGGGGAAGTGGGAAGGGGTGGATGGGAGGACAGGGGAAGAGAAGGGGGCTTACGGGACTTTCGGGGCGTGGGGGGGCTAGAAAAGGGGAAATCATTTGAAATGTAAATAAATTATATCAAATAAAAAAAATTAAAAAAAAAATCAAAAAAAAAAAAAAGAGACACTATTGACAAGGCCAATGAAGCTCAATGGTCTATCTTTTGCCTACTCATCCTTTAATTTTATCTGTCTGTTCCTTAAAGTGTCTTACTTGTGCTAATTCTAATCATTGAATCAATCTGTAAAGTGTTGTTGCTGCTTTTTTCTTCTACCTGACATTAGTGTGTCTTCCTGTCTCCTTACCTGGTCTCTGTGCAGACAGGTAACCCTTAACCATTGTCTAGTAGACCTCCTACCATTGATACTGCCTGCTCTGTTTCTAATTACCTTCACCTTACAAAACACTGGCTGGTGTTATACTTTTTGTGATACTTTCTGAAAGATAACTATCAAGAGAATTGGGCCTTGTAGCTTGTTTGCTGAATCCTTAAGACTGAGGGACCTGCCCAGTAGAAGACAGGCATTGGCTGGTGTATAATAATGTAGACTGGACCTACAATAGATAGACCTACAGTAGCATCTTTGTCCTTGTGCAGAGGGGTGCATTGTATACTTTCGGGTTTACATGTTCTTTCTCTTCACAATCCATGTTTTCGAAGCATTTTTTCTCTGAGAAATAGAATTTCATTATGTACTCCAGGCTAGCTCAATATTCATTTCCTCCCGTCTCAGCCTTCCTCATGTTGGGATCATGGGCAGTACCACCACACTCAGATTTATGTTGGGAACTCAATCCCTAATACACAAGGACACAAATTAGACTAACAGGGTGGCCAACAGAAATTTAAATGTACGCAGGGTCACCAGCAAAGTCACTGAAGAGGCTTGGAATTGAGTATCCTGAAAACCGCTCTATCATAACCAAACCCCCTTCAAGAACTCACTGCTTTAAATGTCTCCATGGTGCACTGAGACTGACATGAGCAATGTCCATCTTTGACAAAACCCCTGTCTTAATTAGATATCTGTCTTTCTAATTCCTGATTTCAGGACAGCATCACCTGGACTGTCACCTCCTGCAGAGTAACTGAAGAATCCACTTCACAGTAATCACTAATTAACACACAGACTTTTTAACTTTAGCTGCTACAAGCAGCACTAGCCTTAATTCTTTCTTTCCTTTGCTCTTTGGTTTTGGTAGTTATCTGACAAAACTGTGGCTGTATCTCTTATCTCAAACTCTATGCATCTCAGACTGGAGGGCATCCCAAAGACTCTGTTGAATGTTATAGTTATCTTTGTAATGGATCTCCATGCTCTTTTTTTATTTCCAGTAGCTTGCATCCCACATACAAGAAAAAACAAAAAGCAAAATTTATTTTAATGCCCTATTTTTCCTTTGCATAATATTAACATTTGTCATATGAAAACTTCAGTGAAAATTTTTTTCATTTATTTTATCTATTTCTTTAATTATGCAGAGACATGACAGAACTATATCTCAATGTCATTTTAATTGGAAGCATTGATGTTTGAGGTTGCATCCTGCTGGGAAAATTTTAATTATGTTCCACATGTCTTCATTGTGAATATTCCAGTGGTAATTTGTATTGTTGTCCCTCACTCTCTGCTTCCTTCTCACTGTTATTAGAAGATTTTTCATGTACATGTTCAGTCACAGGACTCACAGGACTCACAGGACTCACGGGACTCACAAAGTTCACATGGACAAAACTTGTCACTTGATTTGCTGATGCTAAGAGCCAGTGAGTGCACAGCATGTTGGATGCATCCAAGTAGGGATTTTGAGTTGACAGCTCCTTGGTGCTGAAGAAACACAACCTGTTCTATCACTGTGACATAGAGAACAGACAGAAGGTTGTGTCAAGCCCAGTCATCATTACCTACAGTAGAAATTGACACAACTTGTAAGAACCAAGTGCCTGTTATAATTATATCACTGAAAAAAAAAAGCTGAACTGTTAAGATAATGTAACACAAGATACAGTCTCACTTCACTTAAGAAGGGAATATGCACTTCCCAGGGAGATACAGCATTCCCACCAGAAAGCTCCTCTTTACCTAACTTCTTTGGATCTGTGGATTGTAGTGTGATTGTCCTTTTAAGTAGTTAATATCCACTTATAAGTGAATACATATCATGGACTGGAGGTGTCTGGGGTTGGGAACAGGAAGGATCAGATGGGGGAAGGAAGAATGTAAGAAGTAAGTATGAGGAGAGATGGCTGGAATAAATGGACATTTAGGGGATGATCTGAATACCTAGTCCAGTGGAATCTTCCTGGAATCAATGAGGGTAACCCCAGCAAGGACTCCTAGCAATGGAGGGTATAGAGCCTGAACAGGACATCTTCTGTAACTAAATTAAGCTTCCAGTGGTGGGACTGGGATATCACAAAACTTTTCATCTATAGCTTGTCCTGGCTGCAAGATGTGCTAGGGCAATGGTGGCTCAAAGCTTGTGAGTGTGGCCAACCACCTACTGCCCTAACTTGAGGCCAAAGCCACAAGAGGGAGCCCATTCTCCATATTGCCTGGATGGCTAGGAGGTGGAAGTTGGAGCGGCTCAGAAACACAGGGGAGAATCAGATACCACTGACAAAACATGGACCACAGAATCAAGTAACCAAGGCTCATAGTGGCTCACTGAGACTGAATTGGTAACTATAAAGCCTGTGTGGGTTTGCTCTGGGCCCTCTGCTTACATGCTGTGGTTGTTCATCTTGGATTTTTGTTGGACAGTAGGAGTATCTCTGACTCTTTTGCCTGCTCTAAACACCTGCTCCCTCTGTTGCGTTGCCTCATCTAATCTTGATATGAAGTTTGTGCCAACTCACATTGCAGCCTGTTATGTCATGTTTGGTCCATATTCCTTGGAGGCCTGTTTTTTATCAAGGGAAATGAAAGAGCAGTGGATCTGGGGGAGAGGAAACATAGGAATTGGGAGGAGAAAGGGGAGAAAGACTGCAGTTAGGATGTGTTATTTGAGAGAAGAATAAAGAAAAAGAAAAAGAAAAAGAAAAAGGAAAAGAAAAAGAAGGAAAGGAAGAAAGAAAAAGAGAAAGGAATGTGCTTGGAGGAATATTTTCCTAGATGTTCTTCCCATTATAGTGACATCACAGAATATGTTCACTGAAACCAAGATCCCGAAGATCAATTTTTCCATATGATATAATGGAAAGTGTCAGAGGCTGTTGCCAGGATATCACACCCTCCTATTTATAGCAAACTTTCCTTAGAATAGTTATTTTAACACTATAGTTTAGTAAAGTCATTAGCTACTGATATATTTGGTTTTTGCCCTATTTGTTATATCACATTATTTTATGTGATGTGTTTTTGTATGTGTGTGGAGCTTACAAATGTTTGTTGTGTGTATAAGGATCAACAGGTACCAGTTTGATCTTGTTCATTTGAAGCAGAATCTCTCACTGGCTGTGAGTTCATCCAATAGGCTGGTCTTGCTGGGGATCTAATTCTCTCCCCCCCTCTCTAGCACTGGGTTGTAAATATGTCTCATTTTTCTCTGCATTTTGTTATTAGTGTGACTTTGGGGGTTTGAATTCAGCCCCTCATTTTTGCAAGGCAAGCACCTTACTACCAGTACTACACTGCTTGTTCCCTTGTAATACTGACCATTCTGTAGGTGAGGCTGTGTCAAAATCACCCAAACAGTAAGTAATGCACTTTGCTATGATACTGCACTTTCACCAATGTTTTCAGGTAAGAGGGCATACTCATTCCCACTGCTATGATACTGAGCCACCATGGAATGGGCATCCTGTCATTGACCAGAAGTTTATCATGTAACATGTAACTACACAAAGTTTAACAAGTAACCACAAAAGTGACAAGACATAAGAGATTAATCCCTAACTTCTATGTATGCTTATATAATTTTAAAACCTACTTTACTAAGTCTACTTAAATGCTCTAACACCTCTTTTAGCCCACCCCTACCCCCAGAGGCAGCAGAAAGGGTTAATATGACAAAAAAGGATGTGGACCTGTTTAGAAATAGATTTTTGTAGTGAATTCAAGTGACATTGTCAGGATATTAGCAGTTTAGTTAACATAAATCAGCAGTGGTAGCTTCATCCACTCATCAACACAATTTACAAATCAGCAATGGCATTTCAATCCAGAAGAAATTATAAGGCACTGCACATCATCCTGAGTTTGTGGAAGTTTGGCAGAGTGGCAAGGTGAACCAAACCACAAAGTGTGATCAGCTAAGACCAGCATCCGCAAAGCCCAACATTGACCAGTAAAGAGTGGCAAGGCAAACCAATACTACAAAGCACAGTCTGTTCTCTGTTGGGTTGTATTTATACCCTTTTAAACATCATGTGTTCTCTTAAGCATCTACTTTAAAAATACCACATGTTCCTTTTTTTCAGGCTACTTTCAGAAAAACATCATGTGTCTGCTCTAAGCAAAACATCCCCCCACATGTCTCCTTCAGCAAAAACATCCTTTTATAAGATAGTTTCCAGAAAAAACATCACATGACACAACTGAGTATCCAAAGAAACTAGAAATTTCCACTTCACTTCTATGCAGTATGGAAGTTACTACATAGTGTCATTGTCGTATCCAATACCTTTCAGTCCACAAAAGGAAAAGCTCTACCCTCTATATGCTGTCTTATCAACTATCAAAAACTTTGAAATAATTTAAAAGATACTGCACAGTGATAGTGGAGTTAATTGTGCCTGTCTGATAAAAGAGTAATAGTTCCTCTTCAATTAAATACTTTTTCACATAAATTTAGTCATTTCTTCAGGAAGCGTCTTCTCCCAGACATATGAAACCATTACCACTTTCCTTAAACTAAAGATCATGTAGCATAAATGCCAGTTGCAAAAATTCCAAGCACTAGCACTGCCTCTAGGTGAGTGATCTCAAGACTACTCATGTAGACTTTTCTATCATCTATTATTAATAAGAATTATTAGTTTGTAGATAGCATAGGCAATCCCTTTAGTAGAGAGCAGAGATAATCCCTTTATTATGGGAAAGATGCACAAAGGCCCCAGTGAAAGGTAAGTCACTGTGGGATTCAGGGATATTCAATTCTGCTATATTTATGAGCCACATAGAAAGCACACCCTCCAAAGAGACTAGGTGTTGTACCAGAAATATCATTCCTTCCACTATGTTATCAATAACTTACATTATTATAGTGTTATTGTGAACATTGACTTTGATGTAGAAATGGTGGCATTTCTGTTTCTTCCACATTTGTACCCTTGTCATTCTACATAGTCGCATCACTTCTGCAGTAAGCATCCCAGGGCATTCAACCTGACCTCGTATGCCAGGATTGCCATGGCCTCAGTCCCCTGCTATGGTGGTTTGAATGAATCAACTCCTCGCTGTGTGTTCAAACCAAACCAGAGTCTTCTATGTGATATCCAAAGAGTTCACAACAGTCCGGCAGAGCAGTTCCCTGTTTGGAATGTACTAGGTAGATTTGGATTAGTTATTGAAACTATTTACTAATGATCAATTAATTGTGTTTACTTCCCATATGGCAGACATTGAATTATACCAGAAGCTGGAGTTATTGTGGAATAGATGTTCTTGTCTAAATGTCTCCAGACCTTTAGACGGAAAAGCATAAATTTCTGAAAGTGACTTCCAAGTGAGTGGACAACAAGCAAGACAAATTTAATTTCCTCAGTGGAATGTTCAATTTAGAAGGTTTAATGAAAACTTCTACAAAGCATTGTTTAACAATTGGGCTGAAGTTCATGCATTACTAGCCTTAGAAGCTAACCTCCCCAGTTAATATCAGAAGAAACAAATACATATGATATATTCAAAGAGTAGTAACAGCAGCCATCACAGTTGGTGATTTGGTTTGAAACAAGTTTGTGAAAATGAATTAGTAGACTATTGGTCAAAATATTGGATTGGTCATAACATCAAGAAGATTGGAATTACATCTCTTCACACCATGACAGCCATGGAAGCCAAATTAAATATGCTTTCATGAAAAAAGAAAGGAATAAAGAGGAAAGAAAAGAAAGAAAGAAAATACCCCCATAGGCTCATATATTTGCATGCTTAGTCTCTATTTGATAAAGTACTTAAAAAGGAGTAGGAGGTATGGTCTTGTTGAAGAAGACTTGGCATTGTTGAAAGAGATCTGTCATTAGAAACAGATTTTGAGGTTTCAAATGTTCACTCCAGGGCCAGTGTCTGTCTCTGTAAGCTGCCTGTGGATCAGAATATAGCTCTCAGCCTCTTTTCCTGCACTGTTCTTGCTCACTTGTCACTAATCTCCCACCGTGATTATTATGGGCTAGCCATCTTAAGCTGTAAGCAAATCCACAATTAAATGATATATATATGGTTTTTTTGAGACAGGGTTTCTCTGTGTAGCCCTGGCTGTCCTGGAACTCACTTTGTAGACCAGGCTGGTCTTAAGTTCAGAAATCCACCTGCCTCTGCCTCCCAAGTGCTGGGATTAAAGGCTTGCACCACCGTCTGGCTAAATGATTTGTTTGGAAAGACTTGCCTTGGTCATGGTGTCCCTTCACAGCAGTAGAATAATGACAAAGATACATGTGCCATGTTCATCCTTGTCCTTCCCAAGCTTCTTCAGGCTTGTGCAGAATAATTTAGTACTAATGTTTGACCAATATAATCAATCAGAAAACTTCTTACTTAAAATTCCTCCTGTTCTTTTTTGAGGTCTTTCAAGTTTATTTAGGTGCTTACAGGAGCCTTTGGTATAGAGCATATTTCGAATAGATGACCCCCATATAACTGCAATTATCCCTTCTCTTCCTGAGGTAAAATGAGAGGAATATTGATGCTTTTGTTTCTAGTTTGGGAATCAGCAAAGCTTAAGCCTTGGTAACTCCAAGAGCGGTTTCATTTGTCCCACAAGGAGGGAAGCTTGCATTGGTCTTCCACCTACTGCCTCCCTGACCTCATTCAGATGAAAATGCAAATCGGTGGGTTGAAAATTATTGGCAGCAGGACCTGCCCATACAGGAGAAGGGAGAAAGGACAATTACTCTGCCTGGGTGGAATCAGACTGTCTGTCATTCTGATAGATCCATTTGTAAGTGAAGCTATTAGGCTGTCCATTTAGCTTGACAGTGCTGGTCATGGGTGTGTTAAATTGTCACACTTCTCTGATAAAAACTTCTGAGCAGAGTTTCCTTTTTGACCTAAAAATTCTTCCTACCTCACTTAGCTATTTGAGACTAACAGGGTTTCACAATACCTGTAGATTTAGCTCCTTTGTGGGCTCTGGAAAGGAGCCTGTTATGACCCACCATGAACTGATCAGCCATATGGGAATGAAGCCAGCTAGTCATACTGGGGAAGAAAAGGAACCAGGTTATGGAAACAGCCTGGTATTCACCCTTCTCACATACCTCATAGCCTGTCTTTAGTGTTTTTTTATATTTGTCAAATAAGCAGCCCAGAATGTTTGGGGGAAATATCCCTTAAACTAAGTTTTACTGTTTTGCCTTTAATTTCTTAATAGTAGATTCATTTCCATTCATTTATATGGTCTTGGCCAAATCAATTAATTGTCAGTTAGAACCAATTTATGTATCGATGAGATGGGGATATATATATATATAGACTTCTTCCAAAGTCTTTTGTAAATATGTGAGATGTAGCAAAGAGGCTCTTATAGTCTGCTCAGTACATAATAAGTAATCAATAAAGTATATGTTCAGTAGAGTCATATAGTATGGAATACTATATCAGAGATCCCAAAGTGAATGTCTTACCAGTAAAGCCTGTCTGCCAAAGAGCCAGATCATGAAGGCAGTTCCAGGAAAGGATTATACCCATGATTTATCATCTCTAAGTCACACATGGCCTAATGACCACTGAGCTCGCGGATGAATGGTGAACCGAAATGGTGAGCCTGAGAAAGCATCTATGAGGTTAATCCTCTAATAAGAAGGTCAGAGTAAAAGGATCTCTAATAGAGACAGGTAAAGATTGCCATCTGACTTAATAATGATCTTCAAGCATGATTGATGTTCACAACTAAAGGAGTAATGAAAGGTTTGCATTAAAGTGGAAATATAGTATAGCCTTCTTCAAAGACCTGGTAGACACTTCCTAAGTGCACAGGAGATGAAACAAATTCCTAGTGCAAACAGCAGTAGACACTGAAGGAGAAAACTCCCTTCTGTGTGTCCTTATTAGGAGCAACATTGAGATGGAAGATATCTGGGTTACTTTGGGATTGCTCTGCCTGGTAGACATTAACAATTTTACATATGCTACAGACTGTGTGAACATTGTTTGTCAATCCAGGGAAGACTTCCAAATAGTATCTGACTTTCTCTACATTGTGCATGCATGTGTGTGTGTATGTGTGTGTGTGTGTGTGTGTGTGTGTGTGTGTGTGAGAGAGAGAGAGAGAGAGAGAGAGAGAGAGAGAGAGAACACAGAGAAAGGAGGGGAAAGAGAAACGGTTAACTTGTCTGGAAGCAAGATAGCTCCTAATCACAAACCTCCAAGGAACAGGGCAGAGATTGCTTGAGTGACCACAAGGAAACAGAGTTTCTCCATGTGCTTTCTTGACTAGTCCACCACATTCATTTTGAAGAACAAATGAATTCCATTAAATCTAAGCAAAACCAGGGCTTTTCAGGTATGGATTAAGTAGTTCACAGGATTAACAAAGAGATTAAGAGTTAATTTTTAATCAGAAGCCAACGTAGTCACATGTGAAACTATTCCAGTTCCACTGTTGTTAAACATTTGTTACCCCAGTGGATGGTGGAACAGCTGTCAACAATTACCTCTCATAGGCATCATGCTCTCAGACCACTATGAGAACTTATTTTAAACATTTTGAATACCTGTTTTTGGTCTGAGTACCATCATATTGGTGCAGGTAATATCTATTATCAACAAATATTATGCATAGTATCACATTCCCCAAGGTAGGCAAAGACATTGAACGTCCATCAGCTAGAGTGCCAGATGTCCCCTGTACTATTTTACCCTTTTGGCAATGGCTTCAGTGCAGGAAGTTGAAACTAACTAGCAGACTGTACAGAGAAGAAACCAAGTCTGCATGAAATCATCCAAACGGAAAGTAGCTGTCAAAATCCTGCAGTGAACAGGAAATGAAAAGGCCATTTTCTTTAGACTATGTCCAAGCAGCCCCCAAGGGTCTGGAACTACCAGCTTGAGGAACGGTTTCTTAAGAATTTAATATTTCTTGTGTGGTAGATATTGCTTGGAAATAATTTATTGCTGAAGGATAGTGCAGTGTGTCTTTACCTGAGGAACCCGGTGTTCTTAAGGGCTTATCACTGTAATGAAAACAAAACAAAATTGTCACATAACCTTTAAACAACCAAAAAATTCATCTCATAGATGGATGGAGCATGCTCACTAAAGTATTAGGACTTGGCCCCCATAGTCCAAGTAGATAGCATAAGAGTCCCCATCAGTGCTTCCCACTAATGATATTGGGAAATTGTAACAGCAAAACCCTGGATGTTCTTTGTTCACACGGAACAATAACCAGGTTCTTCCATTCCTAGTACCAAGTCATATATTATTTTTCTATTGCTGTGAGACAACACATGACCAAAGCACCTTAGAGGAGGAAGTGTTTAATTGGGGTTGTGGTTTTAGTGTTAGAATCCATGATGGGACGAGGGGTAAGCAAAGGCATGGTAGCTGGAGTGACTTGAGAGGTGATATGTTGGGGTAGGGAAGGAGGGAGTTGGGGGAGGAAGGGAGGGAGGGAGGAAGGGAGGAAGGGAGGGAGGAAGGGAGGGAGGGAGGGAGGGAGGAAGGGAGAGAGGAAGGGAGGGAGGGAGGGAGGGAGGAAGGGAGGGAGAGGGAACAAATGTACTGGGAATTGCACTAGCCTTTTAAAAACTCAATGCCTGCCCCAGTGATGCACCAATTCCGATACGATACCTCATAATCATTCCCAAACAGTTATAGCAACTGAAGACCAAGTAGTCAAGTATATGAGCCAAGTATTTTGAGGACCACCTCAAAAATAAAACCACTTTCTGTTACTATTTAAGAATTCATGCTGAGTATGGTGCCATACGCTTTTAATCCCAGCACTCACTCAGGAGGAGGCAGAAGCAGGTAGACCTCTCTGAGTTTGAGGTCAATCTGAGAAACCTTGTCTAAACTCCACCCTACATCAAAATAAATTAATATCTTAATTGAGACTGAATTACTTGGAGAGCAATGAAATCACTTCAACATGTGTGCAGTTAGAAAGGCAACCCTAGCATCTGGTCACAGTCCTTTATGTACCAGCTCCGGAGAGAAACTATTCATTTATTTTAATAGTACTAAGTATTTTTCACTAAGGTGACTGTCTGAATGAACCACAGTTTAGTTAGGCATTCAGGTTTTATATTCTCAGTTATAAGTAATGCTGTAATGGTTATGATTTTGTATATATTCTAAATAACTATTTCTTAGTACTTAAGAGCTTTGATCCCATCATGAGAAGCATATTTCCAATAGAGCCATTTAAATTAAAAAAAACCATGTACATTAATATTTCTTGGGCAAAAGTTTAAATGTTTTTTAAAATAATACTTTAAATTTTGTCATTCAATTTTGTTTTATTTTGTTTTGCTTTTACTGATCCATCCCCTCAAATTTCATACCAGGGCATACCACCATTTTCTGTCCCTATATATTGGGCTTTGTTTTTAAATCCCCTGTCTTCTTTACAGATGCAGTTATAGAACATCTATTAGAGCATGGGTAGTCTCTCTGGGATCACATACTGGGGATGATGAGGAACTACCAATAGGCCCTCAGCTAGGGGCATGGCTTCATGATTCATCTATCCATGATAGACATTTGAATGGTTTCTATCTGGCTCAAGTCTTATGAAACTAATCCTGGCCACTAAATTCATGTATGCAATGACTGTGTCATTTCTAGCAAAGTGATTGTTTCTATTACCTCTGTCTCTTATAATCTTTCTGAACCAGCTTCTGATACCTGAGCCTTGAATGAAGAAAATATAATATAGATTTTTCCAGTTAGATCTAAGCATCTGCTAGATATTAATAGTGATGGTGTCTCTGTTTCTCCTGCTATGATAGGTATCCTGAGAAGAGCAATGCAAGGAAGAAATGATTCATTCAGCTTACAGTCACAGGATACAGTATACCATTGTGGACTGTGGGCCAGTTAAGGCATCAGAAATTTGAAACAGCTAGTCATGTTATATTCATAATACAGAGTAGAGAGCAATGAGTTTATTCATGCATTCAAGAGCTCAGTTCACACTTCCTTTCCATCCAGCCCAGAGCCCAGCCCCTGGCATGATGTCATCACTTTCATGGCAGATCTTCCCACCTCAATTAACTGAAGAAAATTCACCATATAATATGTATAGAGGCCAATCTAATTTAGACAAACTCTAATTGAGTTCTCCACTGTGTCAATTTGACAGTGAAAAAAAATCATTAGGGACAGTTGTCTTCCCCACCCCCCATCCTTCTGATAACTTACTCCTTATCCATTAGTGCAGTTGTCCCTGATATTTTAAGAGGTGAATTTATAGTAACTAAGTAGTCATTTAATTGTTACATTTTGTGCAGTTTTACTTGTGTCTTAGATAGGGTTTCTATTGCTGTGCTGAAAAACCATGACCAAAACAACTTGGGGAGGAAAAGCTCTATTCTGCTTACAGTTCTATATCATCAAAAACACTGAGATCAGGAACTCACACAGGGCAAGAGCCTAGACTGGATACAGGAACCGGTGGAGAATCCTTGGAGGATACTGCTTTCTGTCTTGCTCCTCATGGCTTGCTCAGCTGCTTTTTTTATAGAACACAGGACCACCAGCCCACGAATGGTATCAGCACAATGATCTGGGCCTTCCTCCACCAATCACTAAATAAGAAAATGCCTTTCAGGATTTCTTTCCTACAGCTAGATCTTATGGTGATTTTTTTTACTAAATTGAGGTTTCCTCCTCTTAGATGACTTCTGCTTGTGTCAAGTTGATATAAAACTAGCCAACATGACTTGGAATTACTATTAAATTTTATAAAATATGTTTTAATACCCTACTGTATTAAAACTACAATATATATTATCTATATACATGGGTATTTCAATGAATAAAATACTCTTTGAGGCATAGGCATATGAAATGAACATACATATATAAACTATTAACAGTTAAAAAGGCATATTTCTCATCATTAATAGTCAGCATACTGATTTTATTTCTGTTTGGGTCTACATTCATACATAAATCTGTATCATTTTTAGTTGTTACTTCCTTCAATCACACACACACACACACACACACACACACACACAAACACACACACACATATCTATCTATCTATCTATCTATCTATCTATCTAAAGTATATACATACACACACTTATGTAGGCTCTGGACATAAGGTGGTTTAGCAGGTAAACCAATTGCAGCTGCTTGCAATTAAACCTACAAATTAAATTCAAGTCCAGGAATCACATGATGGAAGGAAAGAAGAACTGACTTGAAAAAGTTATCCCCTGATAACTTTTCATATGAACCACAACAAGTTCACATAAACATACACACATGCACATGCTCATGCACACATACACATACACACTAAAAATGTTCACAAAACTATAATATTAAAGCATATATATGTATATGTGCATATGTATGTATTAACATACACAAACATACACACATAAACAAATACCTCATAGCTTGATGATTTTTGAGCCTCATAAAATACATTATATACTTTGAAAAATGAACATGTTCATATCCTGTCATTTAATCTTCATTCCTAATATATATCAAAATTCATCTATGTATAGATGTACCCCATATATATATAAAACTCTAGTTCTAATTATACATTTTAAGTGATTATCAAACTTGAAATAGACAAGTATGGCTGTGTTTCCAATTTATGCCAGCATATATGTTATTTCTATTTTTTAACTTCTAGGAAATTCCACAATTTATTTCCTTGTAGGAGTCTTCATATACAGTTATTGTGGGAGTGTCTTCATGGTAGATGCCAAGAGGAATATTATTGCATGAGAAGTGATGGCTATACCCATATTTGTCAGATAATGGCAAATTAGTGTCCAGGGAGGTTTTCTCATTTGAAGCACTGTGTGAGAGCCAGTCTTTCATATATTTTACTAATACTTTGTTTATCTGAATTACTATGACTGATGGGGAGGGTGAGCATATTTTGTCTCTTCACTATTCATCTCTTTCCCTCCCAGTCCTATTTCCTGTTCACATTTATATTATGCCATTGACATTTTTCAGTGGGAATATAATTTTTTAGTTCCACTCTTGAATGCCAATCTCTTGTCCCTTATTCCTTCTCTGTTTTATATTTGGGAATATGCTAATATTCTTTCTTTTGCCTACATTTTGTTTCTGTGTACTACTTCAAAATAATCTCTTACACAGCATCCTAAGCCTAGAATGTCAATTTTTGTGAATTTTATACCAGTTTGTATTTTTAAGTTGTCTAACGAATGCATAGTTTATTTTACTGATGCTGTCAGTAGGAACCTGACATCTTATTTTTCCCTAACAATAAGGAATGGTCTAGTCTCTTTGATTGGTATTTTAAATCCCCCTGATCATATCTGTATCAGTAGCAGTTTTAAACAAATGGCTCAACGTGATCATATCTGCGCTTTTTTTATTCTTCAGTCCTCTTGCTGTCTGTGTACAATAGCATGCAGCGTTGTTTTCTATGTTTTGAAAATTTTTTCATCCTCTCTGAACAAACTCTTTCTCCTCTTCTTATGAAATTTCTGCTTGGCTTTAACTGAAAAGCAAGTCCATTTACTGTGATGTCCAACCATCCCTACCCCAGCATTCAAAATCATCACTGTGACTTGTGAAAACATAAGGAGAAGCCTCTGCATTGGTTGTAAACCTGAGAAACGTCATGATTATAGAGTGACAGCAGTCTGCTCACTTTGTCTCTCTTGTGGTTCTTGAAGACAAACAGTACCAGGCACATTAAGGGGTGTTTTCAGGATAGGATGATATTCTCCTATGGCATTGAAGGTCTTTGAGTGCAGGTATCACAGTGAGGAGTATATTGGTATCCTTACAATTATTAACCCTATAGGGTAGCCAATATTATCCAACAGTATTTCAGAATCAAAATGTGAGACTGACTTTAGAATTGAAAAGCTGTGTCTTGGCCTGGATTATTGACACATTTGAGAATTTACCTGCTTTTAGTAATCAAGGATGCATTCCTCAGGAGAACATGCAAGTAGATTGGAGTTGAAAGAAGTGGGTGGATCATACAAGTTCTATAAGCTATACTTCAGATTCAATGTGATTCGAGTTTATAGCAACATTACCTGAATGGTGACTAACTAGGTACTATATATTGGTATATATATATATATATATATATATATATATATATATATATATATATATATATAATGATGTAAAAATCTTTTTTCCCACTTTTCATAGTGTCTTGATTAAATACAGAGTCTTAGAAACAACGTGGCACCTTCTACACCTTATAAAACCTGAGATCTCATTTGCCCAGATCATTGGTTTCTTATGCCCCAGTGGGTTTCACTATAACAGTGAAATGTAATAATAACCTTGTGTTGTTTCCCAGCTCTCTCTCAGTGCTGGATCACTGGAGTCTTTCCTATGCCCCTCCCATCCCACAGCTTACACTCAGGAGCATCTGATTTGTGAAAGTTTTATAGGTTTTAGTATCTTGTTTCCTTAAAATGTTTACAAACATCTAAACCAATAATTCCTAGCGATTCCATTTTATAATCTCTGTAATCTCAATAATTTTGGACAGCTCTTGCTTATAACTTTTTATTCTTGTGGGCTGAACCCTTACTCTGCTTCTAAAATACGGCTTTGTCCTACTTAGTTCTGCTTACAATAGATTTTTAGAAACATTCATTCAGTACTGTTCAGCTAATAAAATTGTTAGAAGATTTAGTTGAGCTATTTTATTTTCAAAATCTGTATACACTGTGTCCACAATGAGTTTTCAGATAGTTTTTTCCTTTATAACATATTTATGTTCTGTACCACAAACTGTGTTTCAGAGAACCAGAACTGAGAGCTACCCTCGTGCTTAGTTTCTTTTCTTTTTTTTTTTTTAGTAATTATTTTATTTGTTTATATGTCAAATGGTATCCCCCTTCCCAGTTATCTCTCCACAAACCTCCCATCTCATCTCCCTTCTCCCCTTTCCCCCTTTGCCTCTATGAGGGTGCTCCTTCACCCATTCACCCACTCCTACCTCATCCCACTTTGCTGGGACATCAAGCCCCCACAGGATCAAGGGCCTCCCTTCCTCTTCATGCCAGATAAGGCCATCCTCTGCTTATATATGTGTCTGGAGCCGTGGGTCCCTCCATGTATACTCTTTGGTTGATGGTTTAGCAACTTCTGTTTTCTTGCCTTTATATAAGCAGTTTGTTTGCCACAGTGAGTGGTCTAGTGGATACAGCATGCAGGCACTCTGTTTATGTTATGGTGAAGCTATTGTCCATACTGACCTGATACTATTTATTAATTGTAACAGTTTATGGTATGTATGGAAGCATTTTCATGAAAGTAATGACCTAGCTTTAAAATACTTTAAATACAACTGATGATATCAATGATCCAACTGTGCATATATATGTGGGTGACAGTGGTATTTCTTACTGATAAAGATATTTCAAACACCTTACCTTGGAAGAGAAATTTTTGATTTTGCTTTTCTTTTTTTCTTTATAATTTTTTATTTTTAATATTCTTTGTTTACATTCAAAATGATTTTCCCTTTCCCGGTTCCCCACTCCCCATAAGTTCCCTAAGCCCTCTTCCCTCCGCCCATTCTCCTATCAACCCCCTCCTACTTCTCTGTCCTGGTATTCCCCTACAATGCTGGAACAAGCATTTTCAGGACCAGGTACCTCTCTTTCCTCCTTCTTGGAGTCATTTGATATATGAATTGTGTCTTGGGTATTCAGAGTTTCTGAGCTAATATCCACTTATCAGTGACTGTATTCCATGTGTGTTCTTTTGTGATTGGGTTACCTCACTTAGGATATTTTTTTTTCCAGATCCAACCATTTGCCTAAGAATTTCATGAATTTATTGTTTTTAATTGCTGAGTAGTATTCCATTGTGTAAATATACCACATTTTCTTTGTCTATCTCTCCATTGAGGGACATCTGGGTTCTTTCCAGCTTCTGGCTATTATAAATAGGGCTGCAATGAACATAGTAGAGCATGTGTCCTTGTTGCATGCCGGGGAATCCTCTGGGTATATGCCCAGAAGTGGTATTGCAGGGTCCTCTGGAAGTGTTATGCCCAGTTTTCTGAGGAACAGCCAGACTGATTTCCAGAGTCGTTGAACCAACTTGCATTGAACCACCAACAGTGGAGGAGTGTTCCTCTTTCTCCACATCATTGCCAATACCTACTATCTCCTGAGTTTTTAATCTTAGCCATTCTGACAGGTCTAAGGTGAAATCTCAGGGTTGTTTTGATTTGCATTTCCCTAATGACTAATTTTTTAAGGTGCTTCTCAGCCCTTCAAAGTTCTTCATGTGAAAGTTTTTTGTTTATCTCTGTACCCCATTTTTTAATAGGGTTATTTGGCTCTCTGGAGTCTAAGTTCTTGAGTTCTTTGTATATATTGGATATTAGCCCTCTATCAGATGTAGGGTTGGTGAAGATCCTTTCCCAATTTGTTGGTGCCCATTTTGTCTGCTTGACAGTGTCCTTTGCCTAACAAAGACTTTGTAATTTTATAAGGTCTCATTTGTCAATTTGTGATCTTAGAGCATAAGCTATTGGTGTTCTATTCAGGAATTTTCCCCCTGTGCCCATGTCCTCAAGGGCCTTCCACAGTTACTTTTCTATTAGTTTCAGTGTGTCTGGTTTTATGTGATGGGCCTTGATCCACTTGGAGTTGAGCTTAGTACAAGGAGATA
Organism: Apodemus sylvaticus; assembly: GCF_947179515.1. NCBI lineage: Eukaryota > Metazoa > Chordata > Mammalia > Rodentia > Muridae > Apodemus > Apodemus sylvaticus. Next base: position 163,530,436 of record NC_067472.1, on the reverse strand, counting down.
AGAATGGAAAAATTTGTATTCTTCTGCAAGCTGACCTCCAGTTGAGCCAGCACCATTTGTTGAAAAGGCTATCTTTTTTCCACTGGATGGTTTTAGTTCCTTTGTCAAAGATCAAGTGACCATAGGTGTGTGGGTTCCTTTCTGGGTCTTCAGTCCTATTCCATTGATCTACCTGCCTGTCACTGTGCCAATACCGTGCAGATTTTAACACTATATTGCTCTTTAGTACTGCTTGAGGTCTGGGATACTGATTCCCCCAGAAGTTGTTTTACTGTTGAGAATAGTTTTAGCTATCCTGGGTTTTTTGTTATCCCAGATGTATTTGAGAATTGCTCTCTCTAACTCTATAAAGAACTGAGTTGGTATTTTGATGGGGATTGCATTGAATCTGTAGATTCCTTTTGGTAAGATGGCCATTTTTATTATGTTAACTTTGCCAGTTCATAAGCATGAAGATTTTTCCATTTTCTGAGGTCTTAGATTTCCTTCTTCAGAGACCTGAAGTTCTTCTCATACAGATCTTCCACTTGTTTGGTTAGAGTCACAACAAGATACTTTTATATTGTTTGTGGCCATTGTGAAGGGTGTCATTTCCCTAATTTCTTTCTCAGCCTGCTTATCCTTTATGTTTAGGAAGGCTACTGATTTGCTTGCATTGATATTATAACCAGACACTTTGCTAGAGCTGTAGGAGTTCTCTGGTGGAGTTTTTTGGGTCGCTTATGTATACTATCATATCATCTGCAAATAGTGATAGTTTGACTGCTTCCTTTCCAATTTGTATCACTTTGACCTCCTTATGTTGTCTAATTGCGCTAGCTAGAACTTCAAGTACTATATTAAAAAGATATGGAGAGAGGGAGCAGCCTTGTCTAGTCCCTGATTTTAGTGGGATTGCTACAAGTTTCTCTCCATTTAGTTTGCTGTCGGCTACTGGTTTGCTGTATATTGTTTTACTGTGTTTAGGTATGGGCCTTGAATTCTTGATCTTTCCAAGACTTTAGCATGAAAGGATGCTGAATTTTTTCAAATGCATTTTCAGCATCTAATGAAATGACCATGTGGTTTTTACTTTGAGTTTGTTTATGTAGTGGATCACATCAATGGATTTCCATATAGTGAACTATCCCTGCATCCCTGGGATGAAGCCTACTTGATCATGGTGAATGATCATTTTGATGTGTTCTTGGATTCGATTGGCAAGAATTTTATTAAGTATTTTTGCATTGATATTCATAAGGGATATTGGCCTGTAGTTCTCCTTCTTTGTTGGATCTTAGTGTGGTTTTGGTATCAGCATAATCGTGGCTTCATAGAACGAGTTGGGTAGTGTTCCTTCTGTTTCTATTTTGTGGAACAATTTGAGAAGTATTGGTGTTAGGTCTTCTTTGAAGGTCTGATAGCATTCTGCACTAAAACCATCTGGTCCTGTGTTCTTTTTGGTTTGGGGACTTTCTATGACCCCTTTTATTTCTTTAGGACTTAGGGGACTGTTTAGTTGATCTATTTGATCCTGATTTATTTTTGGTATTTGGTATTTGTCTAGGAAATTGTCCATTTCCTCCAGATTCTCCAGTTGTATTGCATATAGGCTTCTGTAGTAGGATCTGATAATTTTTTTGAATTTCCTCCATTTCTGTTGTTATATCTCCCTTTTCATTTCTAATTTTGTTAATTTGGATACTGTCTCTGGCCCGTTGGTTAGTCTGGCTAAGGGTTTATCTATCTTGTTGATTTTCTCAAAGAACCAGCTCGTGGTTTTGTTGATTCTTTGTATGGTTCTCTTAGTTTCTACTTGATTGATTTCAGCCCTGAGTTTGATGATTTCCTGTCTTCTACTCCTCCTGGGTGAATTAGCTTCTTTTTGTTCCAGGGCTTTCAGGTGTGCCATTAAGCTGCTAGTGTATGCTTTCTCCAGTTTCTTTTTGGAGGCACTCAAGGCTATGAACTTTCCTCTTAGCACTGCTTTCATTGTGTCCCATAAATTTGGGTATGTTGTGCCTTCATTTTCATTAAATTCTAAAAAGTCTTTGATTTCTTTCTTTATTTCTTCTTTGGCCAAGGTATCATTGAGTAGAGTATTGTTTACCCTCCATATGTATGTGGGCTTTCCATATATTGAACCATCCCTGAATTCCTGGGATAGAGCCTACTAGATCATGGTGGATGATTGTTTTGATGTGTTCTTGGATTCTATTTGTGAGACTTTTATTGAGTAGTTTTGTATTGATATTAATAAGGAAAATTGCTCTGAAGTTCTCTTTGCTTAGTTTTTGTGTGGTTTAGGTATAAGCATAATTGTGGCTTCATAGAACAAATTGGGTAGTGTTCCTTTTGTTTCTATTTTGTGGAATAGTTTGAAAAGAATTGGTATTAGGTCTTCCTTGAAGGTCTGATTGAACTATGTACTAAAACCACCTAGTCCTGGGCTGCTTTTGGTTTGGAGACTTTTAATGACTGCTGCTATTTCTTTAGCAGTTATGGGATTGTTTCCGTGGTTTGTCTGATGCTGATTTAACATTGGTATCTGATATCTGTCTAGAAAATTGTTCATTTCATACAGATTTTTCAGTTTTGTTGAGTATAAGCTTTTGAAGTAGGATCTGATAATTTTTTTAATTTCTGTTGTTATGTCTTTCTTTTCCTTTCCAATTTTATTAATTTGGATACTGTCTCTGTGACTTCTGATTAGTCTGACTAATAGTTTATCTATCTTTTTGATTTTCTCAAAGAACCAGCTCCTGGTTTGGTTGATTCTTTGTATAGCTGATTTTGTTTCTACTTGGTTGATATCAACACTGAGTTTGATTATTTCCTGCCATCTACTGTTCTTGGATGTGTTTGCAAGTGTGCTGTTAAGCTGCTAGTGTATGTTCTCTCCAGCTTCTTTTTGGTGGCACTTAGAGCTATGAATTTTCCTCTTAGAACTTCTTCCATTGTGTCCCATAAGTTTTGGTATGATGTGCCTTCATTTTCATTACATTCTAAAAAGTTTTGATTGCTTTCTTTATTTCTTCCTTGACCAAGTTATCATTGAGTAAAGCATTCATTGCTCAGTTTCCTAGTGTATGTGGGCTTTTCGTTGCTTTTGTTTTATAGGTCTAGTCTATTTGGAGTTTTATAGGGTTCTTGTATTTTCATGGTCATTTCTTTCTTTAGGTTAGGGAAGTGTTCTTCTATAATTTTGTTGAAGAAATTTGCTAGCCCTTTAAGTTGGGAGTCTTCTCTTTCTTTTGTACCTATAATCCTCAGGTTTGGTCTTTTCATTGTGTCCTGGGTTTAGGAGCTTTTTTCATTTGCATTTCTTTGACTATTGTGTCAATGTTCTTCTGCACCTCAGATTCTCTCTTCTATGTCTTGTATTCTGTTGTTGAATCTTGCATCTATGACTCTTGATCTCTTTCCTTGTTTTTTTTTTTTAATTTTTAATTTTATTTTTTTAAATATTTTTATTTTCTATTTTCTTTGTTAACATTCCAAATGATATCCCCTTTCCCAGATCCCGGCTCCCCATATGTTCCATAAACCTTCTCTCCATCCATTCTCCAATCACCTCCCTCCTTTTTCTCTGTCCTTATATTACCCTCCAATGCTAGATCAATCCTTTCCAGGATCAGGACCGTCTCCATACTTCTTCATGGGAGTCATTTGTTATGTGATTTGTGCCTGGGCATGTTAGAGCTCTTGGGAGTCCAATTTCCTCTGGGTGTTAGATTAGGTGCAGAGCTAGTACCCAAGGTCTGCTGAGGGCACTGGTGAAGATAGGAAGGAACCTTTGCCACTGGCCAGGAGAGGGTCCTTGCTACTCTGGATCCCCAGGGACAGGAGGAGGTCCCAGTAACTCCCCAATCTTATGTATTTTTGTTCTTGTTTTGTTTTATTATGGTTTTGTGACTATTTTATTTTTTTTGAGACAGAATTTTATGTACCCCAGACTGACCTTGAATTCAGTATGTAACCAAGGCTAGCCTTGACATACTGAATGAATGTCTAGCGACCTCTTTCATCTCAAGTACTGACATTGCAGGTATGTGTTATCATACCAGGCTTCTTATAAGCTATTTATATGAATCAGCTTGTTACATCCAGAAGTTGCTTCTCATCACAGAGAAGACTGCAACAACCTTCCTTTTATATCATCTGCATATTTCATCTATTTATGATGAGTGGAAAAATAGTACTCCTGTGGCAAACAGACACTGAAGTATGTGCCCGACTATGGCCATACTGTGTACATTATCAAGATTTGAACACGTGCATTCACGTTTATTTTACCTACCTTAAATACTGCATATATGCCATAGATGACTTAATATTGTAGAGTATGTTATACTTTTCCTCTGTGTCCTTAGTTTACCATTCAGAGAACTGAAGGCATGCTTCTGGAGAATTAAATGGAGCAATTACAGCAACCTTTTAGTACAGAGCCAGTGAGCTTTTAAATATCTCCCTCCTATAAGTTCCTTTTTGCCAAGACTGTGCATTTTCCTCTAAAGTCTCCAAATACATACTCTCTTCTACCAACAGCACCAGATATAGGTAACCAGGACTCCTGACTCTTGTCTTTGGCAAAAAGTACCATAGCTTTGAAAGCCTCTGTCATTGTGTATATACTGCCAGTTCTTTGTCAGAACCAAACTCAAAGTACTTGTAAAGCAAATGTTCATGAGTGGTGTGTGAATGTGAATGCATGTGTGCACATACATGTATTGTGTTAATAGACCCACATGTATACACATCAGTGTATTGTGTGTCTATATACACAGTTAGAATTTTGAGGTCCACTCTTTCTCAGCCCTAATCCTTCTATTTCACTTTCCAAGAACACTGGAGATTTGATACCTGTGTCATGTTAATTCATATTGTGCCTGAATGCTATGGATAATGTGGAAGGGTACATTGGTGTCACCATTAATATTTGCAGCCAAAAGGATAAGTCTGGGCTTTCATGTGTTTGGGTTTACAGGAATGCTGTGGTTATGCAGAATGTGATGTTTCCAACAAGGCTTTACTCCTCCCTTCTCCCTCTTTCCCATCAGGGAGCTTTCAGTTTCTAGAAAACATTTATGCTGCTTCTTAGTTTGAGTAAATGTGCACACCTAATCATTTTAAAGGTATTACCAATTTGCTAGCCCTATAAGTAATGTCAAAGCAGACCACCCACCAGTTTTTTTGAGTTTCCAAACACTTGCCTCATTTAGCCATTAACTTTAGATTTTATATCTAGTCAGTGATGCATGGTTCTGCTGTACTTTTTCACAGTAGTATTTGATTCTCAAGCCTTTTTTTTTAAAAAATCCCAGATTCTTCCTTTATTCAACCTTGACACATTGAGTACTAGGATGTCACTGGGGTATACCTTTGGCATCCCTCTCTTCTTCTGGCTCCTAGAAGTACTGAGCTGAATTCTCAATAGCATACATGCTTTTTCCTTGCCAAAGCTGCATTGAATTTGTGAATAACTCATGACTTGTTTTCTTTCCCCAGCTAGGTCAGTAAGAGCTCCATGAGAGTAGGGACATCATTTGCCCTTCAGAGCAGTTCCTTGTGTGCCTAACAAATACAGCACTAGTGTGGTTTTCCTGGACTGCTCCAAACTAGTATTGTAATGACCATTATAATAATATCTCTTATTTATTAAAGGATTTGAGGTTACAGTGAATTCAGTTCTATCACCTTCTATAAACTTTTGTTATCTTCAATCAAGAATTATTATCTGTGTCCTTGTGTGTGGAGGCTGGGGCTCATCAAAGTGATCAACCAGTCAAATAGGGGTTGGAAGTTAGTGTCTTTTATTCACAAGTAGGTTTATTTCCTCTACCTCCATAGTCTGTCCTACCATGTGATTGTAGTTTTGTATAGGATTAAATAAGCCCATGAGGTGCTATTATAATTTTTATCTTAATCAACTAGATGCTTACCATGATATACCTATAATGAGATTGGGAAGCTCAATGTTCAAGTTGTTGGCCTATACTTTTTTCCTATATTTCTTCTGATCATATGAATCTGCTTATCTTTGTGCCTATCCTCTGACCCCTCCAAAGCATGTATGTATTCTAACTTTATTTTTGATGAGTTTTAATTTGCCTTAAACTCATCCATCCCCTAGCTCAAAGTAAAGGTTGTAGAACCAAAGCTTCCTTTCATTCTTGCTGTGGTTGGACCCCCTTTCTCCTGCTCCCCTGTGCCCATGAGCTGTCACTCTAAGCCACTAGTTCTCAAATTAAGCATATTCTAGGGAGAAGTTGTACAATAGGCCTGTGGCCATATATCTTAGGCAATAAGTACTCCTGTCAGTTTGTTCTTTCTTCCATGACTCCAAATTTTAATGAGAAGCGATGCTTTTTTTTTTTTTAAGATGACTACCTAGAAAATTTAGGTTATTTCTTTTTTTTCCTAGAATATTTTTTGTGAGATCAAGCATGGTATAAACCTTAGCCAAATTCTGATGCTGTCATGGCCAACCATTAATCCACATTCATGTTCCTTTTCTGTCATTTCCTGCTAAGGCCCTTAGAAGGTTTCTGGAATAGTACCCTGGAAGCCATCATTCAACCTGGGAAAATTGTCTTCAGTGAGGTATAATACAGTCATCTCTAAGCCACTAGTATATGAATTTATCAAATATGCAAGCAGTAGTGATCTCATGTAACTCTTACCAGAGGAACAGTTTACAAGGCAGACTTGTTGAAACTTGCAGTTTCTCTCTGTTTATATCACACTGTACAAACATGATTGAATTGAAGTTGGTTTATAAAATGGTCTTTCTGTGTCTTGTATCCTCATCCCTTCCTCACTCCTCTATTTCATAAGCTGTGCACTACACATATACAAAGTATTCCAGTGCTCCCTGCCTATTCTCCATTTTATAACACACTCTCCCCCCATTTCTTAAACATATGGTGTCTTAGTACCTCTGATTTTCCTGCTAAAATTATAGCTTCCTTTCTGGACTCACCTGAGAAATTTGCTTAAACAATTGCTGTAATCCCATGCTCTCCAAGTTAACATTTATGTTATTTTAATTGTTCCTGTATTTTTTCTCTGCCAGCACACAGAATCTCAATGACAGAGAGCATGTTTTTTTTCCCCATGAATCTTTTTATCTGATTCTTGGCCGAGAATGGCCTCTCAGCAAATGACTGATGGATAGATAAGCATTGACATTCCAAGACCTTTTCCCCTGATACACAACCAAACTCCCACAAACATCTGCTCAGTTGAGTACGCCAGAATCTTATAATATGAACATTTGGATATGAGGAGAAAGTCTGATCACTACTGAAAAAGTCATGCTGTGAGTTTGTTAAAAATGTATTTCCATAAGTTATGTGTGCCTTATAAAATAGTCATGTTCTATGAAGGTCAGCACTCCAAAGTGGCTTGGATTATTATCCTTCAAAGAATTTTCATTTCGAACACAATTTGCTGAAACTATGAGTTTATTTGGACATTCTCAAAACACCTAGAAAACCTGATATTGGTGGTGAAGAGTTTCAGAGATACCTGTGGGCTCATGATCACCAAGTATCACTCCAGAGAGGCCCACCACTACCTTAGCAGATCATCCAGCAAGGCCAAGACACTCAACCCAAGCCATTGTCATGTGATCATGACTTTTCCTACTAAAGATACTAAGGAACAGTATTGTAAAGTGTGCAGGTAAGGTCCACCACTCTTATGAGGTAGGAGCTGCCTTCTAAGATTATCAGAGAGGACCTGGAGTAAATGACTAATTCAGTTTTGATGTGATGCTACATAGAGACTAGAGCTTGCATTTTCTCATCTATATAATTAGAAGAACCATGTTATAGAGTTGAAAGGGACTGTAAAGTCTATAAAATCATAATTATTACCTCAAAAGGTCTATCAACTTTCAATGCTTTAAGACCCAAAGCCCTAGACGTGGATATCAGATCCTTTCTCATGTATCACAGGTAGTGACCCTGTACTTCTGTGTTCTGGACAGAAAGCATACTCAGTATATGCTTGCTAAATAATTGCTATGCCTTAGTGCCACAGTCAGAGATGCCACAGTCAGAGAAACCACAGATATTCTCCTCATTTTTCTTAGAAGGCTCTAGGCAGTTTTTCATTGTGTATCTGTCGTTCTTACTTGCTGAAAGAAGAGATAAATATATAAAGGATAGCCACAGCTCATTATACATTGATCACATTATTTCTAGGCTCTCTGTTAGGTCTCTCTGTATTTTTAACCTTTAGTCTACCTGTGAAACCTGATATCAAACTTTGTAAATTAAAGTTTAGTCTCACACTATAATGAGAACCAGATACTTAAGACCATATTTGAGCAGAATCAGAATCAGCATTCAAACTCAATACTGTGAATTCAGTACATGAAATTGAAATGCATGGACAAACATTAACAAAACACAATTTTAACTAAGAACTTTTCTAGTATTGGGAAACACATGGTTATGCAGAAGGTTCAGAATTCTCTCAAACAGTCATGGCTGAATAAGTCTTACTCTGACTTAATATAGGCAAATTATTAAATATGGTAACTGAAAAAATCTTAAACTTGCGTAAGTGCCAAGTCACAATAGCAATACATCTAGGTGACTGATAGTGGATTGATCATCATGAACATTACAAACCAGGAGGAAATAGAATGACACATGCCAAAATCTGAAAAAAGAAAATTGTAATCAATGGATATTATACACATCAAAGCCATACATTAAAGATGAAGAAGAAATAGACTTTTCAAGATATACAAAACCTTAAAGGATTTACCACCAGAACAACATTATAGAAGATTTTTAAGACAGTCTCACAACCAAAATAGAATAAACATAATTTTGATTATTACAACACAATTAAATATCACCAGTAAAAGATACATAAAAGAGAAACAGGAAAGAATTAAGCCTGACCCATACAGTTAGCCACAAAGATGACCAGTAAGACAGGAAGACTAAAACAATCAATATTCAAAATAAACAAAGAATTTAATAGAATGACAAGAACCATTCATGGTATATCTCTAATAACATTAAATATAAATGGACTCAATACCACAAATAAAAAGATATAAACTGTTTTGCTCTGTTAGTTATATTCCTCATCTACATGAGCAAATAACTTGACAAGAAGCAGTAAGAGAGAGGGAGGGGAGACTTATCCTGACACATAGTATAAGGAGATATACTTCATTGTGGTGGAGAAGGCATACTAATGAGCATTTTCTGTGGAGACAGGCCCATGAGATGACTTGTTAGAATATCAGAATATCAGGTGGCAGACAGCTATGGTCAGAATTAAGCTAGGCTATAACCATAATGACATATCCTAAAGGTCTATACTGCCAGCAAGGTACTGAGCTAAAGGTTTTCCTACATCCCAAATAGTACCATCTGCAGAGGACCAAGTTCTCAAACACATGAGCTTGTTGAGGACATTGCATATGCAAACTGAATGAGTGGTTATAAATGCAAGGCATAGTAATGTGTTGGCTGTAAGAAGCTCAATTCTAAATTATATACATGGAGATATAAAGTGAAACAATGACAAATGGAATGCAACACAGAGAAAGTAGTAGATCAGAAAAAAACGAAATTAAGGAAGAGAATTGCAAATGTAAATATAGGACACTCCTCTTGTGTTTCTGCTTCCTCACCATTTCCCCTTCTAATAAGAAATACATTTCAAATAATATTTGCATTTATATTGTATTATGCTCTGTAGCATTCTAATCTGAAAATTCAATGTGATGTTGAAGTTTTAGACTTATGAACATGCATATTCAAAACTCCAAATTCATAAGTATATAGAAGGAGAGTTTGAATATCTTAGAAATATAAAATATTGATCTTTATAAAATATTCTTGGAAATGGATGAGCTACTCCTCAGTTTTATGTAACTTCATTCATTAAAAGTTGTGAAAGTTTAGCATCAGTTACATATCAGTTTTAATTGACAATATATTGATAACATTTCTGAAAGCATGTTTTAAATGTTTATATTTTGATGATTTTAAAGTTTTATATTTTGTTTACATGTATGTCTATGTATCACATGTATGCCCCATGTTCAAGCATGCCAGAAGAGATTGTTTGATGTTCTAGAACTGGAATTACACACAGCAGTGAGCCTGCACAAGAGTGCTGAGTACTTTTCAGGGACAGCAAATGCTATATAGCAATCCAGCTTCTCAGAATAGTTTTTTGAAATGTAATGGACTTATTGCTTCTCTACTAGAAATTAAAGAAGAATAACTGAATGGTAATGCCCCTGTGCAGTTCGTTAATAACACAGAAGAAAATATTCAAGTCATCTCAAATGGAAAACATGTAGAAAACAAATTAATTTATAGTGATGGCAAGAGAAAGAGGCCAAGTATCATATAAAGGAAGACCTATCAGAATCACACCAGACTTCTCACCACAGACCATGAAAGCTAGAAGATCCTGGGCAGATCTCATGCAGACTCAAAGAAAACACAAATGCCAGCCAAAACTTTTATACCCAGCAAAACTCTCAATCACCATAGATGGAGAAACCAAGATATTCCATGACAAAACCAAGTTCACCCAATATCTTACCACAAACCCAGCCCTACAAAGGATAATAAGAGGAAAACACCAATACAAGGAGGGAAACTACACCCTGGAAAATGCAAGATAGTAACCTTCTTTCATCAAACCCTAAAGAAGATAACCAATCAAATATAAAAGATAACATCAAAAATGACAGGAAGTCTTCCCCAGTTTCTTTTCTATTAGCTTCAGAGTGTCTGGCTTTATGTGGAGGTCCTTGATCCATTTGGATTTGAGCTTAGTACAAGGAGACAAGGATAAATCAATTCGCATTCTTCTGCATGCTGACCTCCAGTTGAACCAGCACCATTTGTTGAAAAGGCTATCTTTTTTCCATTGGATGTTTTCAGCCTCTTTGTCGAGGATCAGGTGGCCATAGGTGTGTGGGTTCATTTCTGGATCTTCAATCCTGTTCCATTGATCCTCCTGCCTGTCAATGTACCAATACCATGCAGTTTTTAACACTATTGCTCTGTAGTATTGCTTGAGGTCAGGGATACTGATTCGCCCAGATTTTCTTTTGTTGCTGAGAATAGTTTTAGCTATCCTGGGTTTTTTGTTGTTCCAGATGAATTTGATAATCGCTCTTTCTAACTCTGTGAAGAATTAAGTTGGGATTTTGATGGGTATTGCATTGAATCTGTATATTGCTTTTGGCAAAATGGCCATTTTAACTATATTGATTCTACCGATCCATGAGCATGGGAGGTTTTCCCATTTTTTGAGGTCTTCTTCCATTTCCTTCTTCAGAGTCTTGAAGTTCTTGTCATACAGATCTTTCACATGTTTGGTAAGAGTCACCCCAAGATACTTTATACTGTTTGTGGCTATTGTGAAGGGGGTCATTTCCCTAATTTCTTTCTCAGCCTGCTTTTCCTTTGAGTATAGGAAGGCCACTGATTTGCTTGAGTTGATTTTATAACCTGCCACTTTGCTGAAGTTGTTTATCAGCTGTAGGAGCTCTCTAGTGGAGTTTTTTGGGTCACTTAGGTAGACTATCATGTCGTCTGCAAATAATGATAGTTTGACTTCCTCCTTTCCAATTTGTATCCCTTTGACCTCCTTATGTTGTCGAATTGCCCGAACTAGTACCTCAAGTACAATATTGAAGACCCTTGAGGACATCGGTACAGGGAGAAAGTTTCTGAACAGAACACCAATAGCGTATGCTCTAAGAACAAGAATTGACAAATGGGACCTCATAAGGTTACAGAGTTTCTGTAAGGCAAAGGACACCATCAAGAGGACAGATTGGCAACCAACAAATTGGGAAAAGATCTTCACCAATCCTACATCAGATAGAGGGCTAATATCCAATATATACAAAGAACTGAAGAAATTAGACTCCAGAAAACCGAACAACCCTATTAAAAAATGGGGTACAGAGTTAAACAAAGAATTCTCACCTGAAGAACTTCGGATGGCGGAGAAGCATCTTAAAAAATGCTCAACTTCATTAGTCATTAGGGAAATGCAAATCAAAACAACCCTAAGATTTCATCTTACACCAGTCAGAATGGCTAAGATTAAAAATTCAGGAGACAGCAGGTGTTGGAGAGGGTGTGGAGAAAGGGGAACACTCCTCCACTGCTGGTGGGGTTGCAAATTGGTACAACCACTCTGGAAATCAGTCTGGCGGTTCCTCCGAAAATTGGGCACCTCACTTCCAGAAGATCCTGCTATACCACTCCTGGGCATATATCCAGAGGATTCCCCACCATGTAATAAGGATACATGCTCTACTATGTTCATAGCAGCCCTATTTATAATTGCCAGATGCTGGAAAGAACCCAGGTATCCCTCAACAGAAGAGTGGATGCAAAAAATGTGGTATATCTACACAATGGAGTACTATTCAGCCATTAGAAACAATGAATTCATGAAATTCTTAGGCAAATGGATGGAGCTAGAGAACATCATACTAAGTGAGGTAACCCAGACTCAAAAGGTGAATCATGGTATGCACTCACTAATAAGTGGTTATTAACCTAGAAAACTGGAATACCGAAAACATAATCCACACATCAAATGAGATACAAGAAGAAAGGAGGAGTGGTCCCTGGTTCTGGAAAGACTCAGTGAAACAGTATTCGGCAAAACCAGAACGGGGAACTGGGAAGGGGTGGGAGGGAGGACAGGGGAAGAGAAGGGGGCTTACGGGACTTTCGGGGAGTGGGAGGGGGGCTAGAAAAGGGGAAATCATTTGAAATGTAAATAAATTATATCGAATAAAAAATTAAAAAAAATGACAGGAAGTAATAATCACTATTCTTTAATATCTCTTAACATCAATGGACTCAATTCCCCAATAAAACGACATAGACTAACAGACTGGATACATAAACAGGATCCTACATTTTGCTGCATACAGGAAACACACCTCAGCGTCGAAGACAAATACTACCTGAGAGTAAAAGGCTGGAAGACAATTTTACAAGCAAATGGTCTCAGGAAACAAGCTGGAGTAGCCATTCTAATATCAGATAAAATTGACTTATAACCTAAAGTCATCAAAAGAGACACTGAAGGACACTTTGTGCTGGTCAAAGGAAAAACACACCAAGAAGAACTCTCAATCCTGAACATCTATGCTACAAATGCAAAGGCACCCTCATTCATAAAAGAAACTTTACCAAAGCTCAAAACACACATTGCACCTAACAAAATAATTGTGGGTGACTTCAACACTGCATTTTCCTCAATGGGCCAATCAGGAAAACAGAAACTAAACAGGGACAGAGTGAAACTAATTGAAGCTTTGGACCAATTAGAGTTTATATATATATATAACATATATATATATATATATATATAACATTTACCCTAAAGCAAAAGAATATACCTTTTTCTCAGCACCTCATGGTACCTTCTCCAAAATCAACCATATAATTGGTCACAAGACAGACTTCAACAAATATAAGAAGATCAAAATAATCCCATGCCTCCTATCAGATCACTATGGAGTAAAAGTGGTCTTCAATAGCAACAAAAACAACAGAAATCCCACATACACATGGAAACTGAACAATACTCTACTCAATGATACCTTGGTCAAGGAAGAAATAAAGAGAAAAATCAAAGACTTTTTAGAATTTAATGAAAATGAAGACACAACATACACAAATCTATGAGACACAATGAAAGCAGTGCTAAGAGGAAAACTCATAGCCCTGAGTGCCTCCAAAAAGAAAATGGAGAGAGCATACACTAGCAGCTTAACTACACACCTGAAAGCCCTGGAGCAAAAAGAAGTTAATTCACCCAACAGGAGTAGAAGTCAGGAAATCATCAAACTCAGGGATGAAATCAAGTAGAAACTAAGAGAACCATACAAAGAAACAACAAAATCAAGAGCTGGTTTTTTGAGAAAATCAACAAGATAGATAAACCCTTAGCCAGACTAACCAAAGGACACAGAGACAGTATCCAGATTAACAAAATTAGAAATGAAAAGGGAGATATAACAACAGAAACTGAGGAAATTCAAAAAATCATCAGATCTTACTACCAAAGCCTATACTCAACACAACTGGAGAATCTGGAGGAAATGAACAATTTCCTAGACAGATACTAAACACCAAAATTAAATCAGGATCAAATAGATCATCTAAACAGTCCCATAACCCCTAAAGAAATAAAAGGGGGTCATAGAAAGTCTCCCAACCAAAAAAAGGACGGGACCAGATGGCTTCAGTGCAGAATTCTATCAGACCTTCAAAGAAGACCTAACACCAATACTTTTCAAACTTCCACAAAATAGAAACAGAAGGAATACTACCCAACTCCTTCTATGAAGCCACAATTACAGTGATACCAAAACAACACAAAGATCCAACAAAGAAAGAGAACTTCAGGCCAATTTCCCTTATGAATATTGATGCAAAAATATTCAATAAAATTCTTGCTAACCGAACCCACAAACATATCAAAACGATCATACACCATGATCAAGTGGGCTTCATCCCAGGGATGCAGGGATGGTTCAATATAAGGAAATCCATCAATGCAATCCACTACATAAACAAACTCAAAGAAAAAAACCATATGATCATTTCATTAGATGCTGAAAAAGCATTTGACAAAATTCAGCATCCTTGCATGCTAAAAGTCTTGGAAAGAACAGGAATTCAAGGCCCATACCTAAACATAGTTAAAGCAATATATAGCAAACCGGTAGCCAATATCAAACTAAATGGAGAGAAACTTGAAGCAATCCCACTAAAATCAGGGACTAGACAAGGCTGTCCTCTCCATATCTTTTCAATATAGTACTTGAAGTTCTAGCTAGAGCAATTAAGACAACATAAGGAGGTCAAAGGGATACAAATTGGAAAGGGAGAAGTAAAATTATCACTATTTGCAGATGATAAGATAGTATACTTAAGTGTCCCAAAAAAAACTCCACCAGAGAACTCCTACAGCTGATAAACAACTTCAGCAAAGTGGCAGGTTATAAAATCAACTCGAGCAAATCAGTTGCCTTCCTATACTCAAAGGATAAGCAGGCTGAGAAAGAAGTTAGGAAAATGGCACCCTTCACAATAGACACAAACAATATAAAGTATCTTAGTGTGACTCTAACCAAACAAGTAAAAGATCTGTATGAGAAGAACTTCAAGACTCTGAAGAAGGAAATCGAAGAAGACCTAAGAAAATGGAAAACTCTGCCATGCTCATAGATTGGCAGGATTAATATAGTTAAAATGGCCATCGTGCCAAAAGCAATATACAGATTCAATACAATTCCCATCAAAATCCCAACTCAGTTCTTCACAGAGTTAGAAAAAGTAATTCTCAAATTTATCTGGAATAACAAAATCCCAGGATAGCTAAAACTATTCTCAACAGTAAAAGAACTTCTAACGGAATTAGTGTCCCAGACCTCAAGCAATACTACAGAGCAATAGTTTTAAAAATTGCATGGTATTGGCACAGGGACAGGCAAGTGGACCAATGGAATAGAACTGAAGACCCAGAAATGAATCCACACACCTATGGTCACTTGATCTTCGACAAAGGAGCAGAAAACATCCAGTGGAAAAAATATAGCCTTTTCAACAAATGGTGTTGGTTCAACTGGAGGTCAGCATGCAGGAGAATGTGAATTGATCCATTCTTATATCCTTGTATTAAGTTCAACCTCAAGTGGATCAAGGACCTCCACATAAAACCAGACACACTGAAACTAATAGAAAAGAAACTGGGGATAATCCTTGAGGACATGGGAACAGGAGAAAAGATCCTGAACAGAACACCAATAGCTTATGCTCTAAGATCAAAAATTGACAAATGGAACCTCATAAAATTACAACATTTCTGTAAGGCAAAGGACACTGTCAAAAGGACAAAACAGCAACCAAAAAATTGGAAAAAGATCTTCATCAACCCTACATCCAATAGAGGGCTAATGTCCAATATATACAAAGAACTCAAGAAGTTAGACCCCAGGGAACCAAATAATCCTATTAAAAAATGGGGTACAGACGTAAACAAATAATTTTCACCTGAAGAAATTCGGATGGCTGAGAAGCACCTTAAGAAATGTTCAACATCATTAGTCATTATGGAAATGCAAATCCAAACAACCATGAGATTTCACCTCACACCAGTTAGAATGGCTAAGAGGTTAAAAACTCAGGAGACAGCAGGTGTTGGGCAGGATGTGGAGAAAGAGGAACATTCCTTCACTGATGGTGGGATTGTAAGATGGTACAACCACTATGGAATTCAGTCTGGCAGTTCCTAAGAAAACTGGACATGACACTTCCGGAGGATCCTACTATACCTCTCCTGGGCATATGCCCAGAGGATTCGCCAGCATGCAATAAGGACACATGCTCCACTATGTTCATAGCAGCCTTATTTATAATAGCCAGAAGCTGGAAAGAACCCAGATATCCCTCAATGGAGGAATGGATACAGAAAATGTGGTATATATACACAATAGAGTACTATTCAGCTATTAAAAACAATGAATTCATTAATTTTTTAGGCAAATGGTTGTAACTCGAAAATATCATCCTAAGCGAGGTAACACAATCACAAAAGAATACACATGGAATGCAATCATTGATAAGTGGATATTAATTAACCCTGAAGCTCTGAATACTGAAGATACAATTAGCATATCAAATGATTCCCATAAAGAAGGAAGAAGAGGGCCCTAATCCTGAAAAAGCTTGATCCAGCATTGTAGGGGAGTACCAGGACAGAGAAATAGGAGAATGGATGGAGAGAAGAGGACTTATAGGACATATGGTGGGGAGCGGGGGGGGGGGGCGGGGAAGGGACTGGGAAAGGGGAAAGACAAAGAATATAGAAATAAAAGAAAAATATACCTTAGTGACTGAGAAAGAAGACCACCATCAAAACTCTATAGCTGTTAATCACATTTGTGTGGTCAACCCATGCGGTCTTTAGAGAGATAATACAGTCAAGCACACAACCTAGGTGCTGAGAACTGAACTGCAGTTCCTTGAAGGAGCACCAAGTCCTTTCACCACAGACCCATCTATCCAATTCTGATAAGAAATTTAGGTTAAAGTGACATGGAGATTCTAATTCATACACAATGTGGTGACAAATATTAGAATTTTTGAAAATATGAAATGTTGACAAGGTCTAGAGCAACAGAAGTTAAAATGTGTATGGTTTCAGCTGGTGCACTAAATGAGATGCATTCAGGCAGTACTTACTGATTGATATTTTTGGACCCAACTCTTCTGTTTTAGTAAGACCCTCGAGAAACTCTGTACATGTATAAAGCACTCTGAACAGCCTTAGTCAGAACTTTTGTTTTATATTGCAATATTGGAGAGCTAAATTTTCGTGAAGGAAGAAATAGAAGCAGTAAATATCACTGTAAGTGGACACATTTGTCTTACTCATTTTAAGGTGGGTGAACATCAAAACAGTACTGAGTAAAACGTGGAGTATGTATGCAGCAGCATGACCCCTAGAGAGACATTTTAGAGATATGAAGCAATGGGAGGAGGGTGATGGGAAGAGGGGCAGGCAGGCAAAACTATATGAAAATGCTGCAGGAAACCTGCTGGTTTGTAAACTGGCTAAAAAAGTAAAATTATAAAATATAAACAACACCTTAGTCCATTTTTAAAGGAATCTTACATGAAGAATAGGCAAGAAAGCAGTTTAGAGGCCAAGATAAACATGGCAGTTTGGCCATGCTTAAGGCTCTCTTACCCCCAACTTGGCATTGTAGCCAGCTGTTTCTTTTCTGTAGTGTCAAATAACTAGCAAGTTCTGAGCATGGGCAGAGACAAAGGAAAGTTCAATCATGTTACTTCATTTCAAGAGACATCTGGGAACAATATAGGTGGAATTATAGGTGTGGGTATGTGTGCATTTGTTCACATCTGTGTGCATGCACCTGTGTGTGTGGGAGCATGCATGCGTGTACACATGAATATATGTCTGTGTGTGCATGTATGTGTGCATAAATGTACTTGTGTGTGGTATATATGTGAATAGTCACCATAATAAACACAATTTTGCATCTTGGCTTTTTACCAAACATCAGTAATCTTCTCTTGCAATGAATTAATCCTCAAAATATCTAATTAAAGAAATAATACAGAGCATCATACAGATACATCATAGTTTATTCAGCTGAAGTTATCTTATTACTAAAAAACACAGGACAATATAATTATAAACCAGGTTAATTCTAGAAAGATATGATGAAGCAGGTTTACCTTGGGTCTTCAGCTGTATTGATAGTGATTAATCTATTTAGCCATCTACACTTTAAAAATGTATATCTCTGACGTGATTTTATATTTGATGTTATTGTTGGTTATTAAACTTTTCAGAAAAATGTAAAAAGTATGTAAATATGAACCAGGAAGAATTATTAGTCTCATGGTTTTTATGTTGATTAAAATTAATCTCCAAACTCTGGAGGATTCTTAAATTACTGATGACTACATTGTTAAAATTTGTCTTTTATGTATTAGGAGGGGTGGCAGGTGCATATAGGTAGTGATCACAGGTAAATGTGACATTCTCATTGAAAAGCTCAGGAATAAGGGGCTAATTAACATTTTGGTACTTTTATTGAATGACAAGTCCCATCAGCCCTCCAGGTATAGTTCAGAAGGACTCTAGATAATTTTGAAATGTTGGTAAATGCTCGACTAGCTATGTCTTGTTTGCAATTATAGATCATAAGCTGTAATAGATGCCTTTTAGAAGCTGCATTTATAAATGAGCAGAGAACAGTAGCTGTGTTCAGTAAACACCATAAATAACCATGCAGCAGTGGCGTGCAGAATCCAAATGCAATTTAGATATGCTCTGTGGAACTAGTAAAGCCTTCTCTTAAAGCAGAACAGAGCAAATTCCCATTTCTGCCCTTCAGTTGAATTGTGTGGAAGATGAAGAAAAGCCCCATTGAATCCCCTTTCCTGTTCTTTATCTTTCCCTATGAACGTGTGCTCTGACTGTGTTAGAATATAAGCATTTATTGTGGGGCATGCCTCAGCACAGTTTGAGGGGTCATATTGCAAACCTATTGTTTGTACCAAAATCTCCCAGTGTCAAGATCTAATGTGACAGAATGTATGACATTGGTGGTATGAGTTTTCAGAGCATGAGCAAGTATATGTAGGGTTGTGGGGCACCTCCAACCCCATTATTTTCCACATTGAGCTCTTAAGCACTCAGAAATTTCTTACTTTTTCCCTACCCATGTTCTTTATTTACGGTGCTTTAAACATGTTACCCTATGCCTGCTCTTTATTCTGTGACCTGCCCTTGATAAAAATCCTCATTTTTGTTTCATCTCTGAGTTGATGCCACTAGGCTACCTTTCCCCTTGCGTGTAAGAATTAATTTGATTTAATGTGCCTTTGTTATTTCTATGATTGGACTTGTTCTAGAATATGGAAATGTACCATCATACTCTATGTATTTCCTCCTTTCAGCTCTATAAATTTCTTAAGGCAAATGTGCTTCTATCCCTTCATCTGTAGTTGTATAAAATAATAATAAATAAATACTTACGATAGTTATATGACCCAGATGTTGAGGAAATAAAGTTACTACCACTGTTAATATTAAGGCATTATCACAATGTTCACTGTAACAGTTTCTTCCTTCTGCTAACCATTCAGTCTGGCTTGCTACAACTTTCTTATCTGTATTTCAGTTCTTGTGTGAGATGTGTTTAACTTAATTTATTAGTTGAGCTTAGGCAAAGCCTTTCCCTGGAAGACATGGTGATGAAGTTAGACACAGTTTCAGCCCCATCAGGGCCTGCATTCCAATGACAAGAGAGGCAGCAGTCATGTAGTTGGGATTGTATCGCATACTAGTGTATGCTATGAAGAAAACGGTGCAGGGAAAAGCAAAGATGAAGCCACCGTAAGATTGGTTGTTCAGAAAAGTCTTTGAGATTATGACATTATCTTGATAACTAGTGAAAGGACATGACTGTGTCTATTAAGGACATTTGTGGACCATGAGCAGTTAGAGTAAGAGTGCAAGGTGTCACGATGGACCTAAGTAAGTTTGATGGTAGATCTGACCAGAGTGATAACACCAGTGAGAACTTTATACCTTAGTGACATTGAAGTTCATCTTAAAACTTCTGTTAAAAAGCCAGATATGAAGGGCACTGGTATTGGATGAAATACCATATTGTATGAAACACAAGCTATACTATAATGAAGTAAAACAATACTTGGAAAGACCCTGGTGAGCCATCACCAGAATCAAACTCCATCTTCACTTTGTGTCCTCTTTGGTGTTACCTTGTGACCATTGTCCTCAGGCTTCAGAAGCACCCTGTGGAGGCATCTACCCCAGTGAGCTGATGGCACCTTACATGAAGCAGTCCCAGAACCATGAGCTAAGATTAAAGGTCACAGTAGACATGCTGCCATTCTCAGGGACAATCTGCCTCCTGGTTAATGAAAACCCTGCCTTTCTTTTTCTCTCTACCACCTCAAAGGCATGCCTACACTCTCTGCTTGAGAATAAGAGACAACCATAGGATGAGACAGCAGTTGATGAGAAGCCACTGCACTGACTTCATCCCATCTGGAAGTTCTCACTCAAGGATTCTCCTGTGTACTCCATCCTTAAAGAGCATAATGTTGCACCTTTAATTTTATATTAAGTGCATTTGATGAATTAGAATATCACAAACCTGCCTCATATCTTAATTTTGTATATGTTTCCTTTATGAAATATGAACTCAACAGAGGTAGAAGCTTTCTTACTTATCCTTATACACCTAAAATTTTTTGGAGCAAATACAATTTATGTTAATATACTAGACTTTGCCAGTATGTGTTTCATTTGATATTTATAGGGCAAGGTTTAATTATCTTTTTGTGGCTTAAAATTTACTTAGGTAGTTTTGTGTGAATGTATGCCCCTGCATGAACACATATGTGTGAATGTGAGTGCACATGGTTGTACCTATGTGGCATGGGTCAGATTCAGGTAGTCTTCCTCAGGACTGCTGCTTTGTATTTTTGAGACAGGGACTCACTGTTTCTAACCTGAAACTCATTGATTCACCTAACCTCCATGGCCAGAGTGTTTCAGGAATCTGTCTATGCCTATTTCTTGGTTCTGAGATAACAAGTACGTGGCACACGTCCAGTTTGTCTATGAGATAAGGGGAGTCATTCTGGTTATTGAATTCAGGTCTTCTTGTTTGCAAGGCAAGCACTTTATCAGTTAGCTACCTTCCCAGTCCAAGATCTGTTATCTTTAGGTTGAAGTGGGGGAAAGCCAGAATTAAAAATACAAGTACAGTAAAGGATATATCTATAAATATATCCCCAAACTCTCGAAAAATTAAACCTATATTACCAGAAAAAAGCAATCTGAATAAACAGAAAGCAGCAAAATCCATTCTCAGGCCACCCTTCCAGCCTGGGCTCAAATCCCCAAGCAGAGCATTTTGTCTGCAATATAATGCTACTGCTTTAGGGATTTATTGACAGGGTATATGCAACAAATAGTTCTGGTCATTTTAGGATAAGAAAATTAATTTAATAGTACCTGTTTGTCTAATCAAAAGAATCATTCAATCTGATTGGACACAAATTTATTCCCAAGCAGTCAGACCATGATTAGTTAAAGTCTGGGACCCCAGGCAACCCCACTGAAGCTTTACAGAAGAGTTATTTGCCAATGACAATCAGCCTATCCCCGCTGTTCAATTAGGTTTTGATTTGTAATTCCCAACCCTCTAGCACAGTTTTACTCAGTGAATTGTAGTCAACTCTATAGGAAAAATTAAATGCCTGTGAAATAATATTTGAGTAATCAGAATGGAAGTTAAATGCAACATGTTCCCTATAGTTAGAGTATTAGATTTTATCCAGGAGTAATATGGAGCTGAACTCTTATACAGATATCTTTTCTATGTATTTATCTAGGTTTGTACATGGATGAGAATGCATCCTTCATGACTTTTTATGTGTGTGTGTGTGTGTGTGTGTATGTGTGTGTATGTGTGTGTATGTGTGTGTATGTGTGTATGAAGATCACATAGACGTAATACCTTGGTGGCTAGAATATAGTATTGGATGCCCCGTAGCTGGAATTGTATGCTGTTGTGAGGCACCATGTGATGAACTGAATATTATGGTGATACAGTTATCATTCTTTCTTTCTCATGAAGATATCAAGACAATATCTGGTTCTGTAGCCAGTAAAGAGTTGGGCCAAAGTTCAAACGTTGTTGGAAATGAGTCCAGAAAACATCCTAGACCTTGGACTCCCTCAGTGAATATGCAAGTGTCGAAGGCATGAATAATTGTCAATTGCTTTCCTGTACTGATGACCACAGGACATGAATGAATGATCTTGGGTTAAAGTCGTACAATTTCTTATTTTATTCATCTGAATAAAATAATCTGAAATAAGGACATAAGTCTTTGCTAAAATATTAATTGTAGTGAAATATTCATTATAAATGGTTTTATTGTAAATGATTGTTCTGACAATGACAATTGGACAGCACAGAAAATAATAAATGATTAAAATTGGGCTGTTCTGAATCAATTAATTAGGTTCCATCATTTTGAAAATTTTAAAGGTAATACATTACAGGTATCAGTTTTATTAGTCTACAAGATAAAAATTTAATTAGCATAATTAAATTGAATTGTTAATTAAATTATTTGGCATGACTTTTTACTTAAATTTTATGTACATTTATTATATAAAGTGACTTGTAATGAAGTGGCATTTTACAAATTGCTGTAACAGACAATGGTTACACCCAGAAGGTTTCCAAGTTTATTTTTCTTGTTAAAGTCAGGGCAATGATCACAAACTTAGATGTTTAAACTTTCCAACAAAGAATGAAATGTGCCAGTACAGGCTGTTCCACAGTAGAGGTTTAAATATCATTTAAAGAAGACGTGTTTCTCCTCACCTACTATTGCTTTATTGCAGTCAAGTTGTGGGTTGTCAGATCTCTCTCTCTCTCTCTCTCTCTCTCTCTCTCTCTCTCTCTCTCTCTCTCTCTCTCTCTCTCTCTCTCTCTCCCTCCCTCCCTCCCTCCCTTTCCCCATCCCTCTGTGTGTGTTTCTGTCTCTCTTTGTCCATGTTTCTCTGTCTTTGTTTCTCCTTACTGTTCTGAATATTGGTTTCCTGTAAGAACACAGTTTCTGTACAATATCTTCAGGTTCTTCACACTTCCATAATGTGACAGGAAAATTAGGACTTAAGGATCCAGCAACAAAATGAAGTTTTTGGAAGTGATACCTCTACAATCCATGTCAATACAAATCATTCGGGATTATCTCTCCACAGTTTGCTTTTAACAATGCTTTAGACATCCTTACCCAAGGGTCATCATGGAGCCCGCAGAGGTCGTCCAATGGAGCCTATGCTTCCACTTCACTCTGAAAGTCTGTGGTACAAGCAAGGGAAGCATGGAGAGAAACAGCATAGAATGCTACTGAGACAGAAAGTGAGAGCCCAGTGGGGACCCAGGGTTTCTCTATAAAACATCACCTCACTGCAGGGTTCTGCTTTCCTGTTGTCTTTATATTATATCTCTAAATTGCTGAAGAAGCAACAATTTAGGTCATGGCAAATGCACCCTGAGACTAGAAGGAGAAGCACTCACCTAGGCTCCAAGAGCTCACCTGAGCTCCCACAGTTTTGTCTCTGTGCCTTGGTCACATTATATTTTAAAAGTTATTCTTTTATTTTTGAAAGTATGAAATATTACATCATTGCCCCAAACCCTCCTATACACCCATCCCTGCTCTTTTTCAAATTTCTTACTCAATTATCTCCAGATAGAGAAATACAACTTACCCGGTCTATATAGTACATATATGTGTGCTTCTAGGAAAGACGATTTGGTAGTGGATAATCAGCCTTTCTTCTTTGGGGAAAACGATTTCTCCTACTTTCAGCATTCCTCAGCTGCTAGTTCTTTACAAAGGGTCTAGGAGTTCTGAGCCAGCTACTTTATGTGAATTAACAACTGAACAAGTATATTGGAATAATCTTTGACATTTACATCGGAAGGGAGAACTTGAGCTCAGCAGTGTTTAATTCCCTTGGGGATTAGATGCACACCGATCCTGGATGAGAGAACAAACATGCTGACTGTGGGTTCAGACAGTATCTGCCAAGATGGATCTGATGGCCTGCCCTCCTTTCATGACAGGCCTCATCTAAAAGAGTGGTTTAGGGACCCCGTGATCTGACTTTGATTTCAAAGGTAGAGCCTTATCTGGTGACTGTGAGCAGAAAATTGGCACCTGCAATTTGGTTCACTATAGTTTAAAGAGGGAAGCAATTGAAGTTCTCCTGATGTGAATGAGCAGCTACCTTCCCACAGAGCCAGCTCTCCAAGGCTACTTAGCAGTCCTGCAGTGTCTTCAGTAGTCTTGGCCTGATGGGCTCCCCCCAAGGAAGAATATGTAACTATGTGAGCCTCCCTTCAAACCCTGTGAGGTTCTCGATGGTAGAGGCTACATGCATAGTCACTTTTGATTTCATAGGAGAAAAATAGCGGAAAAAAATTAAGCTATGTTGCCCAGGAAAGGAAAAGGAGTATATGCCACTAGATACAGCCACCTATTTTTCTTATGGAAAAATAATACCCACAGAAAAATATAGTCCACATAATAGGGCAGGGACTAACATTCCTCAGTCTACCACTGAGGAGGACTAAAACTAAATCCTGAGATGCTTAACAGACGTGTTTCTTCTTTCTCTTATTTGTATTTATCAAAATTTGTAGTTAGCAAAATCCCTTCAAATGTGTGTCAAACGTGACAATGAATCTCTCCTCTTACACCTTAATGTTTCCAGCTCTTTCACGCTACTGCTCTTTAAACTGCTATGAAACGGTACATAAAGCTAGCCAGTCTTAGGCTAATTATTATTAATTTTTTTGCTGTTGTTGTTTTTGGTTCTTAATTTTCCTTAATGTAAATGAATGGTTAGTGGATTCAGTTTAAAAAAAAAAACAGTGAGTATGTTGGATGAAATTATATTTCATGCATCCTACACTATGTGGTGTTATTTTTGTAACAATGGATATAAGGAACTCTGTAACAGCAAAATTTAACTGGTAAACCTTTAACTGTTGTGGGATCCACTTGGGACTCAGCATTTCCTGCTGATAGTTCCTGGATTGTATCCTTCCTGCTCCATGTATATTACAGTGGCTAACTCAGGCACTTGAAAGGAGCTGCTGGTTCTACCGAGGTATCACCAAAAGTACTTACTCATCTCTGCTCCATCCCATGCCCTGTAGCCTAAACTCTCAGGAACCTGTCCCTTGCAGATGCCTTTAGTGTTTCTCAATGTGTGTGGTTAAGTGGATCCAAGAGGAAATAACATACTGACTGCCTCAGGGTACTCTTGAAGATACTTGGTTCTGGCCTAGCTATTCCATGCTTCTATGATGAGTTATAGCCAACCTTAGTTGTCAGTCGTTTTGAGCTGTATCACTCTTGCAAAGACATTTAAAGCATAGACACCTGAAATTATGCATAGCTGCACCTCAGCATGAGAGTCCTTCAGACTCTTTCAAGAATGACTTTAGTTTTCTCAAATTCTTTTCCAACCCACCAAAGAGAAAATGACTCATTTATTTCATCCTTTCTGAATCACAAATTATAAAACTTTTTTTGATTTTGACAAATAGAACCTTTTACCTTTTTTTTTTTACCCCCTCAAAATAACTTTTTCACTATGATGGCAACTTGTCTAGCACTGAACAACATAAAAGGATTTTTCTCTGGGCATAAACCACTGGAGACAGATATAGAGCATTGCTTTCTAAAACTCCTGACTTAAATTCTTCATTTGTCAAATGGGTGTGTGTGTCTGTGTGAAGGCTCTCTGTTTGTTTGGAGGTAAATTATCTTATTTATCATGTCTGCATAAATACCACCAAGATGAATAATGCAAGCTATTGGAATAATCAAAGTAAAAAATGTTAGCTTCTCCTTAAAGGGACAGGTTTAGCATCTTGCCTGAATAAATTAAAAGAGAGGTTGTATCCCTCCCCTTGAGTAAGAAAATAAAGCATTTCCCAGGACTGGTTCACTCTCATCTCACTCAAGGATTCCGAACTTTATAAAGAAATCCAGACAGATTTTTACCACTGCCTTGACAAAATTCTTCATGTCAGCAACTTAGGGAGGAAAGATATGTTTTTACCATAGTGTAAGGGTACAGTATAACATGGTGGGAAAGGCATGGGACAGGCATGAGGCAGGTGCTCTCACTGTATCTCCCATAGTCAGGAAGCAGAGAGAGAGAAGGGGGGTTATTCCTCAGCTGGCTTTCTTTTTCTACTTTCTTTTCAATCTAGCACAAGCCATGGAGTGGAGCTGCCAACATTTAGCATGGCTCTTCCTAAATCAACTCAATCTAGAAACTCCCTCCTAGGCAAGTGCAGAATTTGTATCCAAGGTGATTCTAGATCCTGAGAAGTTGAGGATAAATATTAGTCGTCACCTTCAGCATTAAATGTAACCATACAGAGGAAAGCAAAACGAAGCCATGTTTAGATGCCCAGTTTGATTGAGAGGCAGCATGGAGTATAAAGAAGGACAGTGAGTTATGAAATTTGGGGATCAGAGGAAAAGTGAGTGAAGAATCATTATAAACTATGTTATGCAAACAATCTGTTCTGCTTCTGGGTTGTTTCCTTAGCCCATTAAATAGAAATAAGTAATTGTAAGAAAATAAAGTCTTTAATTGGCTTTGATGTCATGACATTTTACCATATATAACTCAATGTTTGAGTCAGCAATTCAGTGATGTCAAAGAGGTAATTCTGTATGTCAGCTTTTATTAGGCTTTCTCCCATGGTACAAGATGGCTGTGCCTTAGAAATCATGCCTTCATTCAGCTGGTAAAACAGTAAATTTGTCAGAAAAAAAAAAGAAAAGGGGAAATCATTTGAAATGTAAATAAAAAATTATATCGAATAAAAAAAAAAAAGAATTCTCTTAGTATGCCCTGAAAGTCAACTCTGCTTCTTATGCCATAGTCATCCAAGATTCTCTTGTCTCTTATTGGCTAGAACTTGCTACATATTGCTATCTAGACAAATCTCTAGAAAAAGTAGCAACAGCTCCATCCCAAAGTGTGGCCCCAAGATAATCCTGAGGAGCATAACAAAATGCAGATATATAGTAGCCTTATTCCAAGAATCTCTGCTATGGTAGTTGTAGCTTAATTACATTAATTTATATTACATATTTGGAGATGTTCTTTCTATCAAAACTTAATAAATTAAGAGAAGTTTTTAGGCTGAAATCTTAGATTTGTGTCAATATTGTTAGGAATAACTAATCATTTTTATTATTTTGAAAAACTGTTGGCCCAAGACCTCTAGAAATTACTTAATGAAGAGTTTCTTTTATTTAAAGATTTATTTATTTTATGTATGTGAGTACACTATAGCTGTACAGATGGTTGTGAGCTACCATGTGGTTGCTGGGAATTGAACTCAGGACCTCTGAAAGAGCAGCCAGTGCTCTTAACCACTGAGCCATCTTTCCAGCCCCATAATGAAGAGTTCCTTGTGTGTAGCCATGCTAATATGGTGTTGACTTTAACTGAGATCTGAAATCAGTCTACATTCTGCAACTAATAGCTTACAATATTGATCCCACAAGATCTACTGTGCCTGTGCCCTTCCAGTATTGTGAGGCAAATTCTTTTAGAGAAAAAGAGCTAAATAGAGAGAAGGTGGCACTTGCAGCTAGAAGACAAGAACAAGAAGCCATGTAAACACTCAATATGAAAATGTTCAAGGTGATCATCCTCTACTTTTGAAGCCAGAGACTATATTGTACTTTATCCAGCCTTATTCATTGGACTGTGACATTTCCCTAGTCTAGCTGGTGGAAACAAGCATAATTTCTCTCTATGTCTAGTAGGAAAGACTATGACCTTTAATTTAGTCTAGGGATCTTCCCTAAGTTTGGAGTGTTTCCTCAAGTTCCTTTATTAGCATTCCACTGAATATTTGAGTTGTGTTCTCCATGTAGGACTTCAGAGTTATATCTCTTTTTCCATTTCTCTACTTGCCCTGCTTTCTCAGGCTCTCTACTTAATATTCTCAGATACGCGTTTACATTCCTGCCCTCCTGAGATGGGCACCTATAGCAACTCTGCATCAGTGTTACAGCACTCATACTTGAAAACCACTTCTCATATGTAATAGTTTGATTTGTTCTTTCCTTCATCTGAGCTGATTTATCATATTTTATTATTCTACCTCAGTTGATATAATTTAATTTCATCTGAGTATTCTTTTTCTTTTTACTTTTCTTTTTCTTTTTTGGGGGGGTATAGAATAGAGTTTATTCCGGGCAGAGGATGGGAGTTAATGGGGTATTGGAGGCAGAGAAAGGCAGAGAGAGGGAGAGAGTAGAGAGTAGAGAAGTGGAGGCCGGCCATGACCATGTGGAGAGAGGGGGGAGGGGAGGAGAGCCCAAGAGCGGCAGAGAGTAGAGAGGTGACAGTGCCAAGAGGAAAGAGAGGTAAGAGAATTAAAATTATTTTTTCTAAGTTCTTAATTTTTTTTCAAGTTCTGTCTCATAAATGTGACTTCTAGGTAGGCGTGTATTTGGTTTCTTAGGTAAGCATTAGTCTACATTCTAGTCCCATTCAGATATTGTGTCACTGCAATACAATTACACATTTAAGTGTGTCCAACCTCAAATTATCCAGGAAGCATTCTGAAGATCAAATAAAGTAGTAAACATAAAGTGCTTGTCAGGAAACCTTAAACATTCTGAATTATTAATAAGCTCAGGCTTTCCTCTCTTTGATATAAAAACAATTTCAAGAAATACAACATATCATAAAACTGAATTGATATTGGAGCTAAATGGAGTAATAGATCTGTTAGAAATTATAGAATTCATAGATGAGAAAAGATTCCTTGAATTAAAACTGGTGCTTGGCTTTTAAGTTAGACACAATTATTTGCAGAGAATAAAATTGGTTGTAAAATTTATGTACTTAAATCAACACTCCACAGAGTAGTTTTATAGTAAAAGCCTTTGATCATTACAGACAAATTGTAGTAAAATTCAGATCATTTATTCATACTCTGAGCAGGTAAATTTGTATAAGGAAGCTCTTTGTCATTACTAGAACACTGTGTCACAAAATGAAATACAAATCAGAACTTTAGCAAAATTTCAGTTTATAATACCTTCAGTGACCATAATGGTAATACCCTCTATGTCTCTTTATGTCACTTAAGGTTCATCATTAAGTGGTTACCTTGTTTGACTTTAAGTACCTTCACAGAGATCAAGTGTTCAGTAGAAGAGTAGATGAAGAATGTTGTTCAATTAAATCTTTGCTTTTTATACAAATGAAAGAATTAATGTATTGACTTGGAATGTGTGACTGACCTAACCTGACTCAGATCTCTGATCGGCTGCTATTGTTGGAGTTTAATGTCTCTGGGGTATGTGTTTTGAGAATAGGGTGCTGTCAATATGGATTAGAGAAGGCAATCCCTGAGAAGTCAGCCCGCAGCTATGATTGCACTCATCCAGGTGTGAGAGAAGAAGCCCCTAGGGTGTGATGTTGGCAGGAGATTTGGAGAAAATGAGTTAGTAGAAGGTAACTTCTAACACCATCACAAAAATGAATTTCCTATGGCCGTCCTCCCCTGTCTTTTTCACTTCTTTTTTTCTTTCAGCAATTGTCCATTACTGCCCTGTAAGTTCTAGGTTCCATTCAATCGTCAAGTTACATCAAGGACTGTACATGCTAGTCAGGGAATAAAGAAAAAGCAAAGAAGAATACATGCAACATATAAAATTTGCTAGATGACCATATGCATAAAAGAAGAGACACATACATTTGAGCAAAGGAAGGTAGGTAGAACTGGATACGGGAAGTCAGAATTTTATATATGGTAGCATCAGACAGTCCCACTGAGCCTTTGAATTGACCATTTGAGTCAAGGGCCAGCATTGTTGAAAGGCAATTTAAAATAAAGTAGAAGAGATTTAAAATACAGTATATGGGTTAGACAAAGATTTATAAACAGTTAGTTATAAGGGCTTTGATCTTCATTCTATTCATGATAGGAGATAAGAAAGAAGAACTAGAAAGAACTAGTGTTGTTACAAAGATAATAAATTTACTGAAAGTGTATGTGTGTGTGTGTGTGCATGCACATGTGCACATATGCATGTGTGATTTTGAAATAAAGATGTCTCAGAGATTGGATTATCTGTAGGTAATTCTAAACATGTGTCAGAATTTATTAGTTTTATTCATCTATCTATCTATCTATCTATCCATCCATCTATCCCATTCCATTCATCCAACTATATATTGCAGAATCCCAAGTATGGGAAAAAGGCAGTTTTGTTTAAAGAACAGACCAAATGTAGGCTCCAGGGATAAAATTGGAAGGATCCAATCAGGAAAAGACCGATTGTTTTGCATAATGTCATAATGTTAGGAAAGAGACTGACAAAAAGCAGAAAGCCTATCATCCTTGCCATGGGCACTCTTATTCATAGCAGACTTTAATTTATTGCATTAAAAGATATTGCTACTTAAAATTTGTAAAGAATAAGCATTTGAATTATTTCTGAATCTGCTCCCCCCCCCCTGTTCTGGCTTTGTTTGAGAGTCAAGTAAAACATGTTGTGTTGCTGTTTTTCAATAGCAATTCTGTTCATGAAGCAACTAAGGTTCAAAGGGGTTGCTTAAGCCTTCTGTAGTCATTCAGGCGGTATCATATACAATGGCATTGATGCAGAATACAGTTTGTCCATCTTGTTAGAAATTAAGTTTCCCAAGAGGCTGTACATGAAATATCACAGAACACATCCATTTTATATAAATAATTGAGACCTAGGAACCAGTATGCCTTAATATGGATAGTAGGTCCTTAGGGGCTAATTTTGTTATGAGTTAGAGAATGATTATTATTACCCTCATTTTTCTATCAATTACCTTTTTTATTGATTAATTATTTTATTTACATCCTGAAAGCTTTCCCCTCCAAATCTTTCCTCACTGAGTTTTTCCTCTCTCCTCCTCCTCTTTGCCTCTAAGAGGGTGTCCATCCAGATATGCCCCCACCCTATAATGTAGCAGATGGCTGCATTATCTGGCCTCAGTGGAAGAGGGTACACCTAATTCTGTTGAGATATGATTACTACCCTCTTAATAAGTGCCTGCTCAGATTTGTGGAATAGAACCAAGGAAACCAAAGCTCAGAAAAAGATAAATATCTTGGTCAGAATATGGCAGCCAGGAAAGAACTGGACCAGATCTCAGACTCAAGCATATCTGACCATGAAGCTTTTATAGTTTGCCCTTTTTCCCTCTGACTCTCTGCACAAAACATCTACTCCTGGAACTGGCTGTATATGTGCTTTACTTGCTTTCCTTTAGAGAGTGAGTCTGCATGAGTACTAACTTGAAAAGTCTATCATTTTAATATAGCAATGACTATATTAAAACAGACAAGAAAGACTGGGTATACCAGGGTTATAATCTCACTCTGTGGAGTGGATCATTTATCATCCAAGTGTGCTTTGTTTGTTTTGATTTATTTAGAGACAGGATCTTTCTTTTTTTCATTAGGTATTTTCTTAATTTACATTTCAAATGCTATCCCCTTTCCTGGTTTCCCCTCCAAAAAAACCCTATCCCTTCCCCCCTCCCCCTACTCACTAACCTGCCTACTCCCTCTTTCTTGTCCTGGCATTCTCCTATACTGGGGCATCCAGCCTTCTCAGGACCGAGGGCCTCTCCTCCCTTTGATGACCAACAAGGCTCTGTTTGAGCTTCGTTTTGTCTGTGAATTGTATCTTGAGTATTCCAAGATTCTGTACTAATATCCACTTATCAGTGAGTACATACCACATGTAGTCCTAGATGTCCTGTAAATTGCTATGTAAACCCATTGGCCTCAAATGCAAATAGATTTGCCTACCTCATTCTCCCAAGTCTGGGATTAAAGGCATGCACTGCTTCAAGAGGCTTCCTGGTCTTCTAAATATCACATGACAGTTTGAAGTTTATAGAAATAATCTTGCTCCATGTAGCAATGCTGGAAGTCAGAGACATAGGTTCTACCATTTTCAACATGTGGCCCCTAAGGAGTCCAAACGGCCCTGAATGAACAGATGAACACAGCATTGAGGATACCATGACAGGTTTACAGGCTGTATCAGAATACCATTCCTTATCTTTAAATAAACCTCATATAGAAAATATAGGTTTTCTTTTGGCCACCAAGTATAACCACCCAGACTGGTTCACATACATGATGTAGATTAAACATTCAAGAGATAGAAGCACATGTGTAACACATTGAACATAACAGATATGTATACCACTCTACATACATACATACATACACATAATACATTCAAAAAAAAGAATACCATTTCTTATATCAGATGGGTAGATTTACCTACTTACAAATAATGTACTCAAGATACAGGAACCCAGAAAAGTAGCTGGGAAACTGCTTTTGTTGAGGGGTCTCTGAGCTCAGTGTTCAGTGCCAGTACTAGCAGTCACACTGGGTTTTAGTTTGCCATGCTTGCAGCAATTTGATGTTGCACACTTTACTTTCCTAAATTTACATAACTTGGTGAGAGGATTCATGTTTTAGGGTCTATTGAGTATGTATTCAATATTTCATAATATATTGCCTCAAGAAAAAAATACATTTAAGATCCAGAAAACACTTTATTTCCTATAATTTTTTGACTCCAAGTTGATACTTTTATCTTTTCTTCTTTGAATTTGTAATATAATTACCATTCTATCTTCCATTTCCTTCATTTCACATCCTTTACTATCTCTCAGATCCATGGTGTTTGTTATTATATATGTGTGGATTAAAACATATATAAATACAACCCACCCAATCTGCATAATATCACTTCAGCATATGTCTCTAGGGATGAGCACTTGGTATTAGATAATGAATTAGTGGGATCTTCCCTGGGGAATACTCTTCCTTGCTCTAAGCATTCCTTTGTTGCCTGTAGTTTTGGGTCTAGGGTTCTTTCTTTTAATCTGGAGCATCAGCTTTTCTTGTCTACTACATTTTAACAGTGATATCATCCTAGAATTTTAATGATAGTATTGAATAAAAATATGTTTTAAGAGTTTTGTGTTCTGCAGCAGTATGAAGTTCTACTTTATCATTTTCATCCTACAAATCAGAAAACACAGTCAGGTGAGATTTAAGTAATAAAATAATATGTTGGCAAGCAGGAATTGTACGTCATATGTCTCTAAAGTTACAGCTATAGTAGGGTTTTTTTCTAAATGAAATATTCTAATTTTCTCAACCAGGCTTTATTCTTATAAACCATAAACCCTGTCTTCCCAAGCAGATATAGTGTTAGGCTTAACACCTAGTGGACATCCAGTAATATTATGTTGAATGGAAAATAACAAGCTTTTCCACCACTCAGTTTCATGCTGCAAACTCTTGGAGTAGTCATGGTGCACTAACCCAGTGCCTCTCAACCTTTCCAGTGCTGTGACCCTTTAATACAGCTCCTCATGTGGTGACTTCCAACCCCAAAATTATTTTTGTTGCTACTTCATAACTGTAATTTCGCTAATATTATGAATTATAACATAAATATCTGATATGCACTCCTCAAAGAGGCTGGGACTCACAGGTTCAGAGCTGCTCTTTAGCATACTGAGTCCAACTATACAATGAGTTTCATGCAATTAGTATGAAATATAAATTTGTGCTTTTAATAAAAGATTTTAAGGATCAAAACTAGTCAGTGGTAGAGTGCATAATACCCTGGGTGAAGTCTCCAGTAGAAGAAGGAGGAACAGAAGAAGGAGGAAGATGAGGAGGTAGAGGGGTAGGAAGACAGGGAGGAGAACAGCAAGAAGGGAAGAAAAGACAGAAAAAGCTCTGAGAAACATTATTGACTACATACATTTCCCACCACATCTGTTTCAGATTAACAGAATATGACTTCATAAGAACCATATATTTACAAAGGGCTTTCTTTTTTTTATAAAAATATTTTTATTGTGGAAAAATAAATGTTATCCATTTTTCTCTTCTGCTTTTAAATCAGTAGGGAATAAAAATGAAAATATCTTCCAAAAACCCAGTCCTCCAGACTGGACAAAGGGCTATCAATAGAAAATGCACCCTATTATATATTCCCCCAAATATTTAACATATCACTTAGGGTATAAGACAATCCTTGAATCATCATATGCTTTTTATGTCAATAAAAGCCTTAATATGGAAGGAATGTTTACTGAGACTATTTATAGCTCTTTTTGTTTCCTATTTTATTTCTTTTAAGCCTCTAAAGATTAGAAAGGGACACAAAGTATTAATCAGAAACTAAATAGTATCTGTCAGCATTACATAATACATGATCCTTAAACTAACCTCCTTATACTCAGTTTTAAGACTTGACCTCATGTCTGATAATTCATAAATAGCAGCAATAGTATAGTATTTCCAATCTGTATGGTGACATCTGCTCATTCTTTTAATTCATGATACTCATAAGTTTCATTTAGTTGCTTTTTCATAGTTGATTAAGTATTTTCCAATTGTTTATCACTTACTTGCTATGAGTGAATGTAAGCCTAAATGTAATTCTCCCCAACCCTATTCTTGGGACATTGATATTTGGATGATGGTTGCAAAGGGAAATGTTTGTTAGAGTATGATGTAGTACATTTTATATGTCCAGAGACCTTGAACCTCTGGGGGAAGGAGGAGCTAGAGAAGGTAATAATGGTTGAATACTGAAGATATCCTTGACATAGTTTCTCTTTCTTTACTGTGAACGTCTAGATTTTAGCAATCATGCTACATTCAATGCTGCATCTGCCACAATACTAAAATAATTTTTACAGATTTTCTCTCATAATATTTAGAATTGAAAAGTGCATTGTCTTTGCATAAACCATCCTTTCTGAGCTCATTGATATGATGATGATATTGTGACTGATGCAGACTCAGACACAGCTAGATTTTTCACCAAGGCTCAGCAAAGCATCATGGACAATAATGTTAGTTTGTGCAGCTCACATGGATATAAATACCATGAGTTCCAGCCTCAAATATCCAGCAACATCTGTTGGTTTTTTTAACCCTTTTCTCACCTTTTCAGATCTATGCTGGATTAAACTGAGATTTAGACAAAATCCTGGGTCTTGCTAGTGGAAATGAAGTGTCTGTTTCCTTTAGGATGACTGGCATCCTAGCTATTCTTACTGTAATTCATAAGAAATCCTCCAGCAAGAAAGTTAGATTCCACAGTGAACTCATGGGGACCCCATTCCCACAGCATCTGTCTTGTTTGTTTGCCAGCAGCAAAGTGCTGACTGGGAAAAACAAGTCTCCACAGACAAAGGCAGTCCTGGCTCAGCTTGGGAAAAACCATCATTTATAGTTGGTAACCACCCAGCATGGCCAAAAACCCTCAGAGTGTTTTCTGTATTTGGACCTGTGGAGGCTGCATTGAGCAATGTTGTTAATGCACAGAAGTGATAACCGCCATTGTAAGCATGACACACATGTGTGTTCCAGACTTGTAGCAAGGGTACAGATAGAATGGATTTCTGGCTTTAATGCATCTTTTGCTGAGACTATAAAGATGCAGCCTTACTACCCTGTACCTGTGAATGATCTATAGTTCTTCTTTGCAGACTCCCAACTTCTGCTGCAGGGAGTGAACTACAGGGCGTCATTCTCATTTCCAACAGAAGCCAGAGGGTCTCCAGGGTCCTTGGGGGAAGTTGCAGAATTTAGCTGAGAGAGACCATGTTTGTCCTGGTTTCCATTCTGGTACTCTGATGAAACACTCTGACAAAAAGCTGCTTGGGGAGGAACAGGGTTCATGTTGCTTATACTTTCAGGTAACAGTCTACCATTTAGAACAGTTGGGCATAACTCTGAAGCAAAAACCAATAAAAGAAAGCTACTTACTTGGTAGCACACTCGTTGGCTCACTCACTCTCAAGATTCTGTTAGACAGCTTTCTTATACAGCCTGGGACTACATGCCTAAGGATGATTCTGCCTAATAATCAAGATAGTTCCAATATGACTAGATTGAATCGAGTTGACAATTAATGCCTACTACATCACTTGTGTCCATAGACAACTTAGGCTTTAAAAACATGAGACTAACATTGTTTTATTTTAGAAATCAACAAAGTGTCTGCACATAGTCTCTAGAGATTTCCCATTGATTTTAAAGTGGAAGTAAATCATCATCAACCACCACCACCACCACCATCATCATCCTCATGATCAAAGCAAGGTCTTACTATGTTGCCTTGATTATCCTGAAACTCACTGTGGAGACCAGGCTGGCCTTAGGATAATGCATATTATCTTGAATTTGCCTACAGGGTGCTGGGATTAAAGGCATGTGTTACCACACTGGAATTTGTGAGGTTATTTTTTTATGTTCAGATTATTTATCCTCTAAACCTGAAAGTGAAAGAGAAGAAAATTTAAACAAGAGTTTTCATGGACAGGGCAAGACAAATGATTGTTTTGCTGTTTGAGACACCATAGCTTTCTATCCCTACTTTTCCTCCCTACTTTCCCTAAACACTAACTTTGGCCAGGCAGCTGTGACTAAGAGATCATGGCCACTTTTCTGAGATATCTGTAAATGTCAGAGGTAGAACTTCTTGCTACTCTGATAGAAAGGTTTGTCTTTCTCTGTAACAGGAGGAAGTCATTTCTGCCCAAATCAGTCTTCTGGTTACACCTTGTACTTCCCACTGCCTTGGATTTAGAAATCATTGAGTTGGCAGTAGCCTGAAGTGAGCCTTTCTCCAGTGTGAACTCAGACCCTTTCCTATCTTGCTTCATTTTTGTATTTTTGTTTCTTTGTTGTTTGTTTTTATGTTTGGAATTTTAGTCTGTCTCACAGCTTCCTTGTATAAAATTTGGGAAGTGACAATCAAGATTAAGCCTTAAGAACTCATCTCAGGGGATTTATTTAAATGCACATGCAATCTAACTGCAGTGTCTAATGATGCCACAGAAGTATTAGGTTGTGGCATGCAGATGCCTATTGGAGCATCATGTAAAAGGAATGCATCCTATTCAAACTCACAATAGGACTGAGCTGGTTCTGTGGAGTCTTAAGAACTATGAAATTCAGCCATTTTCTCTCTTTATTCATCTGTCATGAAGTGACAGTGTCATATTTCAGAATAAATCCTTAACTTGGTGCATAACTCAGGCTACAAAGAAGTAATGGGACTATGCTAGCCGACTGGCCCTGAGCTGATACCTTCAACAGGCCTCGTTGAAAGGAATCCTAAGGCACATTCATTTATTATGTGTTATATTCTAGTTTTAATTAAATTTGGGTTCATGTATGCCATAGTTCAGATATCTCCAGGAGAAAGAGGAGAAGGGTTTTAGCCAGCAGTGGCTGGCTTCCAAGAAATAATTACAAGGAGGAGTTGGGTCAACAGGGTCCAGCCCTGGCATGACCATTAGCAATCAGATTCTTCCCAGCTTAGGTCAGGGCAAGCCTTTGGGCTTAAAATTATGTGCATGATTCAGGTATTTGCTGATTATGAATAATCAGATCATAGAGAAAATAAGCAAAGCTCAAGAGACAACAATATGGGAACAATATCATTAATAATACACAGAGAGCAGGAATTAAAAAAAATACCTATACTAGTAAATTAGCATGTTATCATCCACAGATTGCTTGCCTCAGAGGCCCAGATCCATGAGATGTTGAAAGTTTCTCAAGAGAAAGCTTTTATCAGTAAAACCCATTTGAATAATGTGGAATAAGTTTGCGTGATGGTGGTGGTGGTGGTAGTGGTGATGGTGGAGATGGAGGTAGAGGTGGTGGTGGTGGTGGTGGAGGTGGTAGTGGTGAAGGTGGTGATGGTGGTGGTGAAGGTGGTAGTGGTGATGGTGGTGATGGTCTTGAATGTATATCCTTTCTCTGTCAGGGGAGTGAGAAAATTCTAGATATCTTATCTATCCCTCTGGATTCTGCAGGAGCAGTATGTTGCTTTGCTACCCTGATCAACACTCAGTATTTAAAGATAATTCTCTGTTAGTTAAAATAACTGATTTTCAAGTTTCTTCATTTTATACTGTGTGTGTGTGGTGTGTATGTATGTGTTTGTGTGTGTGTGTAAAATTATACATGTACATATGCGCAAATCTCAGGGACTTTTAAAAGGTCAGCTAGATCATTGATAATATGGGACTCCCTGAACTCATCTGTTCTTAAATATTTTCAACAAACACAATAATATCTAGAATTACTAATTTAGAAGCACTGAGTCTGAGATCAGCTGTTTATTCAAGAGCCTGTGTTGTCAGTTCAGAATTTAGTTATTCAGATGGTCTCTAGGATTATAAATGGCTCAAGGACTAAGGGTGGTTATTCATAATTTATGTGAAAAGGTACTGGTGAGTGAAGCTTTCAACAGATTCTGGATTTTGGAATGGTACATTTAGATCTCTCTGTGACTTCTATTTTAGATGATACATCAGCTGTAATTGATATGTTGGCATATGTTGACATGAGCATGTTTGAGGTATTTATGGAAAGGTTAGTGTAAAAAGACACTAATGTCCCGGTGGGCTTGTGTTTTTCTCTGAGGCAGATATTGATGAATGTGCAGAGGGATTCGTTGAGTGCCACAACCACTCCCGCTGCGTTAACCTGCCAGGGTGGTACCACTGTGAGTGCAGAAGCGGTTTCCATGACGATGGGACCTACTCCCTGTCCGGGGAGTCCTGCGTTGGTAAGCAGCTCTCACAAATACCATGCACCTGGAGTTGAATTGCTTTGCAACTCCATGTGACCACTCAATGGCTAAGTTAATATTTTCAAATGTGCTTCCCCTACCATTTAGATACTAGGCCAACAATTTTAGAAGGTGGAATGGTGAGAATTTTATACCAAAGTAGAGTATTCAGAGGAACAAACTCTGACTCCGTGTGCTGAGGGTGTTTAGTTCTTTCTCTGTAAAAGCATGGCAAAAGAATGAAGTTTCTGGCAGTTGGAGAAGGAGCTAACAAGTGAAAATAGTTCTATATTTAGAATTAGAAAGTGTAGCCTCAATTCATACTCATAGACATACGTTCATAGCCTACGTTCTGATCCCTCATCAGCGTATGTATAAAAGGAATGTTACTGCATATGTGTTTTCAGGATAAAACTGAACATCTGTTTGAAATTGTGAACTTTGAACTGATGCATACAAAGTATTTTGTGTTAACCTTTTATTTGCTGTTTTTCTTTGTGAGCCACTTTCTAACTTTGTCATGGCTCCCAAGCTTTTAGGCGGCAGTGTCCCTGACCATTTTCTTGCTTCATCTCCTCTGTGTGCTAGCCTGTTTGCTCCTTACACACTTCGGGCATGACACTGAGTTTCACCGATGTGTCATTCCTGGCCTCTCTGGCACTTGGCATAGCTGCCTCATCAAATTATCTTTAGGCCGACACAGTTTGACTATTATTAAATACTCTGTATTTGATCTTCCCCGAGCACTTTGTTATATTGTACATTTGTATCTTAGGTACTTTTTAGCACATGTACAAACATATTTCTAATAATTTCTTTTCTAAAAATATGCATGTTCTTAGGAGGCAGAGACCTTGTTTTTCTTTCAATACTGTACCTGCTTCGTCTAGAAAAAAACAAAACAAAACACTGCATTCAGTACATCTGTATCAAATGAATGAAAGAATAGACATTCAAAATATGAGGTCATGTGTAATTTCCATTTGACATGACATAGCAAACTCTACAGATTGTTCTGCAAGTCAAAAGATGTTAGATTCTGTAAAACCACCTGAGATATTTCTGAAAAGAAATTCAATGAGAGCCCCCATTGCATCCAACCTGCATCACACCTTCTGGGAATATATCTGTGAACAAGCAGAGATGTCTATTCTTAAGGGATTTATGAACTGAAAACTTGGAAACATAATAGCAGAGCTTAATGGCAGTGAAAATTATCACACCTAAATTAGCCCTAAATAGCATAATCCACCAATGCTTACATTTAAAAGAGTAGGCTATTTCTAAAACAACATTTAAAATGAAAAGGTGGCTTAGCAAAATTGGCTTGGCTATTCTTTTCCTCCCAGACAATGGTAGAAACACGAGCATTAGAATCTAAAAGTGTGGCCATTTAAGGCTTTTAGAAGAATAGTCTCATCATTCTATATCATTTTTGTCAGATGGTGATAATAACACCTGCTATATTCATATCATCAGAAACTCTACAGTGTTGATACAATAAAGAACAGCAGCACTCTTACAAGATGTCTTTTTATCTATAAAAGATAAAAATCTTTATCAAGATTTGCCTCTTTTTCCCAAAGTAGATCATGTGATCTAAGAAAGGAGAGTAACCTGGAAAAACAGAGGCACAGTCATCACATATAAGAGACTCATTGGTAGTAAATGTTCTCTCTTTTGTTATTTGTACAATGCCACCAAGATACTGGGGCACATAAACACCTTGTGCTGAATATTATCAGAAGGTTCCAGTGCCTGGTATAATACTCTGTCTTGATGAATTATTAGGAGTCTGTGATTCCCAGTGCCAATGTTGAAGTTGTAAGCAGCTCTGTGTGTGTGTGTGTGTGTGTGTGTGTATGTGTGTGTGTGTGTGTGTGTATACATTCATGTACATTTGTGCATGATGTGCAGGTGTGGAGGTGTGGGTGTGTGCATGTGGATGTGAAGGTGTAGAAATATGCACATATGCATGTGCATGTTCATGGTAGAAATGTGGATGCGTGCATGTGGATGTGCAGGTATATACATGTGTACATGCAGTGGGCAGAAGAAAGACATTAATGTTTGCCTTTCTTCTGTGATCACTTTCATCTTACTATTAGAACAGGATTTTTCACTAAACCCAGAACAATGCAACATTCTAGTTGACCAATGAGCTTCAAGGATCCTTCTATCTCTGCCTTAGCATTGGGTTATGAACATGTATTACTATGATGAATTTTACATGTGTACTAGGGATCTGAACTCAGTTTCTCATATTTGTAAGGTAGTCATTGTATTGCTGAAATATTTCCTCAGTCTTCAAGCTGCTTTTCTATGCATGCACAGTAGGCTGTGTTATCAAGAATTTAGGTGAAACACTACAGACTTTAAAGGATCAACTTTACTCCCACATCCATGTCATTCTGTCACCCTGTTCTCAGCCCTGCATATGAATCTTTATTTTCCTTTGATACTTTTCATGCTTTCTACAGATACTGCAGTCTGTGCAAGCACTCGTTCCATTATTCCTAAGACATTAATCTTTGCTTATATATTTATCTCTTATTTTCTTGAACATTAGTTTCCACTGACCAATGTCCCAATCAAATCTTACTCCCCAAACCTGAAATTTCTAAATTCAGATCAGAGGAGATCTCAGGTACATTAAAATATTCTTATGTTCTAACAGTATAATCGTGAGAATCACTATCAGTT
Organism: Apodemus sylvaticus; assembly: GCF_947179515.1. Lineage (NCBI taxonomy): Eukaryota > Metazoa > Chordata > Mammalia > Rodentia > Muridae > Apodemus > Apodemus sylvaticus. The sequence continues at coordinate 163,488,878 of NC_067472.1, read as the reverse complement.
GGTCTTCTGTAGGACCTGGACTACTGTGATCTTAAAAATGTCTCCAAGTGTCTAGATAAAAGTGCTCAGTTATCACATAGAATCATCAGCACAGATTTTCTCCATTAATGAGAACAGTTTTTAAAAAGCTGTTCCATCTGTGTAGACACACAACTATTTATTTATAACAGATTTTTTTATGTAAGTCTTGTGTTATCAATTAGTTTTTCATCTCTACACTATTTTTGGTATGTTCTGTATATCTGTAATAAGTTAAACCATTTTGAGAAGTCTTATAGTAAATAATGAAAATAATTTCAAATTCCAACAAAATCATTTTGTCATGGTACACTGGAGGAAGACACAAATATTCTCCCCATACTGGGCAGCTGTTATCCTCCTCTTACAATCTTCTTCATAAGACACAGTAGAGTCAAGCAGGCACCCCACTGTGCTCTGCTCTCTGGCTACAATAAACAGTACAGCAACATGGGCAGCTGCCATTATATAATGAAGAGCAAAGTATTATTTATTATTAGAAGTCATTAAAACTGTTTTTACACCATAAAATATCAGCTGTTTATTGTTAAATTTTATCAGTATGTGAAGTAACAATAGATAACAAAACAACTTTTCAAAGTTCTGATGGAATTTCTTATTAAATATCCTTGTTAGTACCTTTATCGGTTGTGCCAGAGCTGTTGTAACATTTCCATGCATGTTTGAGGTTACTAATATTTTCAGATGGACCAAGAGACCACATAGGTAAAGGTAGATTTGTGGTGGATCAACATTTCCAGGACCCAGATACAGCAGTTTAGAACATGTTCCCCACACCTTTGTGGCTATCTGTGCATCTTCAAAAGATTTCTCAGCAAAGTTGCCTGCATATGGTAGTTTACATAAGAATGAGTTCTACACAGGCCATGCTGGAAGCTTGATATTGTCTTACAAGTCCAGCCACATGTGTATCATGTGTATAAACCTGGACCTGTTATGCATGACAAGTAGACAGGATGTGATATAGAAACTTTTGGAAAGTCTTTATTTCAGTGATAAACAATTTACCCATAACATTGGTACAAAATATGTCATACCCAAGGCTCAGCAGTCTTCTGGACAAAGGGGCTAACAGTACAAGGCTGTATGTTGAACTAAAACCAGGTATTTAGTGGAATTCTAATAGGATCATAAAATACCTATCAGTCCTATCCTCTCATATACTGTATTATTCAGCTTTATGTTGCTGCAACAGTCATACAAAAGGAAGAATATTTTTAGAGGTTTTGGTCCATTGTTGGGCCAACTCCATTGCCTTTAGGTCCTTAGCAAGGCAGAACATCATGGTGTAGATTATGTGAAAGAGAAAGCTTCATCTCATGGAGTCCAGGAACCAAATAAAAAAAGAAAGGGGTAGAAAAATGGCAGAATCAAAGTATATCCTTCAGTGGTCTAGATCACTCACCCAGGTCTCCTGCACTGACTCACTGGGGTCAGAAACCAGAAATAAAATATTCTACTCATGAGGTCAGATCACTGATGATCCAGTCACCTTTTAAGGGCCATACCCGTAAACAGTGTTACACTGTGGTCCAAGCCTTCAACACATGGGCTTTGGGAGACATTTAAGACTCAAATCATGCCACCATCCCTGATACTATTTAGTACAGATATGATGCTGGTTTCCACATTGAAACATCTTCCTAATAGTCTCAGTAATTAGCAACGATCATACAACAGTACAAAGGATATGGGGAGCTTGGAGGTTAGTTCTTACCAGATGGCAACTACATAGATAAAAATAGAGGAGCAATTAGGATGTTTGTGAGCATACACATACAAACATGCAGACACACAAATGTATGCATGCAGGCAGGCATATACATACACACATGATTAAATATCCATAAGACAGTATTAAATTGGTGGAATAGATGATACAGAGGGTTCGTATCTTAGCAATATTAATAGTTGGAAGTTCAAAAATGAACACACAAGCAAGAGAGCAAACAAACAAAAATCATACATGAAGCTAACAATGGTTTTCCTATACAAACCATAGTTCACTGTAAAGTGATATGGTTAGCATTATAAAATGTGGAGGAAATTAGGGGAGAAAGGAATCAGTGCAGACCACAGAACAAACAGTAATACCAGAAAGCATGTGAACAATTAGACTCATGGGTTAAAATATAAAAATCCATTAATAATATCTAAAATCTATATACTATTTAATGTTGTAAGATATTTTATTTTCTGATTCATTTATGCTCAGAATAATTCTGTTAGAAAGTGCTTTCCATAATGGCCATTTAATGAACAACTAACTGGATTCTTCCCTATGCATGATGACTGTCCCCAAATTTATTTAACCTTAAATCTTGCTTATTTCATAGGCAGGTTTTACCTTATTTTATTTTTGAGAATTTCCTACATGAGTTCTGTCTTTACATCATATCTATCCTTTTTCTCCACCCTCCAACTTCACATGGCACCACCCACTATTTCTTAATACCTTGATTATTGATTTTTTCCTACACAGACAGACAGACAAAAACTACTGAGTCCATGAATGTTGCTCATATTTTGAAGTGTTTAGAGGTAAATACTTGGTAATGGATAACCTATCAGGGGATTCATTTATGGAGAACATTGGGGCTGAGGAGTTGTGAGTGCTTCATTTGTCCAACTGCTTGCTGGACATGTCCTTATACAGAGAGAGGGACCTGTAGCCTGGCCACCAGCCTACTTGATCACCTCAAGGGCTGCAGAGGTGAGGATCATGAGCCTTATGTGCAAGAGGACATGCAGAGTAACTGGGCACATTGAAGACTTAATTTCCACTGTGGAAATGTACTGTATAGATTGTGGTAGTGACTCCAGACCTGTTACCCTCCAGGCAGCACTGCTCCCTTTCACTTGAGGTTCTCAGGGATGAAAATTTAAACCTCTCTAGCCACCCCCAGTCTTAAAGATAAGTATTTATCTAAGATAAACACAGTAACAGAGTGATTTAAAGCAGTAAGGGAAATCTCAATTACTAATAAAGTTACAATACTGAGGATAGTTCCAGTTAAATAGAATAGAACTATAACTTGTATAGAAGTGACTTGATGGTTTTTCATTGTTCTTTTGCTATGTTTATTGTTTTAAATTTGTTTTATCATTTAAAAATGCATGTGTCTATGTGTCTCTTTGCAAGTAACTATGCACATGATTGCCCTTGGAGGTTAGACATATAGGACCTTCTGCAACTATAGTTAGATGCAGATAGAGCCATTTAACATGGCCTCTCCAAACTGAACTTGAATTCTCTGGATGAGCACTATGTTCTCTTAACCACTGAGCAATCTCTCCATACCCATGACTGGGGGCTTTTAAAAGACAAGAAAGTAAGAAGGAGGAATGGTAGGTTATTTAACAGTCAGGATGGTAAAAAAAAATAATTTAGAAAATGGTGGCAATGATCCATGTGAACCATTCTGGGTTTGTCAAATTGTGGTATGTGTGTAAGACATTCCACATCTTCCCAGAAATGAAGAAACAGGTCTCTAACCTTAGGTGTTACTCAAAGTAACAGTAATTGTAAGGGGTATAGAGTTGTCATCTCAGGGAAATCGCTTGATCTGTTAGTAACCATGTGAGTATCTGTTTAAGTCCTCTATGTGAGCTGATTGGATGGGGTGGGTTAGACTACCTTAATTACTCGTGGTCTAACTATGCCTGCTCAAGAATGGAACATTTGATTTCCTTTGTTTTCCTAGGAAATAAACTTAGTTTAGGGTCATAAAGTTTTGATTTTATTAGGATAACAGATTTTTAAAAGATCAGAAATTAAAGTATCCCAAAATGTCTACAAAATGGGATAAAATATCTACCTTTGTGCCTAAATTTCCCTTTTCCCTACTAAAGCCTTCTAGATCTTTTTGGTCAATATCCCTTTCAATACAAAAGGCACTCCAAGAGCTATTTTATCAAACTGGATTATTAGAGCTCTACAAGAGAAGAAATACAAATAGAGAAAAAATAATCTGAAAAGATGAGATTCTCTAAGCAAAACCACCAGAAGATGTTTAAAATTTTATCTATATTCTTTCCAACTTTTTGCTAATTACTTCCCTTGGGATACCATTCCACATTCCCATCTTTGAACAGTGTCCTAAATATTCCATTGGGATGAAAAGTTTAGAAGAATCTTAACTGCTCTCCAGAAGTTAATGACACAGTGAACAGACTTTGAGGGAACAACAGCAGCCATTGTATAGGTGGCAGTTCTAAACTAGTCCTGTCGATAGTCACATTGAGACCAGTCTTTAGAAAACTACCACTACTAATATTTTTGTGTCCTATACCTTCTGTATAAATTACAAGAAATCTTTCTAAGTGGCTTTGTACCATTCTGTATCTAAGACTTTTGAGTGACACAGGAAAGAAAAGAAATAATCCCTTATCAGGCAGCATGCTTCAAAGAATGATCTATCAGATGAGGGATTAGCTTGGATTCAACCTGGCTGATTCCCTGCATGTATTTCCGTTAAAGATTACTTTGATGCAGACATAATACCGACAAGAAAACCATGCCTTCTCTGTCTGACACTTGCTTGCAAATACCCAAGTTGAGACTGGAATTATTTCACTAAATATTTAATGTAAAAGGAGACTGCTAAACTGTCTTGTTTGTTTTTATTGTTACTGGTTTCCATTTAAGAAATGGTCTTCCTGTGCATCCCAGCCTAGCATAATGCTAATAGTAGCCCCCCCCCCCTGCCTCAGTCTCCCAACTTTTAGGACTATATACATGAGTCATATTCAAGTGAACCAAAATCTGGGGAGTCCATTAATTGTCCCAACGGTAGATTCTTTCTTTTATTTACATCTGGATTTTATGTGTTGTTATAAGTCTTCTAATTGACTTATAAGCAAAATTCCACAGAGCTGAAAGTGACCAAATAACCTTGGAAATGGACAAGACCTTAGAAAGCATTATGTGTGGTTAACTCCTTTATTTTTCAATAAAGAAAGCGGTTATCAAAGGACAAATGTTTCTTTAACACTTGATTCCAGTCAAGAGACCGAGAAACAATTCCAAGGATTCCTGTTCATGTGGCTCAACCACATTCAAGTAGAACAATTGTTCATGCACTTCTTAGTAGACAAAAGACTCTCAAGACTGGGCTGTGACAGGTACATAGATAAGAGGCAGCTGGGTCTTACTTAGCAAGCTGAGTGGGTACAGAGGGAAGAAAAGAATGTGGAAGCATGATGCAGTATAAAACTAGAAAGAATAGCCTTTGCCCTAAAAAGTGAAATTTTGGTAATGATTCTAGATAATACAATGACTGTTGTGATGAACTTTCTGTTGATGGGTGTTGGGTATGTGTTAGGTTACCTTTATAACAGAAAACAACTTTCCACTCATGAGCAGATATATTAAAACACATTAATCTACCACATTTGGCATTGATACTGCAGCTTTCTGGAAGTGTTAAATTATTTTCATATAGAAAGTATTTCGATGTTAATAGATTTGCTATTTATACTATTCACTGGTCAGAATTGTATTGATTTTAATCAAATTTCATCACTATGTACAGAGGTCAAACTTGTCCGCAGCAGACAGTAGTAAATTGGATATCTTAGAATGTTCTCTGTCTACATCAACTCTTGATTTCCTACCTGGAAGAGCTCTTTCCTCCATCTGTAGTAAAATACCCAGATCTGCATATTCTGTAAATAAACATAGTTAACAATCATGGCTAATTCACAGAGTATCAGAAATGTGTGCCCATCACTTAACCATAGTGCAAGGGTTTGTAGATAAAAGGTCACAGAGAACTTGGAGTTATGACATTTTTAGATGTTGCTGACTGGTAGGCAAACCAAAGCTCATGAGTTTGTGTGAGACTTCAGGATTCTAGTCAAATACCTTGACAAGAAGAGGAAGGAATGTTTTGCCTGTTTGGTAAGAGATCTAGAGTCAAGACTAAATTTAACTTTGGGAGACGGAAGAGTGGCCCTTATAGGAAGAGATGAACTCTAAGTGACAAGGATTTTAGAATGGAAAGGACCAGGAACCCCACTGGAAGCTCAGCATCTTTAAGTAATGTTTGTAGGATGTGCATTATTATGTTTAACCAAATTACCAAACTATCTGCAATACAGTTGCATCTGGCTCTTGCACAGGATGACTGAAACTTGGAGTTAAACATCTTTCAGTGTCATCAAATTCAGAGTATGGCTGAGACAAGAGACTTCCTTTTCTTAGGTTGCCTGGAACTTTCTCAGAGTAAGCTTTTCCTGAGCATGCCACCTCCCCTCCATGGAGAGGAAGAAGACAGAAAAGACTTGGGATTTTAGGAAAGATAAAAAATTGAAAATAAGAGCACTAACTTTTTTTTACCTATGAAACTGTATATATCTCCGTTTCTCATTATATCTCCTTCCCTAAGTAGTAACCTGGTAATTGGTAAGCATGTTGATTTGAATAATTAGCTATACACTCTTAGCAACTGAGAATGAGGGAATGATCAGGTAAGAGGATGGTTAAGGGATTACTAAACCTCCGGAAGTTTATGAAAGCTCTCTGATCAAATTTTCATACCAACGTTTCATTATATGCTAAGTCTAGGGGCTGGTTTTGCAATAAGTTGTTAGGAGGAGCCTCAGACCATGGCCTAGGAAGACAAGTTCCCTGGAAGCTTGCACACATGTAGAAGACAACAGTAATGAATAATTAGAGTCATCTGCTATTTGTTGACACCAAGAATTAAGATCCGGAAAAAAGGAATACATGGAGGGATGGAGGGATAGCTAGTGCAGATCATATTGTTTCCTTTATTGAAAGAGTCTTTTCAAGAGGGCTGAGGCAGGGACCAAAAAGGTTACCCTGGACAAACATCAAAATCTTCCTATGACATGCAATATGGCCAATAGTGAAGGCATGTCCCATTTCTCTCCTCTAGCTATGTGATATGCTCTGTGATAGGTGATCTGAGTGACTTACTGTGCTTGGCTATACCTTCCAATGTACTTTGTATGTCAGCCTCATTCTTAATAGTCTGTGCTCTAAAACAGACCTTCTGGCTAAATGTGGAAAGGCAGAATACACGATCACATAGCTAGGAAGCCTTATTCTGGTCCTGAGCTTAACTATGCAGCTTAATGTTCTGTAAGGCCTTTGCTTGCAAGTTGCAGGAGCCCTTGTCCTTCTCTGCATTTTATCAGAATTATTATGCTGATGTGCACTATATGCTCTTTCCTCATTATCTTTGTGCCATCATAAAGAAATACTACAATGGTATCTGTCAGGAGGCACCTGTGCTCTATCCTGTCTATTACTAATACCCTCCCTCCCCCAGCTAGCTCTGTTCTCATTTCTGAGCCACTAATGTTGGGAAATGGTTTCCAAGTCAGAACCCACACAGCTGGATGTTCAAATTCTGAGTTACATTTCCTTTTCTGACACATTACCTGTTTTGAATCTGATAAGCTGCAAAAGTTATTCAAGAAGGAGAAATACGGGATAATCAAAGAGTTCATTTTCTTGGCCCTCTACTCACCTTTGGGAAAGGTGTTTCTGTTGAGTTCGGAAATCAACCTGTAGTAGCTTCAGCTCCTAAGGCAAGCACTGTTACAATTTTTATGACATTAAGATTCCTACAGAGCCATTTTGTTTTCATCTGAGAGGAGTAGGAAAATCGTTGGGGCTAAGTTGGGAATGGCTTGATTGCCTCTGATATAAGCATCTCTGAAGTATATTTTTTCCATGCCCAAGTAACCTCACAACCTTGAATCAAGAAAGGAATCAGTCAGACTGTGTGCAGCTAGACTTCTCTTAAAATAAAATTGAGTATGGTAATCAGAGCTTTCAGGGTTTGTGAAAATACGAATGTAAGAAAATTAGCTCTAATGCAAGCTTAGCCATGGAATCTTATTGAGAAAAGTCTCATTCGAGTATGGAGCATTTAAATAATAAACTTACAAGTGGAAACACAAAGAAATCACAGAAACCTAGTATTTACAACAAGAAAAAAAACAAGGCTGCTGTAATGACTATGGATTTGAGCATGAAATGCTTTGGTTGATTTTTGAACATTGTCTCTTGTCAGACTGTGAGCTTGTCGGATGATTTGCAGAAGTCTCCTGGGAGAGTATCTTTGCACTTGCTCAGCAGAGAACAACAATTGCAATATGTAAATAGGGGGCTTCTTCCTTTCGGATGCCTTGGGATATGTGTAATAGATTAAGTTGGCTTTGTGCAGAGCAAACAGGTCCGTTACCAAGAATATGAATAATGTTGGTTTCCATAATTGCTAACATCTGGCTTTCCATAAATCTGTTAAATTGCATGGAAGTAGAATTAGGTTTCTGTGTCATAAGTAAAGCAATTATATGCAACTCTGTAGGCAACACAGCTTTGTACTGACTTTGAAGTCCTTCCCTTCTGTACAGAACATTTGGGTTTTACATTTTCCTTTTATTATGGACAGGGGGTTTGCTTGCCATTGTGTTTGGTTTGGGGGAAAGGACAGGATTGCTAATGTCTTTGCAATTTTGTAAACTTGAAATAGCCAAATACTGAACTATCATTTCAGCAGTGGGAATTAACATTTTAGGTTGGGTATTAACTGCCAATTTTGAGATTATTTTAGAGAGAGCAAAAATTGGTAATGGTTTGGTTGAAATTATATTTCTAGAAAGTTTCTAGAGAGATTTATTAAATGGTCCCTTTGGCCCTTTTCCTCAAAAAAAGGAAAAAGATAGAAAAATGAAATTGTTTTTGGGGGGCTGTGAGATTTTGCTTTTCTATTTCACTGTGATTACTTTTTTTATATGTTTATTCTATTTTACATTAGAAACAAGGATATCTCAGACTATAAATTAGTAAGAAAACATTTTCCTTGAGGACAAAATATTGGTTATTCCCTTTGCTTGCTGAACACTCCAAAAACAAAATGTCATCAATATATAGTCTATATAAAGAATGATTTTTTTGTAAATTTCATGACTTTATATATTACATGAAATTATATAAATAGATTGCCTAAAATGTTTCCTGCCATTTGGGGAACCAGGAAGAGTGAGCAGTAAAATCCCAGCTCTGCCCTTAGTGAACTCAGCACCTGTAGTGGTGTGCACATCAACTGATGGCTGCTGGGGTGAAGGGGAGGTGGGAGAGTCAGGTTTCTCCTTTGGATGTGCCTCCTGGTACTAGTTCCAGGAGCTGACTAACAGCAATGGATTCAGTAGGTTTAAAAAAGACAGTACATGAAGTTGGAAGGGAAAATATTCTCAGAGCAATGGAAGAGTTTGTAAGAGTGGGAATTTAGTTTAATCAAAATATAGTGTATTCACATTTGAAATGAAAAGACGAATTCAAAATAATAATATAACTCAGAATGGGTTATAAAGATAGAGTTCCTTTACAGAAGAGGGTAAATAACACTTAAGACATTTCAAAAATGTCAGATAGAAACCTATCACTGTAGAAGCTTCCTACAATATTTATGGCACAGAAATAAAGAGTTAAAATGGAGTGACCCTATTGTGAGGCAACAATGTTTAAGAGACATCATAGAATAACAAATAAAAAGTTCAGTGCCCTCTATTGGATGTAGGATTAGTAAAGATCTTTTCCCAATTTTTTCGTTGTTGTTTTGTCCTATTGACCATGTCCTTTGCCTTACAGATGCTTTGCAGTTTTATGAGGTTCCATTTGTCGATTCTTGTTCTTAGAGCATAAGCCATTGGTGTTCTGTCCAGGAACTTTTCCCCTGTGCCCAGGTGTTCAATATTCTTCCCTACTTTCTCCTTTATAAGCTTCAGTGTGTCTGGTTTTATGCGTAGATCCTTGATCCACATGGACTTGAGCTTTGTACAAGGAGATAAGAATGGGTCGATTTGCATTTTTCTTCATGCAGACCTCCAGTTGATCCAGTAGCATTTGTTAAAAATGCTGTCTTTTTTTCCATTGGATGTTTTTAGCTCCTTTCTTAAAGATCAAGTGACCGACCATAGGTGTGTGGGTTCATTTCTGGTTCTTCAATTCTATTACATTGATCTTTCTGCCTGTCTCCATACCAATACCAAACAGTTTTTATCACTATTGCTCTGTAGTAGAGTTTGAGGTTAGGGATGGTGATTCCCCCAGGAGATTTTTTTGTTGTGGCGAATAGTTTTTGCTATACTGGGTTTTTTGTTATTCCAGATGAATTTGAGAATTGCTCTTTCTAGATCTATGAAGAATTGATTTGGGATTTTGATGGGGATTTCATTGAATCTGTAGTTTGCTTTTAGCAAGATGGCAATTTTTACTATATTGATCCTGCCAATCCAAGGACATGGGAGATTTTCCATCTTCTGAGATCATCTTCGATATCTTTCTTCAGGGGCTTGAAGTTCTTGTCATACAGATCTTTCACTTGCTTCATTAGGGTCACACCTAGGTAAGAAATATTTTTTGGGACTATTTTGAAGGGTATCATTTCCCTAATTTCTTTCTCATCTTGTTTATCCTTTGAGTAGAGGAAGGCTACTGATTTGGTTGAGTTAATTATATATCCAGCCACTTTGCTGAAGTTGTTTATCAGCTTTAGGAGTTCTCTGGTGGAAGTTTTGGGATCGCTTAAGTATACTATCATATCATCTGCAAATAGTGATATTTTGAGAACTCAAGAAGTTAGTCTCCAGAGAGTCAAATAACCCTATTAAAAATGGGGTACAGAGCTAAACAGGTAATTCTCAATTGAGGAATCTGGAATGGCTCTAAAGCACCTAAAGAAATGTTTAGCATCCTTAGTTATTAGGGAAATGCAAACCAAAGCAACACTGAGATTCCACCTCACACTGGTCAGAATGGCTAAGATGAAAAACTCAGGGGATAGCAGATGCTGGAGAGGATGTGGGGAAAAAGGAACATTTTTCCATTGTTAGTGGGATTGCAAGCTGGTAAAACCACTCTGGAAATCAGTTTAGGGATTCCTCAGAAAATTAGACATAGTACTATCTGAGGACCCAGCTATACCACTCCTTGGCATATGCCCAAAAGATGCTCCTACATGCAATAAGGACACATGCTTTGCTATGTTCATAGCTGCCTTATTTATAATAGCCAGAAGCTGGAAAGAACCCACATGTCCCTCAACAGAGGAATGGATACAGAAACTGTGGTATATGTACACAATGGAGTACTACTCAGCTATTAAAAACAATGAATTCATGAAATGCTTAGACAAATGGATGGAACTAGAAAGTGTCATCCTGAGTGAGGTAACTCCATCACAAAAGAACACACATGGTATTCATTCACTGATAAGTGGATGTTAGTCCAAAAATTCAAAATAACCAAGTTACAATTCACCCAGCACAGGAAGCTCAAGAAGGAGGACTTAAGTGAGGGTGCTTTGGTTCCTCTGAGAAAGGGAACAAAATACTCACAGGAGCAATAAAGGAGACAAAGTAGGGAGCAGATACTGAAGTAAAGGCCACCCAGAGACTGAACTACCTGGAGATTCATCTTATAAACACTCACCAAATCCTGACACTACTATGGATAACAAGAAGTGTATACCAAAAGGAGCATGCCATGGTTGTCTCTGGAGGAGCTCTGCCAGAGTCTTACAAATACAGAGGCAGATGACAGCAGCCAACCATTGGTCTGGGCATGGAGTCCCCAATGGAGGAGCTGGGTGGCCTGGAGGAGCTGAAGTGGTTTACAGTCCCATGGGAAGAACAATGCTGTTGGCCACCCAGATGCCCCAGGACTCCCAGAGACTAAACCATCAACCAAGGGGTACACATGGCTCCAGCCAGAAATGTGGCAGAGGAATGCCTGTTGGACATCAGTGGGAGGAGTGGTCCTTGGACAGGTGAAGGCACAATAGATGCCCAACAAAGGAAAATCCAGCGGGGGGAGGTGGAAGTGGGTGGGGAGGAGAGGCATATACGTGCAGGCAGGGGAAGGGGGAGGAGGGGTCGGGGGTATTTGGGGAGAGGGAAAATTGGGAAAGGTTTTTACCATTGGAAATGTAAATGAAGATGATATTCAATAAATAAAATTAAACACACACACACACACACACAAGTTCAGTGCCAGGAATTGCTTCTTTTGGATTGTTGGCAAGTGAGGCCCCATAGTCTCTGAAACATAATATGCTTTTACCAGGGATATTAGGTACCATTCAGAAGTTGATGGTAAGACCCCTATTGCTTAAGACAACATATATTGAATCATAAAACACACAAAAAGTGAATCTGCTTCTCACCTCGAATCTTCATCCTTGCTGGATAGATGCCATAAGGTAGAAGATGTATGCGAATGGAGGAAAAAAGTACCACTAAGCTTACACCCCTGTGAATGTGAACCCTGGGATCCATTACTGTGTCCTGCATGACAGGACATGCCCACTGGTGTGATAGTGACATCAATATTATGAGATGAACCAACCACTTTTTGATTGGATTTAAAGGATGTTTCAGAAAAATAAAACTCATTTCTAATATTGATACCAGGGCCAAAAACACACACAGCCAAGGCAAAGGCTCCAGGGGTTATTGCTCTGTTAAGAAGATATTATATTAAACAACTCCTAATGACATATTGCTCAAACCATTGATTACTGTATTTGTCAACCCTCATGAGGAAAGCTCTCTTTTTGTAATTGGCACAGAAACCCCAAATGATGCCAAGTACAGAGAATGACAGACTGCAAAATGTATATATGTCATACCTACTCCTCCTAAGAGTCCACTAACATCATAATAAAGGTTCAGTAGAATAAGATATTGCTGCAAATTAGCACCATATTTAGAGATTCTCAAGAGTGTTTTAAATATAAATACTCATTATATCCAGGAATAACCATTGTATTTTCATTATATTATCTATAATTTGGTTTTCATATTGGTCAAGATTTGTTATGAATGCATAACAGTAAAGGAGCTCCAGAGTAATGATGAAGTCCATGGGCTTCTCTTAAAGGTGAAGTGGCTGGTTCATTGTAAGCACTGAATTGAAAGGAAAATAGAGTTCCAAGTTGGATCTACTAAGTGTTTTAACCCAGTGCTGACTTTTCTTGGGAATGGTTAGATGAAGAATGAGAAGACACAGGGGTCCTAGAAAGGATCGCCACCCTACACAATGTGTTGCGAATGGTCTTGCTTAAGAATGTCATGAAACATGCTTAGAAGATGAGGGCAGCCTTGTTGTCCTGAGTTAAAATTTAGATATCAAATTTTTCAATTTCCATGGCTTCCATTCATTGTTTATTAACTAATTGGCTTTCCTGGGACTTCAGTTGGTAGAACAAAAAAAGAAAAGAAAGTATATCTTAGAAGCAAATAGGTTTTAGAAATGACTGCTGGGTAAGCTTAGTGGTGGGAGCCTACAATCACAGATACTCTGGAGGACTATATAAGAGGATTTCACATTCAAGCTTAGCCTGGGCTCCTGAACAGGCAAGGCCAGGCCAGCATAGGCAATATCAGGAGACACTGCCTCAAAATAAAAAACATAAAGAGGTCTGGGGATGGAGCTCGTCCTGAAAGCACCTGTGTAGCATGCACACGACTGCAGGTTCAACCCCCAAGTGTCACAAAAAATATAGCATCGAAACTACTTAATGTCTTCTTGTATTGTTGCCATGAATCTGTTTTATAGCAATATGGTCCCTGCAGTCAGAAAGAGAACATAGGTCACAGATTTCCCATTATTTTCAAGTCATAATTGCTTCAAAACTCCAACACAGTTGGGATAATTGCATCATTTTACACTCAGAATGTCAACTAAAAGTACTCAAGGGATCTATGTAAGATATAATGTTGGAAAATTAATCTTAGAGTCTAGAGTGTAAGTTGTGGAAAGTAAATAGAAACCACAAATGCACTGCAGGACACCGTAGCTTTAGAGTTGGTACAGGATAACAGAATCCTCCAGAAGCATTTCACACTGTGGTATATGCTAGTTACATACCTATCTGCACCTCAGTTTCCCTGCTTTAAAAAAATGAAGCTTAGTTTCTCTCTTGTGATCACTATAGCATTACTGATTCTTGAAAAACAAGAGCTGTCAGTATACTCATCATCTATATGTGTAAAAACACACATGATATATATATAAAATCAGTAAAATTGCTGTTATGCCTTCAAAATTATAATGTAAAATATATGCATATATATATATTCCATCTCTTAACTCTTCCTAGATTCTTCCCATATTTCTATCCATCCAACTTTGCTTTTGTTCTTTTTCAAAAAACAAAACAAAAACAAAAACAAAGACTCCACAGAACAAAACTCAAAGAAACAAAAAAAGACCAATATGAAAATAAACTAAATAAAGGGAAACAAAGTCCACAATAGTATCATAGCTGTTTTATGTTGTGATACTGTTTTATATTTCTTGAAGACACTCATCCTGTCTAGCTCTTACAATATTTCTGACTCTTCCCCAGAGCTCTCTGATCCCTGAAGGGAGGAGTTTGATGAAGATATTTTATTAAATACTGGGTATTCCAAAATCTATGTAACTATTCCTGAGCTTGGGGCCTGTCCCAGGGTATGATTGATATGCCTAGTAAATTCACTCTATTGTTGAAAGCTGGATTTTTCCTCTTCCAGAAGCTATCAATTACAGAGAGCTTCTTGGTTAGGGGTAGGACCCTCTACACTTCACATTCTCAGTGCTGGTACCAAGTCTGGCTTGAACCTCTGCGGGTCTTGTACATTATGCCATAGTCCCTGTGAGTTTATCTGGGAGATATTAATGTATCTGTCCTGCTGTGTCTAGAAGACACACTATCCTTGGAGTCACCCATCCCCTCCAGCTCTTAGAATCTTTCTGATTCCTCTTCCCCAGCGCTCCCTGATCCCTGAACGGAGGAGTTTGATGAAGATATCCCATTAAGAACTGGGTATTCCAAAACCTCTTACTCTATGTATAGTGTCTAATTGTGAACCTCTGTGTTAACTTCTAGCATCCTGCAAGGAAAAAAAGCTCCTCTGACGAGGGTTGATTATTTTAACCTAATGAAGTACAACTTCACATAGGTATTAGGATGGGATTCAGATGAGATGACATTATTCTAACATTCTGCTTCCTACAAGACTCTCTCTAATGATTAGTAGCCTTGTTGATGGGTCTCCAAGTCATGTGTTCTGTTTCATCAGCTTTGTGACAGTGCTATATTGCATTTTCTTTTGTGTTACTTTTAATATCAGTCACATCTGTTGCACATAATAGAGTTTCATCATCTGAGAGGTATTTGTAGACATGGCTAGAGATTAACCAAGGGAGAAGAAGATTCTGACAAATACAAGACAAGTACCTTCCAATAAAGCTTAAATGCATACATAAAGAGAGGCCAAGTACAATTTTCTTGATATGACACCAGCAACAATGAGCAGAAGCTGCTGGCTAAGATATTTGATCTAAATGTAACGAATAAGTCTTTTTTAAAGTAGACATTTACAGGCAAAACTGGCTGCCTTTCAAGCTTGGCTGTCAGGAAAGTGCTGAAGAGAGATGAGGTAGGAGAATATTTGATACATTGAGGTCAGTCAAGTTTGAACTCTCAGGTAGAGTGACGGGATTTGTCTGACTTCCCTACTATGTTGTCAGTGAACACAATATTCAATAAGTTTGTCTTCATCAGCATCCAAGCCATACCTTCTGGAGCCCTGATTGTTTTTTGAGACAACTTTTTTGGCCCTTATGATGCTAAGTATTTTAATATTAAATATGACACTTACCAAGAATCATGCAACCTCTTTTTTCAAAGCCCTGGCATCAGATCTGGGGCAGTCTGACAGAGTCAAAGTTGCTCTAATTACCTTGTTTCTGTTCAGTGACTTATGTACACAAAGTTCTTTTCTATGAGAGATAAGCTTCTATAGTTGATGGGTTAACAAGTCATGGCCATCATAAGACAAGAGAGGTGAAAGTGGGTATTTTAACTAGTGGGCAGCTCTAAATTTAATCTCACAGAAGAGTCAGGCTACCTGGCAGTGGGCATACACTTTCACTCAGTGATCCTTAGCACCGTGATTCTCTACAGAGCATTTGCCTTGTAGAGTATTTGAGCAAATGCAGATGAGAAAGAACCCAACAATAGGTACATCCCCCACAGTGCTGATCAGTCATACTCTTGTTGGTTCATGAGTTTACTTGCCTGGGTTTTGATGTTTTTTGGTTTATTTATTACAGATATTGATGAATGTGCCTTAAGAACTCACACTTGTTGGAATGATTCTGCCTGCATCAACTTAGCAGGAGGATTTGATTGCCTGTGTCCCTCTGGGCCCTCCTGCTCTGGGGACTGTCCCCACGAAGGAGGACTGAAGCATAATGGGCAGGTGTGGATTCTAAGAGAAGACAGGTGTTCAGTCTGTTCCTGCAAGGTAAGCTGACAGGATACAATGAAGGGTATGTTCTTCCTCTTTGCTCACCACGGGTTTCTTTCTGCACTTGTACTCACGAGCCCCTAACTTTTCTAAAGGGCCTATCCATTCCAATCTGCAATACAGCCAGCCAACTGATGATGGGTGACTAGCAAATTGGATTTGAATTTACTCTTTGTTTTGTGGCAAGTGGTGTGCAACCTTGAATAGAGACTGAATATCAGGAGAAGCCGGAAAGAGCAGTCAAGGTTGCTTCTTGAACTGAGAGCCACAGTACCTTGGTTGTTGGTCAGGTGAGAATTTTCAGGAGCCTGCATTCTACACTTATACAAACTTGCTGGCTCAGAAATCTCTATCTAAAATTGTCATTTCAAAGACTCTCCTTCACTGGCTCACTGCTTGTTGCTGATATCATCAAGAAAAGCCAGGCTCAGAGATCATTCATGTAGTGGTCAGACATGAATGGTTAGACAAATGGTGAGGGTAATATTGTTGTTCCTTTGTAACCAATGTCGTTGTCTTTCTGAGTATAGTGGTATCTCTTAGCCTAAGTCCCCAGAAAACAAGGAAACAACACTTCTCCAATAGTGTGGTAGTTCCTTTGTAACCAGCATCTTTGTCTTACTCATTGCTAAGTCCCAAGTCTCTTAGGCTTAGTCCCAAGAAAGTAAATTGGTTGTTTATGAAAACACAATTCAGCAACATGGTGGTGTTACTTATTGCTTTGCACAATGGACCTGTTAAGTGTTTGATTTCCTCATGCTTTGTTTCTTCTTTTGTTGATTTTGCCATTTTATTTTCATTTGTCCTTATGTTGCCATAGTTTTTGGCTTAAATATTGGAATAAGCTTATTCAATCTTGGGCTTTAAAGGCATAGAAAACAAGAAACATTATTTGCTTGGTAGCTCCTTTGAAAGCCAAGTCTCCTAATAAATTTTGTGTTCCCCAGAAATAGAGCAGCACCGAGCCTGTGAAACCCTTGTGCACTGACATCTGGCCACACTTCCACAGAACCCAGGGGTCTACTTGGAAGAGATATATCACCATGTCCTAAACCCAAGGCACCTGTTCTCTCCCTTTCCACTTAAACCTAGTTCCATAACCCAAATTTACAATTATTTTCCCATTTATTAAGCACCACATACTAGGCTATGTTCCAGATAACCCATAATTATAAAAGAGCATCCTGTTTCATGTGAGCACAGTTCTGAACAATGAAGAAAATATCCCCAGGAATCAAGTAACTCATCCTCTTTCTCATGATACTCATTCACAAATTGTCTGGGGCTTTCGGTTCTCACTATCTCAAAGCTTACTCTTTCCCCACAGAGGATAGAGACTGGTGTATTAGAAGCCAGTGGGGTCAGCTGTCTTCACAACTTCAGGGAGCGCAAACACTCAGCTTAGACATATAGTACATGGATAGATCATTATCAGCAGTCAAATGAATGCTATCAAATGTAGTCATGAACCAGGTGGTGATGAAACAAAGAACAAGAGTTCTAAGGAAAGGAAAAGATCATTATACATTAGAATAGTGAACACAGAAAATGAAAGAGGCTTCTAACTACATTCCCTGTTCAGGGGGCAAAGTGAAGCAACTTCTACCCAAACTTCTGAATATAATTGAAATGTCCCGAAACCCAAATTTTTCAGGTTTTGTATTGTAGACCACTGGAATATTGAGAACAGTGAAACCAAACACTTTTGACTATATTTGTAATGGCATTTAAGTACAGGATGTAGCCTGGGATCCCACCAACATGAATGTTCTCCCAGGCCTGTGTCACTGTACTAACAATCCAAGCAGCCTCGTTCTCATCTCCATTGTTTCCTAAAGTATCCCAAATGTCTTCTGCGGGACTCAGGTACAGCTTACACCCTAGTTGATCAACTCTTACAAACTTGTTAATAAACTTTATTAGTGAAAATCCACCCCACTGCTTTGACATTTTTGAAGGATGCATGAGGTGGATATGTAACTATTTATTTAAAATAAACAATGGAAAAATACTGTATGTGATATTCTGACTTTTAAAAGATGTATTTAAAAATTATCTTTAATTTTTGAGATTATAAAAAAATTACAACATAGCCCTTTCATTGCCTCCCTCCCTATCCCTCCATATAGCTCTTGCTTGCTTTCAAGTTCTAGGCCTTCTCTTTTTCTTGAATTAATTGTATGTGTATATCTGTGGGCCTATGTGTGTATCTATGTGTGTGTGCATACCTCTAAATATACAAATACAACCTTCCCAGTCCATTCAATGTCACTTATATGCACATGATTTTGCATTTTGGGGGCTTACCACTTAGCATTGGACAACCAACTGGTGATTATTCTCAGGGAGTACCATTTCCCCTCTTTTCAGGATTCCTTAACTGCCCATAATTCTTAACAGAAGTTTGAGGCATTGTGAATTTTCCCTTGCTTATATTGGCATGTATCCATTTGTGTGTCAGGAGATTTATCCTGCTTCAGAATCACTTGGGGGTCTTGTTGGAATTCTTGATCTAGATTTTGTGCCTTAAGTTTCTAGAGCAGTAGACAGGGTAGTAAGCACAAATTTGCCTTTGTACCTAGTTCCCAGTATGTATCAGTACCTTGGTTTTGAGCACTCCATTTTGAGTATAAGTATCTAGGAACTTTTCTCTCTTGATGTAGCAGAAATCTTATCTTCCTATTCCACGGCCTCTCTATGTTACAAAAATGTATCTTAGGGGAAAATAATTGTTCAGAGTCTATTTGGGGGTCCATCGTTTGGACTATTACTATTTTTTTTGCATTGGAATGTCTGATTTTTCTCTATGGATCTCTTTTATACCTTTTTGTAAATGTGATAATGAGGGTATTTGTGTCCCTAATGTTTAAAGAAGATGAAGTTGGTGGAATATCCTATAACCTAATATCAAAATCAATAATTGGAAAGATAATTGATATCAGAGTCTGAACAGTTTATGAGATAGCACAAGAGATAGGTCTAGTGTAATATTCCTAATTTTATAGTTTATGTCAGGAAATAGACATTTCCCTTAAGCACTAGTTAATAAGTATTTTAAATTTTGTAAAATATGAGTATTGTGTCACAAATTCTCATCTTTACCAGTGTGTTGTGAAATCATCTGCAGGTTCTATGTAACTAGGTTAGAAGTTTGGGTTCTATGAGACTTTATCAGGCATCTGCTGAATGTGGACGTGGCCGTCAACTTGCTAATTGGTAGTTTATATTTTTATTTAGTGACTACATATGGTTTTCATGTAAATCCAACTACTCAATTTAAATGTTTCAAAGACAATGACATGAAGATGAATTGGGCATTCTGGGATGAGTGGATCAGTATTTCAAGAGGTCAATAATAAAATGTGTAATCTAAAATTTAAGACCTAGAATTTTACACAGTGAATTCATTCAAATATTTTTCTTTTTTATGAGATATTTTCTTTATTTACATTTCAAATGTTATCCCTTTTCTTGGTTCCTCCATCCCTGAAAATCCTCTAACTCATCCCCTCCCTCCACGCTCACCAACCCACCCACTCCCGCTTCCCTGTCCTGGCATTCCCCTATACTAGGGCATTGAGCCTTCTCAGGACCAAGGGCCTCTCTTCCCTTTGATGTCCAACAAGGCCATCCTCAGTGAGAATTTTGCTGCTTTAAAAAAATCTAGAATTAATTTAAACATAATTCTTATTAATTGTGCATGGTTGAACTTTCATTATAAAATTATATGGAAACACTGAAGTGCTGAGTAGGAGAGTGAGAATTCAGCTTTGATATCTCAGTGGAATTGGGGTCACCATCTTAGCTGGACAGGAGTCAGGCTCTTGGCATAGCCCACAAAACAAAATGAGAAGGACATCCTGCTAAGATAGGCCTGTTCTCACTCACAGTTGGTTTCCAGTGTGATTACATTCTCTGAACAAGCCTTTATAATTACATTTTAGTTATATTAATGAAGCCACCTTTGGCATTGCATTATCAAACATGATTTTTTCTTGACAGTTGCTCAGTAATTCAAAGCTATCAGGAATATTGTCATTGTTCTGAAACCTAATAGAAGATAAGAGGGGCCTCAATGGCATTTTCACATAATTGATGAGATGGGAAATTGCTTTATTCTACACTAACCCTGAAGGCTATCCATTCATTTCTATTCATTCTCTTAACTAGTCGGTGGGATTGAATCTCATGGAATGAAATATAGTAATTTGTGAAAATAATTTATAGTTTTGTTTGATGCTGGTCTAAACCACATAGCAAAGCCATGTGGTTTCTGATTCTTAGATCTTCAATACTTATGAAATGAATTAGATTAGTAATGAAATTAAGTTAACAGGGCTTGGGGATACAGGTTACGTGGCAAAGTGCTTACATAGTACATGTGTGTGTTTCTAAGTTCAATTCCCAGCACTAAAACAAGAAAGATGACATGTTATACAAAATTAGTGTGAAATATTATTTTTGTGAAAATGATGGAAATCATGATATAAGCTAGTAGGCCAAGGACTTATTGTTGGAAGATTCTTACAGTGTATACTCATTAGTGGTAGGCTATGCAAAATATCTGGTTTAATTCACCTGATCACCTCTAGATTGCCTCCCCCCACCGCTGTGTATGTGTCTTTGTATATGTGTTTGTATATCTTACTCTATATTTCATACATATTTACATCCTTATAGAAAGTCTGTTTTTATAAAATCAGTGTCTATGCATACATAAGAATCTGTATGTATTTATTTAATCTCTTGACATTTTAGAATAGTTCTCTTTTTTAATTTTTATAGTAGAGACAATACATAAAAATTGAATGAAGGCCCCTTTCCATACTCTTCAGTCATTACAAGACAAAAGTAGCCAGCATCTCCCTTCCACTCTCTGTAAGGAATGTAGTTCTTTTAAGGATTTCCACTTTTGCTTCCATTGAAACTAACTTTCCATCCATTTTTATGGAAGAAATAGACTAAGACCTATTGGGCAGGTCCACTGTGTTTGCAGATAGCAATACCTATGAAGGTGCATATTCGTGGGAGATGACAGATGCAGCATCTGATAAAAGCTGTGACTGGCAAGAGAGGAAAGGTGGATCTAATAGGATGAAATGCTACATGCACCCGGAAACACATATATGCCCAATCAACCAGCCATGGGAGACAGGGCAGGGATTAATGAGGTTTTTGTTTTCATTAAGCTCAGTATCAGTCAGCACTGTGACATAACCGAGATAAGAAGGCAAATCAGACTGCATTAGAGAAAACACACTGAAAGTTAAGCCTTGGGACCCAAACCCGTGTCACTCCTTGTTTCTCAAGACTCATATTTAGTTACTTGACTTGAGAAATGAAGGCACATATTTCTACTCCATGGGTCATCAGTATTAAATGTAATATAGGTAAATGATTTATATAATTTTGGCAGAAGGTAACTAATAAAGATGTTGAAGATCACACTGAATAGTCAAAGATTGAAGGAGGCAGTCACAGAAGCTGCAGTGTAGTGAAAAATTAATAACAATGGGAACAGGTTGAAGAATCAGAAATGTTTTTGCTAGAAGGAGTAATTTGGTGAACACATACAAATTAGCTTCAAAGAAATGTTATAAAAGAATGTAAGGGCTGTGATTTCAAGGAACAGTAATTAAAGTCAGCAAAGAGACACCAAGACTAAGACACACAGACATGTGCCCTGAATATCTACCTTGGTGTGAGCTCCCAAGAATGGATAGCCTCAGGTATAATTTTTGTAACTTTTAGCTTTGGTGGTTACAGTGAAGGCAGGCTTTATGTCCTAAGGTTTAGTTTTAAAAATTCTCAGAAACATAACTGTAGGGGGAGGATGAAAGCTAGGTCAGTTGTTCTTCCAAAGGACTCAAGCTCAGTTTCCAGCAACAAAGAAGGGTAGTTTAGCACCACCTGAGGCTTCAGTGAGCTCCAGAGGATCCAGTGACCACTCTGTGTTCTACAGGAACACACACACACACGATCATATTTTAATAAAAGTAAATCTTTAACAAAAATAGCTCTACCCAACATCCAATGGAAAAAAGATAGCCTTTTCAACAAATGGTGCTGGTTCAACTGGAGGTCAGCATGCGAATTGATCCATCCTTGTCTCCTTGTACTAAGCTCAAATCCAAATGGATCAAGGACCTCCACATAAAGCCAGACACTCTGAAGCTAATAGAAAAGAAACTGGGGAAGACCCTTGAGGACATCGGTACAGGGAGAAAGTTTCTGAACAGAACACCAATAGCATATGCTCTAAGAGCAAGAATTGACAAATGGGACCTCATAAGGTTACAGAGTTTCTGTAAGGCAAAGGACACCATCAAGAGGACAGATCGGCAACCAACAAATTGGGAAAAGATCTTCACCAATCCTACATCAGATAGAGGGCTAATATCCAATATATATAAAGAACTCAAGAAGTTAGACTCCAGAAAACCGAACAACCCTATTAAAAAATGGGGTACAGAGTTAAACAAAGAATTCTCACCTGAAGAACTTCGGATGGCGGAGAAGCATCTTAAAAAATGCTCAACTTCATTAGTCATTAGGGAAATGCAAATCAAAACAACCCTAAGATTTCATCTTACACCAGTCAGAATGGCTAAGATTAAAAATTCAGGAGACCGCAGGTGTTGGAGAGGGTGCGGAGAAAGAGGAACACTCTTCCACTGCTGGTGGGGTTGCAAATTGGTACAACCACTCTGGAAAGCAGTCTGGCGGTTCCTCTGAAAACTGGGCACCTCACTTCCAGAAGATCCTGCTATACCACTCCTGGGCATATACCCAGAGGATTCCCCACCATGTAATAAGGATACATGCTCTACTATGTTCATAGCAGCCCTATTTATAATTGCCAGATGCTGGAAAGAACCCAGGTATCCCTCAACAGAAGAGTGGATGCAAAAAATGTGGTATATCTACACAATGGAGTACTATTCAGCCATTAGAAACAATGAATTCATGAAATTCTTAGGCAAATGGATGGAGCTAGAGAACATCATACTAAGTGAGGTAACCCAGACTCAAAAGGTGAATCATGGTATGCACTCACTAATAAGTGGTTATTAACCTAGAAAACTGGAATACTCAAAACATAATCCACACATCAAATGAGATACAAGAAGAAAGCAGGAGTGGTCCCTGGTTCTGGAAAGACTCAGTGAAACAGTATTTGGCAAAACCAGAACGGGGAACTGGGAAGGGGTGGGAGGGAGGACAGGGGAAGAGAAGGGGGCTTACGGGACTTTCGGGGAGTGGGGGGGGCTAGAAAAGGGGAAATCATTTGAAATGTAAATAAATTATATCGAATAAAAAAAATATTTTGAAAGAAAAAAAAATAGCTCTACCCATAAATGGTATCCAAAGTCCTCATGCATTAGCTTCTCTATCAACAGAATCCTGACACTGGTTTGATGAGTAAATGATAACAGGCCATAAGCACTCAGTCTTAATGTCCAGCGATGTTGACGTCTACTTCCTTATAACTGAGTTCCCAGGACTAATGCTCCTGAAACTGTAATGTGTGTGTAATGTGGCTGTCATCTGATGAACTGCATCATGGAGTAAGGTGACAATTGGTCATAAGCTCTTCAAATAAGCAATGAAAGAACTTGTAGAAGAAAAAGCTTTTGAAACTCTCAGACTCGATTATAGGCTTAGAGATGATACTGTACTGTGTGATCTGTATAAGACACTTAATGTCTCTGGACCTCGGTTACTTCTTCCCATATCCCTTATAATTGTGGCATGTATGAAAGTAGGCAGTGCATTTCAGTGTGTTTGCTGGTGTTCTTGTATATTAGGACAATGTACTTACATGGTTTTCCCCTGAAATGAGGTTATTTTCTTATTGTCATAGCACACAATACAATGCTGTCATTAAATTTGCACACACACACACACACACACACACACACACACACACACAGAATTTGCTCTTATTTTCCACTTTCCCCTTCTTGTCTGTTCCCCTACTACCTCTACCATGTAGTTTCCCTTCCATCTGGAATGCATTTTTGATCACATTCAGTTTAACTGCTTATGTTAGCTCTAATTCTTAAACAGAAACATATCTTTTCCATTAATTAATTAATTTATTTATTCAATTTACATCCCAATCACAGCCCCCTCCTACCTGTCCCCCTTTGCACAGCCTATCACCAATATCCCCCAATTCTTCTCCTCAGAGGAGGGGGAGGCCTGCCGTGGATACTAACCTACCCTGCTACATCAAGTCACTGCAGTACTAGGTGCATCTTCTCTCACTGAGGCCAGACAAGGCCCCACAGATAGGAGGACAGGAGTTACAGAATGGCAACAGGTCAGAGATAGCCTCTGCTTCACAGAAATATATTTTTTAAATATTCAAAGAACATATTGATTTTTTCCTTGTGGGTACACTTAGCAATTTTTCCATTTTGAATTGGCTGGCTCCAGTAAAGAAAGGCTGTGCCTACTTTGAACAAGATGGGAGGTAGACAATATAGATTCAGAGCTAAGAAGTTTATTCTGTGAGCTCTATGGTGCATTTGCAAGGTTTAATTTACAGAGTGCATCTGTGCATATGTTTTCCTAATCACCAAACATCCTTGACCTTATTTCTCAACAGGATGGGAAGATATTCTGCCGGCGGACAGCTTGTGATTGCCAGAATCCAAATGTTGACCTTTTCTGCTGCCCAGAGTGTGACACCAGGGTCACTAGCCAATGTTTAGATCAAAGTGGACAGAAGCTCTATCGAAGTGGAGACAACTGGACCCACAGCTGCCAGCAGTGTCGATGTCTGGTATGTCAGTTTCCTAGGGATCCTGGTGCCTTTACTGTAGAAAAGGCTTTAAACTTGTGAGCTTTGGAGCTGGATTTCCAAGATGTTTCCAGTATTACACAGTATCATGGGTTATGCTTAACCAGTTGCCATATGTTATACCTGGAGATATTTACATTACATGTAAAATGCTGCAAAAGTAAAAAGAATGCATTTATAGACAGGTTTAACCTGAGCAGTTTGTATATACCTATATATTTTAGAATGTCCAAAGCAAGGAAAAATTCTCTTGAAGTAGCTTTAAATGGTTTGAGATAGAGTGATTGTCCAGATAGAGTCAAGCATATTTTTGTTTATGACCCAATCTTTAATATTGACAACAGAAAAAAAAAGTATAACAGAAGTGACGGCATTTGGGTGAGCAAGATTGAGAATCCAATTCTATAATTGTCTCATAGGCTAGCTTGTTGTAGACACTTTGGATATGCCAAAGCATTTCAGTGGTTAGTCTTTTCCATAAATGTTCACAGGTTTATGGGTACCAGTTCAAAGACACTTAGGAAGCTAAGAGAAATGTATGTGAGAGATGAGTACTCTTCATATAGCAGGCTCTTGGCTTAGTGCCATAGGAGACACTTAATGTGGTAACTGCTACTGATACCCTGTTATCCCTTAAAAATGCTGTTCAAACAGAACAGATAACATTATTTTAAATATTAATATACAGATATTAATACTGTGCCAGAATTTTATAAAGTTCAAAGAAAACACATAATTTCCATATCTTGTTCAGTGTGTTTTAAACTACCATAGAGACAATGATTTCTAAGAATGGGAAGACTTGAGGGCATGGTACATTGAGGATTGTGGTGCTCCATCTGCTCCATCTCGGAGCATTCTACCTGAGTCAGCTTATAAAGCAAGCTTTTAGCTTGGTGCTTAATGTTTATTGAAATGAATTTTTCTCTTTCTGGGTATTATATGAAAACTAGCGCCCAGAGAAATTATTCTCTAAGTTTCCATAAATCCCCCAGGTTAACGTGTGAGCAGTCATCACATGTATCTTTTACAATCCATCTTAATACTAGGACTGAAACATAGATAAATTCCATTCATGGCCAATTTTACAGATTCCCTTCTAAGGACAAATACATCCAGGACAACTACAGACCTGTTTCCAGCATCATTCTGGAAAACCATTTTTCTTCCTTGAGAAGTCAGTCATCAGATAGCTGGGATTACTGGCATTTATCTTGCACATGATGTTTTCAATCAAAGAGTTTCAAAAAGACATCTTGAATGTCCAGTCTTTGGGATGGATATTTATTTTTTCAATACATTGAAGTTATTGAGCATTATCTTAAAATTACTTTAGATTAGTATTGGTCACATGTCTTAAATACTTTATCAAGACTTTGCCTGTACCAGAGTCCTAGTGATATCCCACAAGCAAGGCAGACACAGTCACAACATGAATAACCCTAGAATGTGGAGACATTGACCAAAAAAATAAGTAAATGAGAATCACTGCAGCTGACAGTGCCGTGATGACAGTGAGGCTGTATGGAGAGACCTTGCTCTCACAGGCAGCTCAATGGATCCTGCGGCCAGAAGAGGACTCAGGTAGTGCCTCCATTCAAGCTGTGATGTGGACACCTTAGAGTCATAGGGTGGTTTCTCCAGAGAACAACCAGCCTCAGCTCTGAACATGAATCCTGCTTCTCAGTTGTTGCAGCTGTTGAAATATTCCATGTCTCTGGGCCTCCCTTTGGACCTTAAAAGAAGTGGATACCTTTTTATACACTACCCTCACTCTACCATGTGTTTTCTTGTTTGTTCTTTTAGTACTTGTTGGACAAATCTCTGGACACCATCAGGAAAGAAAACAAACAATAAAAGTCCAAAAGCTAAGTTAATGTTGAGTCATACCAATTATACAGCATAATCTGAAAAAAAAAACAGTATGACATGATGAAAATAATTATATATTTTGTTGGGAATACAAACAAGCTGATTAAAGACTTTCTGTGATCTCTGGATTAGGTAGTAAGCAAAACCATCCTGAGGAAGTGCTATCTTCTTAGCAGTTATATGTGCAGAAGGTATGTCTTCACAGAGAAGGGTAGATCATACACATCATGGTGCAGGCTGGAAGCATTCAGTAAGAAAATAATAAGGGTTGTAACACTTTCTTTCCCTAAGGGATACTGAGAATATAAAACTGCATAAGGATGAGGACAACTTATTTCATCTTTCTCTCCACAGGAAGGAGAGGCAGACTGCTGGCCTCTAGCTTGCCCTAGTTTGAGCTGTGAATACACAGCCATCTTTGAAGGAGAGTGTTGTCCCCGCTGTGTCAGTGACCCCTGCCTGGCTGATAATATTGCTTATGACATCAGAAAAACTTGCCTGGACAGCTCTGGTATTTCAAGGCTGAGCGGTGCGGTGTGGACGATGGCTGGATCTCCTTGTACAACCTGTAAATGCAAGGTAACTATCAGCCTTGGGGTATATGTATGAACCACAGATAGTTTCATTTTGAAGTCTTTGAATTCAGATTCCATGGAGCATATGTTCTCACAGGAGGAGATTAAGTGTACATAGATAATAGCTGGTCCTCTTATAAAGGTAGTTTCCAAATAGAAATGGAATAATACAAATTTGCCGTAAAACTACTGAATTTTAACAACTGACTGTAATCTTAATCATAGAGAATGAAATTTATTTTAACATGCAATATAGAAAAATAATGGGAGACAAGAGAGGGAAGGGGAGGGGAGAGAAAGCCTAGGCATTCTTAGCTTTATTCTAGAAAATTAACCATCAGTGCTGTGGGGAAGACAGAGATCTATATAGCTGTTTATCTGTTTTATTATGCATTCCACATTCCTGGATCTCTTGTGATTTTTTTTTTTTACTGTCATATGTGTCTTATATTTTTTGGAGGATTTCCCATAAAATATCCTCAGGTGTCTTTCAAACTTGAAAGGTGGTACTGCGTTCATAGAGTTATGCCCAAAGGCAGCTTACAGTGATGCTTTGTCAAGCACAGTCAAAATCTCAACCAGAACATTATGTTGAGATCCTCATGATAAAGAATATTAAGAATGATAGTCTACTTGGTTCCATAAAAGCCTACCCCTACTTTCACCATCAGTGGAGGCTTTCCATTTTATGGATTCATTAGTGTAGACTCTTTTCTGTTTCCTAGAATGTAGTGTATATATCATAGGAGCTTCTACTAGATTGTCCTACAATATGGCCCATCATATTGAGTAAAGATGTCCCTCCCTGTACCCGCTTCTTCATCTATCCTCCTCCTCATTTGATCATCCTGTTCTTGTCCATCCCCCAAGAGCTCTTCTGCCCATAACTATATATTCTATTTATCTCCCAGGAAGATTTGTCCATACCATCTAGTCCCTTATTCTTTATCTAACCTCTATGGTTCTATAGACAGTAGCTTGGTCCTCATCGATTGAACAGTTAATATCCATATATAATCACATACAAACCATACTTATCCTTATGGGTCTGGGCTACCTCACTCAAGATGATTAATTTCAAACTCTGTTTGCCCACAAATTTCAGGATGTCAGTTACTTTAATGGCTGAAAAATACTCCATTGTATAAATGTATCACATTTTCTTTATCTGTTCTACTGTTGGACAACATCTAGGTTGCTTCCAATTTCTGTGTATTATAAATAGAGAAGCAATAAGCATAATTGTGCAACTGTTCCTGTGGTAGAATGATGCTTCCTTTGGGAATATGCTCAAGAGTTAGGTAGAACTAGATTTTGAGGTAGATCGATTCCCATCTGAGGGAAAAACCATCATAATGATTTTTATAGTGGCTGTACAATTTGCACTCCAACTAGCAATGGAGGAATGTTCCCCTTATTCCACATCTGTACCAGTGTGACCTGTCACCTACATTATTGGTCCAACAGGTATAAGTTGTTATCTCAAAAAAGTTTTAACTTGCATTTCCACAATGGCTAAAAGTTTTGAACATTTCCCAGTCATTTCGATTTCCTCTAATGAAAATTCTGTGTTTAGACCTGTATCCAATTTTTTTATTTGATATATTTTTTATTTACATTTCAAATGATTTCCCCCCTTCTGGACCCCCACACCCCGAAAGTCACATAAGCCCCTTCCCTCCCCCTGTTCTCCCACCCACCCCTTCCCACTTTCCTGTTCTGGTTTTGCCGTATATTGCTACACTGAGTCTTTCCTGAACCAGGGGCCACTCCTCCGTTTTTCTTGTACCTCATTTGATGTGTGGATTATGTTTTGGGTATTCCAGTTTTACAGGCTAATATCCACTTTTTAGTGAGTGCATACCATGATTGATCTTTTGAGACTGGGTTACTTCACTTAGTATGATGTTCTCCAGCTCCATCCATTTGCCTAAGAATTTCATGAATTCATTGTTTCTAATGGCTGAATAGTACTCCATTGTGTAGATATACCACATTTTTTTGCATCCATTCTTCTGTTGAGGGATACCTGGGTTCTTTCCAGAATCTGGTTATTATAAAGAGGGCTGCTATGAACATAGTGGATCATATATCCTTATTACATGCTAGGGAATCCTCTGGGTATATGCCCAGGAGTGGTATAGCAGGATCTTTAGGAAGTGACATGCCCAGTTTGCTGAGGAACCACCAGACTGATTTCCAGAGTGGTTGTACCAATATGCAACCCCACCAGCAGTGGAGGAGTGTTCCTCTTTCTCCACATCCTCGCCAACACCTGCTGTCTCCTGAGTTTTTAATCTTAGCCATTCTGACTGGTGTAAGGTGAAATCTCAGTGTTGTTTTGATTTGCATTTCACTGATGACTAATGAAGTTGAACATTTTTTAAGATGTTTCTCTGCCATCCGAAGTCCTTCAGGTGAGAATTCTTTGTTTAACTCTTTACCCCATTTTTATAGGGTTATTTGGTTTTCTGGGGTCTAACTTCTTGAGTTCTTTGTATATATTGGATATTAGCCCTCTATATGATATAGGGTTGGAGAAGATCTTTTCCCAATTTGCTGGTTGCCGATTTGTCCTTTTGATGGTGTCCTTTGCCGTACAGAAACTTTGTAATTTTATGAGGTACCATTTGTCAATTCCTGATCTTAGAGCATACACTATTGGTGTTCTGTTCAGCCCCTTTGTCGAGGATATAGTGCCCATAGTTGTGTGGGTTCATTTCTGGATCTTCAATCCTGTTCCATTGATCCACCTGCCTGTCACTGTACCAATACCATGCAGTTTTTAACACTATTGCTCAGTAGTATTGCTTGAGGTTAGGGATACTGATTCCCCCACAATTTCTTTTGTTGTTGAGAATAGTTTTAGCTATTCTGTGTTTTTTGTTATTCCAGATGAATTTGAGAATTGCTCTTTCTAACTCTATGAAGAATTGAGTTGGGATTTTGATGGGTATTGCGTTGAATCTGTATATTGCTTTTGGCAAAATGGCCATTTTAACTATATTAATCCTGCTGATTCATGAGCATGGGAGGTTTTTCCATTTTTTGAGGTCTTCTATTTCCTTCTTCAGAGTCTTGAAGTTCTTGTCATACAGATCTTTAACATGTTTGGTAAGAGTCACCCCAAGGTACTTTATACTGTTTGTAGCTATTGTGAAGGGTGTCAGTTCCCTAATTTCTTTCTCAGCCTGCTTATCCTTTGAGTATAGGAAGGCTACTGATTTGCTTGAGTTGATTTTATAACCTGCGACTTTGCTGTAATTGTTTATCAGATGTAGGAGTTCTCTAGTGGAGTTTTTTGAGTCACTTAGGTAGACTATCATATCATCTGCAAATAATGATAGTTTGACTTCCTTTCCAATTTGTATCACTTTGACCTCCTTATGTTGTCTAATTTCCCGAGATAGTACGTCAAGTACAATATTGAAAAGATAAGGAGAATGGGGGCAGCCCTGTCTAGTCCCTGATTTTAGTGAGATTGCATCAAGTTTCTCTCCATTTAGTTTGATGCTGGCTACCGGTTTGCTGTATATTGCTTTTACTATGTTTAGGTATGGGCCTTGAATTCCTGTTCTTTCCAAGACTTTAAGCATGAAGGATGCTGAATTTTGTCAAATGCTTTTTCAGCATCCAATGAAATGACCATGTGGTTTTTTTTTTCTTTGAGTTTGTTTATGTAGTGGATTGCATTGATGGATTTCCTTATATTGAACCAACCCTGCATCCCTGGGATAAAGCCTACTTGATCATGGTGGATGATCGTTTTGATGTGTTCTTGAATTCGGTTGGCAAGAATTTTATTGAGTATTTTTGCATTGATATTCATAAGGGAAATTGGTCTGAAGTTCTCTTTCTTTGTTGGATCTTTGTGTGGTTTTGGTATAAGTGTAATTGTGGCTTAGTAGAAGGAATTGAGTAGTATTCCACTATTTTGTGGAATAGTTTGAAGCGTATTGGTGTTAGGTCTTCTTTGAAGGTCTGATAGAATTCTGCACTGAAGCCCTCGGGTCCTGTGCTTTTTTTTTTTTGGTTGGAAGGCTTTCTTTGACCCTTTCTATTTCTTTAGGGGTTATGGGACTGTTTAGATGATCTATTTGGTCCTGATTTAATTTTGGTATTTGGTATCTGTCTAGGAAATTGTTTATTTCCTCCAGATTCTCCAGTTGTGTTGAGTATAGGCTTTTGTAGTAGGATCTGATGATTTTTTGAATTTCCTCAGTTTCTGTTGTTATATCCCCCTTTTCATTTCTAATTTTGTTAATTTGGATACTTTCTCTTTGCCCTTTGGTCAGTCTGGCTAAGGATTTATCTATCTTGTGGATTTTCTCAAAGAACCAGCTCCTGGATTCGTTCATTCTTTGTATGGTTCTTTTTGTTTCCACTTGACTGATTTCAGCCCTGAGTTTGATGATTTCCTGTCTTCTTCTCCTCCTGGGTGAATTGGCTTCTTTTTGTTTCAGGGCTTTCAGGTATGTCATTAAACTGCTAGTGTATGCTCTCTCCATTTTCTTTTTGGAGGCACTCAGGGCTATGAGTTTTCCTCTTAGCACTGCTTTCATTGTGTCCCAAAGATTTGGGTATGTTGTGTCTTTATTTTCATTAAATTCTAAAAAGTCTCTGATTTCTTTCTTTATTTCTTCTTTGGCCAAGGTGTAATTGAGTAGAGTATTGTTCAGCCTCCATGAGTATGTGGGCTTTCTGTTGTTTTTGTTGCTATTGAAGACCACTCTTACTCCATAGTGATCCAATAGTAGGCATGGGATTAGTTCGATCTTTTTATATTTGTTGAGGTCTGTCTTGTGACCAATTATATGGTCGATTTTGGAGAAGGTACCATGAGGTCCTGAGAAAAAGGTATATTCTTTTGTTTTAGGGTGAAATGCTCTATAAATATCAGTCAAGTCCAATTGTTTCAAAGCTTCAACTAGTTTTATTGTGTCCTTGTTTAGTTTCTGTTTTCCTGATCCGTCCATTGAGGAGAGTGGAGTGTTGAAGTCACCCACAATTATTGTGTTAGGTACAATGTGTTCTTTGAGCTTTAGTAAAGTTTCTTTTACGAATGAGGGTTTCCTTGCATTTGGCGCATAGATGTTCTGAATTGAAAGTTCTTCTTGGTGGATTTTTCCTTTGCCCAGCAAGAAGTGTCCTTCTGTATCTCTTTTGATGACTTTAGGTTGAAAGTCAATTTTATCTGATATTAGAATGGCTACTCTGGCTCATTTCCTGAGACCATTGGCTTGTAAAATTGTCTTCCAGCCTTTTACTCTAAGGTAGTTTTTGTCTTTGACATTGAGGTGTGTTTCCTGTATGCAGCAAAATGTAGGGCCCTGTTTCCTTATCCAGTCTGTTAGTCTATGTCTTTTTATTGGGGAGTTGAGTCCATTGATGTTAAAAGATATTAAGGAATAGTGATTATTACTTCCTGTCATTTTCGATATTATTTTTATATTTGAGTGGTTATCTTCTTTAGGGTTTGATGAAAGAAGGTCATGCTTTTTCCAGGGTGTTGTTTAAAATTAGATTATATGTCTTTATTTTCACATCTTGATTTTTTAAATTTTTTATGTATTTTTGATATTGTAGTGCAACCAATTTTAGCTTATCCTCACCTAGCTTACAAATAAATGAGATAATGTTCATTTTATTTGGTTTTGACAGTTACTGGGTGATAACCTCAAATCTACTGTTCTAATTGCTGGCTTATCTGCCTCCCCAGTGGTATATCTCAGGCACTTTCTGTTTCTCTTGTTTCTCCCCTCATGGCAGCTTCCTCCCTCTCTCTCCTGGTCTCTACTCTCTCTCTCTTTTCTTTTCCACCTGAGCTAGGTCAAATCTCACCTATTTCTAATCCCTCCAGTATTTGACTGTAGCCAATTTTATTAAATCAATAGTTTTAAATCAAGGAACAAGGTTTGTACAGCAAATGCTTATAAATGTGAGACTTCACTTGTAGGCTTAGTCTTTTCCTTCAGGTACAGAATTTAGCATTACAATACACAGCAACAGACCAAATCTCAACAGAATAATAGTCCTCCATTGAATGTGGAGTTGGTAAAATATACTTTTCCCATTCTGTAGGCAGCTGCTAGAAGATCAAGGATATTCCCCCAGCTTCTCATCTATCAGGTTTACTGTATATGGTTTTACTTTGAAGTATTTGATCATTTGGAATTGAGTTTTGTGCAGGGTGATAAATATTGATCGGTTTGCATTGGTTTAGATGCTGCCAATCAGTTTGTCTAGCATCATCTGGCCCTGAGCTTTTGGGAGGGTTAGGAGATATTTAATTACTGCTTCTATTTGACAAGGGGCAATATATCTTTATATTTCTTATCTTATTTTGAATTAGCTTTAGTAGGTGGTATATATTGAGAAAATTATGCATTTATTTCAGATTTTCCTGTTTGGTGGAATGTAGTTACTAAAGTATGTTCTTATATCTCTCTGGATTTCTTTCGTACCTGTTGATATGTCCCACATTGCATCTGAAATTTTGTTATTTTGAATCTGCTCTTTTAGTTAATTTGACTAAGAACTTGTCAATTTTATTGATATTTCTCCTAGAATGAACTTTATCGATTTTTTGTACAGACTTTTTATTTTTTGTTTAACCATGAGTTTGATTATTTCTTGTCTTTTACTCTGTTTGGTTATGATTTCATCTTCATTTTTTTTCTAGAGCTTCCAGGTATGCTAAGTTACTAGTGTGAGATATCTCCATTTTTATCTGGTCTTGTCTTTTAGGCATATATTTTGTTCCTTGGTTTATGTTGTCTTTGGGGTTCTTAGGAGTATATGGTACTATGGCCTTGTAGGGAATACTACTAGAAGACTGTTAAATATGTCTCCTAGAGGTTTGAGGTGCAATATGTTTCTAGGTATTAGGTGTTGCCACTTAGCAATAGGGGTACTTAAGGGGATCCACAAGAGTGAGAAAAGTAAACTGTTTCAACAGAATCTGCCTCATTCCTGGGAATGGAGGCAGATGGTGAGGAAACAACACAGCAGGTCATATTTGGAGATGAGACTTGGGGTGCTGTATTTGAAGGAATGAAGATGGTGTGAAGATCTGAAACTCATTGTTTTGCTGGCCTAGTTGATTGTCTGACAGGCTTGTACAGAGGCTTCCCAGGGAATGCCTTCGATAGTTGGCAACCGAGACAAAGAGATAAGTTGGGAAGAAAGTTAGAGAAGAGGATCTGTGTGATCTGCATGAAATGGTGGTAGAGAAGATGAGACTAGCAGGTGGTCTGCTACAGAGTTGGGGATGAAACTGGGTGAGTAGACTTGGAAAAAGGTGAGGAAGTAGGAAGAGCTGCAGTTGCCCTCAAGTTGTCAGAGACTGCCTGCAGGAATTTGGGGCTGGGACAAAGAGTGAATGGGAAAAAGTTGGGGAAGATCTGCATGATCTACTATATTCAGGGGTTGGGGGGAGCAGAGAGGAAGGTGAGGCTATAGCAGGTCAGGTGTCTGCCACACAGCTGGGGAGGAAACTAGAGAATTGAATTTGCAAGAGAGAAGGGAGAAAGAGATCTACAGTTAGCCCAGCCAATTTCCTGGCAGGCATAGCTGTTGAATTAGCAGAGAATGCCTGCTGAGGTTGGGAACTTGAGAGATAGGATGAGTAGAGAAGAAGAATGGTTGGAACAGATATGTTTGATTTCCTGAGGGTGAGGCAGAGAGAATACAGATCCTTTTTTTTTTTTTAATGTCAGACTTGAGATTCATTCAATGCAATTATAAAGGTACATTTACATTCATTTATTAGATTGAATTTCAATCACTTTCCATGAATTTATTCACCTAAATGCTCACTCTTCCTTCCTATTCTTGATCTGGTGAATGGTTGTGTTTACCCTTAACATAAATCCCTTCATGCAATCTAGTTTGGATTTGCCTTCGAATCTTACTGATACTTTCAGTTCAATTTTTGAAATGGGAACTTGCTCCTTTTTAACCATTTATATTCCTGAAATCCTTCTTGGAAAGAAAGTTAGCAAATAAATTGAGACAGTTTGAATTGTTGGAGTGTATCCTGAACATAGACTGAATGCAGGCAGGATATGAAACTGACTTGTTAGCAAAGCCTCAGTCAAGGATGGCCTTAAAGATCCTCCCATGCTTGCTTCCTTTTCCAAACTAGTCGTCCTCTTTCTATTTCTGAAGCTTATTCTGTTTCACTGTTTTGGGTTTTTGTTTGTTTGTTTTTTGGATTTGTATTTTTCAAGGGTTTCTCTGTATAGCCCTGGCTATCCTTGAACTCACTCTGTAGACCAGGCTGGCCTCGAACTCAGAAATCCACCTGCCTCTGCCTCCCAGAGTACTAGGATTACAGGCATGCTCCATCACTGCCTGACTGTTTCACTGTTTTGAACATGGATTGCATACTGCTCACCAGTGAGTCTTCTGTTTGAGGAACTGACCCCTGTGTTCTTATTTGCACAGAATGGGAGAGTCTGCTGCTCTGTGGATCTGGCGTGTCTTGAGAATAACTGAAGCTTTTAAATGGACTCATCACATGAGAAAATGGACAAAATGACCATCCAACCTGAGAAAGAAGAGGGGCTGATTTCTTTTTCATTTTAACCACAGTCAATTACCAAAGTCTCCATCTGAGGAAGGCGTTTGGGTTGCCTTTGCCACTTTGCTCATCCTTGCTGACCTAGTCTAGATGCCTGCAGTACCGTGTATTTCGGTCGATGGTTGTTGAGTATCCGTGTTGTAAATCACATTTCCCTCGTCAGATCATTTACGGATACATTTACCAGATTCCATGACAAATGTTAATGTACCTTTTGATTATTTTGTGTACCAACATAATAGAGACTTGGCACCATTTATTTATTTTTCTTGATTTTTTTTTGGATCAAATTCTAAAAATAAAGTTGCCTGTTGTGACTTTTGTCTCATCCACTGCGCACAGAATGGAGGTTCCTGTGGGACATGTTGATGGAGATGTGTAGCATCTGTCCGTGGCATCCTTCCGTTTCAAACTGTTGGACACAGATGCCCACTCACTCAGCTAAAAACTGCTTAGGGCAATTATGATACACAAAAGAGGAAAGGATGCCAGACATCATTAAACATCATTTCAAAAAGTACTATCTCCTCCCTGTTGCCAAAATAAATGAAGTGACACATTTACTCACAATTTCTAAACAGTGATCTTCAAATGGCTTCTTGGCATTGGAAGCCAAATTATGTTTATATCAACTTTATGTAATACTCAAAACCAGCAAAGCACTATAATAGTTATTAATAAAGTTAATGAAATAATACATTTCATTAACTTTATATACAAAGTCTCCCACATATTACATAAACCTGGACTAAGGAATCTGTTTGGCCATTTTTTTCTCCCAGAGGTATTTGATTAATATCCTTTGCATCTGACAGTCAAGGTTTCTGATTCCTGTCCAATGCTATTCCACTAATGACATTGCTTCTATGGATGAAGGTGAAAGGCTTTATGAAAAACATGGATTGGTGACAGTTCCCACTTCAGCTGATATATGCTTGCTGATTTATTGATGGAGTGATTCATTTTATTTAATGTATATGAATGTTTAACCTGCATGTATGTCTGTGTACCATGTGTGCGTCTGGTGCCTGTGGTAATCAAAAAAAAAATTATCCAGTCCCCTAGAACTGGAGTTACAAACGTTGGTTAACTGACATGTAGATGCTGGGAATAGAAGCCAGATGAGACAGCTTTCCAGCCCCAAATAATGCTATATGTTTAAGGATCAGCAATTATTAGGTTATACAAAATGATTATATTTCATCAGAGCTGAGCATCCAAACTTAGGTGATACTTTTAAGAAAATCATGCATTGCTCCGAATTAAGTTAGTTCCTGGACTGCTCCTCACTGCTCCTATATCTCAAAGTCCTAACTTGTTCTACCAGTGATGATATATATATATATATATATATATATATATATATAATGTTTAAATTCTAAATAATAACATTATTAATTTAAAATTATAAGTTACAAACACTATCATTCACTAGTATTTTTCCAACAGAGATAATAGCCAATATTTTTTGGGAAAATGGAGTGCTCTACATGAAACCAACTCTGTGATGAATCACAATGACAACAAATTGAATATAACACTTGGCAAAGACCGATGCAGTGTGATAAATTACAGCACATCATATTTTATCTCAATTCCTTACATGGAACCCTGGAGTAACGAATTGAAAATTACCCTTTGAAAGCATTTATGACAACTCAATTAAAGAGAAGCCTTTGCAATGTTATGAAAACAAAGGCATTTCCAGGACTTGCAACTGCATCTACAGATCTCTGTGTGAAACAGAGTCCTCCTGTTCGATTAGCACCTGCCCCACACTTACATGTCCTGAGGGCAAGTCTGGTAGTTCCCACAAAGGACAAGTGACTTTCAAAGTTAACACTATTCCCGTCTTTCTCTGTGCAAAGTCTGCCGTCCTGTCCTCTGCTACAGAGAATGTCTGAGTACAGATATACGTCTTAGAGCTATCTGTACTTGTTTCTCCAAGACATTATCAAAATGCCACAATTTCATTTTAATTCCAATGTGTTGGTGTTTAGCTGAAGTACATTAAAATCGGTAGACCAAAGTACTTATTTTTATAAATACAATTCTTAGACTCAATATTTTCTTTTCTTCTGAAACCTAATGGAGTGAACTTAATCTGGATAAATTCAAACTCTGGTAGTTTCTATGAACCATGGAATATACATTGTATAATACACTGGGTGACATTTGATTGTTAAAAACACATTAAACCAGATAAGGTGACATGTACTTATAGTTCCAGACATTGGTAATGGAGGGTGGAGATGAAAGTAGAACAGGGATTTTCTCAGCTTCATGACTTTAAAACCATCCTGGGCAACACAGAGAGACATTTGTATAACAGCAGCAGCAGCAACAGCAACAACAAAGTGCTATAAAATGTACTTCTTCAAGTAGGTTTTCTATGTTCTACTATGGAAACTAAAATGTGTCTTTAGAAGTATCTATTCTATAGACCTAGAT
Source organism: Apodemus sylvaticus (assembly GCF_947179515.1). Taxonomy (NCBI): domain Eukaryota; kingdom Metazoa; phylum Chordata; class Mammalia; order Rodentia; family Muridae; genus Apodemus; species Apodemus sylvaticus. The sequence continues at coordinate 163,450,210 of NC_067472.1, read as the reverse complement.
GAGTTCCATGAGTGAGCATTATGTAAACCTAGATGATCCGACAGGATCATATTAAAATACACTTCATATAGAAATGAATCATTTCCTTGACTTATACATTTTAAAAAAGACACAAAGTTGGATGGGAAGTGAAGGGAAGGTGGAACTTAGCAGAGCTGGGAGTGAAGGAATAAACACTATCAAATTGCATTAGTCTGGAGGCTGGGCATGTGGCTCAATGGTATAGCACTTGGTAATATATGTATGACTCTGGGTTCCATTCCCAACATCATAAAAACAAACAGGTATAATAAAATCACTAAATTCAGTACCGTGCTACCATGCTGAAGTTTGCAAGAGTAACTACCTAATGACACATTAAGAGCAGTATTTGATGACTCTGTCTTCGTAGGAGATAGTCATGGTCAATTGGCAAGAAATGTAATCGCAAGATTATGTTCTCCCTCCTACTCTCACTGGCCCGACAGCATTGTCATAGAGAGTGCAGTGTGAGAATAAGTAACAGTTCTGGAAACCTAATTGACATGTATCAATCAAAAGTGAATTTTTGCCTCATTCTTTGCTTCTAGGCTACATATGAATGTTTGTGTATATATATCTGTATATGCATATATATACATATACATATATACCATGTATTTGTTTTATACTAGATGCATATGACATGGGATTCATATGTAACCTAGAATACATGCCTATAAAACTATAAAAATTGTTCTTATATATTCATATACAGCATGAACACACACACATACATTGTTCATATGCTTGTATATTCTTGGAATGTCCCTTCCTCTGACATTCCCAGATCTGTGCTTAGTTCACTGCTATAGATGTTAATGTCTACCTTCCTTGTATCATGTTTGCAGAAAGGTGTGCATTAGACAATATAATATGTGTGCACCTGACATCTTCTGACATCCAGTATAGCAGTTTGCAAACAATGGGTTTTCAATTTAGTCAATACTGAATTGATTTTTTTTGTAACAAAACAGTCACAAGCTATTGTGGGGGGAAAACTAATCTCATGCTTTTAAATTTTCTTTAGTAATAAGACCTGTCTCAGCAAAATTTATTCAGTGCCCCAATTTGAAAGTGGGTAAAAGCAGGGTCTCTGTGGTTGGAACAGACTGGGCATGCTGAGCCCCTTCCCACACCTGCACAACAGAGTTTAAAGGAGCAGAACGTAAAGGCCACTGTCCTATGTCTTCACCTTCTTTTCAACAAAGAAGCCAGAGGCCAGAGTGATTTTGAGTCTTGCCCAGAGTTCACAGCTGATTGATTGAGTGATTGTAGACCTATATCTGGTTCTGCTCTGCCCTGTCCTCCCCTGGGTTCTCATGAATCTCTGCTTATTTTGTTTTTTTTTTTTTTTTCACCTTCTGGGATGACAGTAAAGACCTTTCCTGGGTTGAAGCTGCATAGGCTGCTAGGCTTCACATCTTTCCTGACTGTGCTGTAGCTTCAGGAAAATTCTGATACTCGTTCTGTGAAACATCCGGATTATAAGACTAGATCTATATCAAAACCCATGAGAAAAAAAGAGCCCTTTACACTGTAACGCAGGGTTTATAGGAAAATGACAGGGAAAATAAAGCAATCTATAGAAACAGCAGTTCCTGAAAGATTAAAACAAGTACACATAAGCACACATAGATACCAAGTACACTCAGACTACAGTAACCTCTGGCACCGAGAGGCAGTCCCTGACACAGCCTCTTTTCTGGGCTCATTGTCATTCTCTCCTTACTTCAGAGGCAGTGTGATAAACTCCAGATACAGACAGTTATACAGCAAAATTGTTCTCTATGCCCAAGGCATTAGTAGCTCCACGGGTAAAAGTTAGAAACTAGAAAGCAAAGACCTGTACAGCAAAACAATAGACTGTACAAGTATGAGGGAGGAAAGGACACAGTGGTGAACTGGAGGGAACTGGAAGCACACTTTAGATACGGGAAAGGAAGCCAGAGTGTTGGAATGAGGAAGAGCTTGTGTGCACAGCAGTGCATGAATCTTTCCAGGAAAGATGAAAGTGCACAAAAATGTAAAGTGGAAGCAGGGTTGATTTACTAGGGATCATTAATGGGAGCCAAATAAATAAATAAAGGCCAATGAATAAAGAGAAAATAGTATGGTATAGAGAGGAGATGGACTGAGAGAAGAGGAGGGAATAGGAGGGGAAAGAAAGGGGAAGAGAGGAAAGAGAAGGGTAGTAGAGGCATGAGAATGAGGGGTGGGAAGGGAAACAGAAGAAGAGAAAGAAGGAAAGAGGAGGGGAGGACAAGAGGGAAGGATGGGAAGCGAGGGAATGAAGAATGACAGGAGGGGAGGCTAGCAGAAGGGAGGACAGGGGAGTGCAGGACAGGGGAGTGGAAAGGAGAGGAGAGGAAAGGAGCAGAGGGGGAGGAGAGGACAGGGGAGGAAAAGGGAAGAGAGGAGAGGAGAGGATGGGGGGGGGAGGAGAGGAGAGGAGAGGAGAGGGGAGGGGAGGGGAGGGGAGGATCCTGGAGTTAGAAATTACAGACTGTACTCATGTGATGGCCATAGGCAGGTTTCATTCTGGCATCAGTGAAAGATATTAAATGACTGAAACTCATATCAACTTTTTATCTACTCACCCACTTACACACTTTTCAGATTGTAGTTAACCCATGTCTCATCACTGCTTCATAATCATGCAGCAACCACTACATACATAATGAAGACAAGAGACATTGCATTTTCTTTAGACCTTAACTTCTACACAGATCTTACTCAGATGCACACAAGCCAGCCTGTCCTAAAATGTTCAAGAGAAAAATCACAACTTTGAACTTGAAAGTGGTATTTTGTCTCTCTAGTACTTCCATTAATGTCTTAGGTCTTTCCACTGGTGTGGTATAGAGTTGTATATTTTGTAACAGTTACAATATCTAATGGCATTAGTCATGAATGCGAGAATACATAGAGCACAGAATTGCTTCATCCAACTGGGGGACATGTTATAGATGTCACCACCATCCCCCATGTTTATATTACCATGTGAATACAAAGGTACAGGATAACATTCTGCCAACTGTTACCTTATTGATCATTAAGATACTTTGGTCAGTATCTTAATGTGTACCATCACTGTGTACCAGTGATGGAGTAGAAAAACATATGAGAAGTAGAAATTGAAGCTAAATGCTCCTTTTCTTTAAATTTTCTGAGCATTAATCTGACATATAATCAATCAGATATTTATTTGGAATGTTAATCAGTCCTGAGAATCTGAAGCATTCACTTCTAAGGCAAATTCAAGTTTTACCCAGCTTGACAGAGTTCACAAATAAACCTTCAATACCATGGTGGTTTTTTTTTTCTTTCTCTCAATCTGTTGCTATTCCTTTTCAGCTGTTCTTTTACCCTCCAAAATAAGGACACATTTCTCAAGGATAACATGCCATGATATGCTAATTGCCATGTTCTGATGATGCAATTAGGTGAATTAACTTAAAATTATGTATTTATTACAATATTAATTACTGTTGTGTTACTGTGATAAAACACTATGACAGCTTAAGGAAGGATTTATTTAACTTATCTATCGTTTCAGAGGGATAAAATATGCTCTGGTAGAGATAGCATAGTGTGGCTTCCAGAGAAAGAAGCTGCCTGGTCTTATTTATTCATGCACACATTACAAGCAGAGAAGGGTGTTGGTGACTCTATAAACCTGTAAATCCAAGCAGAGGGGGACTTCCTTCAACCATGTTGCACCCCTAAGTGTTTGATAAACTCCTCCAAAGCAGCAGCATCTGGGAACTAACTGTTCAAATGCTTAAACCTATAGGGGATATTTAAAACCACAAGATCATTTAGCACATCATGTAAATTGACCTATTCCTATCTCCATTTCATGGAAGGATAGTTTCTAAGAATGCATTTTGAAGAAATGAGGCCATATTTGCATCCAAACATGAATCTATGGACTAGAGGCCCCACTTCTATCACCTCCGTGCTGTAGGTCCTTATAGACAAGGAACAATGTCAGTCTAATTGGTACCTGAATGACATTGTAGCAAGCATCAGACAAGTGTCTGAATGCATACTTGCTGTACTCCTAAATGTCAGAGGCAGCAACCCACCCATTTTACTTAGAAGAGAAACAGGCCACAGCCCTCTCCTCTGACACACAGCTGTGCGCAGAGGTTTACAATGCCTAAAAGCTAAAGCTGAATGGAAGAGTTAGGAAGGGTCAAGAAAGGAAAGCAAAGTTCCTCATTACCAAGGTGGCTTCTTCCTGAACTGTACAAGTGGAGTGAAAAAAACTGGCCAGAGAAGAGATTGGGCACTGAGAAGAGCAAAGGAGTAGAAATTAGAATGGCCCTTTCATGTCAGGCTGTGTGGGTTACACTGGCTATAGAACTGGGAGTCATACCTGAGCGTCATCCTGTTTCCTGTAAGATGGACATTGGTACTGGACATCTCAGCAGGACTTGGTTCTGTTTCCTTTGATAAAATAAGCCTGTCCCCAGACTGTGTAAAGCTGGAAGAACACCCTCTCTGCAGGACACAGACAGCTGTTAATTTTCACTTTCGAATCCTGGGTGAGGTGGGTAATTATACCCAGCTGTCTCCTGTATCCCTGCTGCTCCTTTCTCTCAGGCCTGTGGGTCTTCATTTATTCTCCTGAGGAGGGATGTACTGTGAGCTGTGAAATGCATCCCGCTGTCCAGGACCTGGCAGCAGCTTGTTCATCACTCGCCTCTTGGTTGTGGCTTTAGATGCTTCAACCATACTGCTGTTCAGTGAAGAGATTTATCTTCCTCAGCCTTCCAGAGCAATCTTAGAGAATATAAAAAGTCACTGGAACTCCACAATAAATAAATAAATAAATACATAAATACATAAATAAATAAATGCCTGGGATATGAAAAAAAGGTATATTGTGAAAAGGACTAAATATAAGGGTGGAGATGAGGGAATTAAGAGCAAGAACTGTGTGATTGGCCTTTGTGAATGGCTCATATGATGCTCAATAACAAAAGTGAGACCAGAAAATGGAGGACCCAAAATGGATGAGACATCAGAGTGTTTGGCTCAAAAGATGATGAGATTTGGAGAATATGTCCCAAGGACTCTCTTTGTTGGTAATTGCCCATGGCTTGTTCAAAGAACTATTTTGTCTTGAGTTTATTCTTTCAATCTCTCTCAGTACATATTTATGCCAGATATCACATAGCAAGTCTACTGTATATCTATTTTGTGGACACGGTCATTTAGGAACTAAGGAATTTATAGATGAAGATATATCGTTATAGATATTCCACAAAAAGAAATATTATTTTGAGGTGAAGAGATACAGCGCACCACACAGCACTGATAAAGATCTTGCATTGCTGAACAAACAACTTAACTCTGGCCATTCATTTTTTTTTTTTTAGTGCTTAATGGCCAAGAAACTAGCAGCTATTGTGAAGGATCCACAAGAAACATGGTATAATAAAATGCTTGGGTGTTCCCTGAGACTGCAGGGAGGGGCAGACTGGTGGAGAAACTTGGAGGTCAGACTTTATAGCCAGGAAGCAGCCAGAAGATTGACAGGAGACCAAAGATAGCAGTGACACAGAAAGAAATGGCAAGGATTGGAGTTTTATGTTCACTGTGAGTGGATAATGGGAGAATTAGGAACATGGAAATGATTTCTAAGAAGACAAGTTTGACCACACAGTGTAACACATGGATGAAACCACTTTTACTGCAGAGACAGAACAGCAAGACCGGCACATAGGAGTAGGAGAGGACATCATAAGAGGTAGAAAGAACACAAGAAAGCGGGGACAGACATAGGTTTGAATGTCATTCTCCTCATCTCTGATTTGAATGTAAATACATTACTATGTTGTCTTATTATCATGCATCCTCAGTTAAGCAAAAATTTAATTAGATTAAGAGTTTTAATTAAAAGAGAGGGAGAGAAGAAGGGAGGAGAAGAGAGGTGTGAGTATATGTAGGGGGAGAACCATACTTATAAAGGACATAAAACTTGTTATGAATAACAGTTACTTGAAGAAGTGCCTTTAATACATTTTATCGACCTTTCTACTACCTTGCCCATACTGACTCCCCTTCGGCAGCCATTTAAGTTGCTGAACTGGTGGTTCTTCAGAGTTCAAAGCATTTTAGAAGTATTGACGAGCCATCAAGCAAATGTAAGTCTCCATCTTGTTCTCAGATTTCAAGAGACTAAATTCATGATTTCATTGTATAAGCTGTGTGTGTGTGTGTGTGTGTGTGTGTGTGTGTATTAGGGGATGTTGTAGAAGAATGAAGAGCTGATTAAATCTTTTACAAGTTGGCCCTCAAATTCTGATGATATTCTCTGTGGCGAAGTGGAATGATGACACAAAAAGTATATTATAGATACAGAGAAAATAGGTAATGATTAGAATGATTATTTAGGGGCTGAAGGACCAGATTATAATCATATAGACTGGCGACATAATTCTGAGTCATATAGTCTGATAAATAACAGGTTGAAGAAGAGGCTGAGTATTTTTTACCCTTGGAAGATCTGCAAGATTATTAATATTCTGTATTGGACCCCATACGAGGACTATCTTCTCCCTTTTCAAACTTAAAAAATAGAAAGAATTGGGACCAGAGACTAAAGAGCTTTCTCTGTGATGAAGAGGACTGGCTCATCCTGCAGAGAACCCAGGTTTCATTCTGAGCCCTCTCATGGTAGCTTACAACCATCTCATGGTAGGTCCAGGAGATCTCTTGCTCCCTCTTCAAGTCTCTGTGGGTATCAGATGTAATTGTGGTACATAGGAAATAATACATTTTAGAAAAATAAATAGAGAGATTTTTCTGAACAAATAATATATTTGGCAGTGTTTTTAAGATGTTAAACAACAAAAAGAAGTTTAAAACCATAAAGATGAGCAGATTGGCTCAAATGGGACACTAGGATGGTTTCCAGCATTTACTACGCATGAGGCTACGAAGTGGTCTCTGGGATCTTCCCAATCAGCCTCAAACATCTAAGATTTATTGAGTCCCTAACATTGAAACTGTGTTCCATATGGATGGTAAAATTCAAGCCCAGGTGTTCAGAATGAAGCCTTTGGTAAAGTGGTCTTGATGAATTTAGGGGAGGCAGGTGAAACATAAAATACCCCTCAGCAATTACAATACCCACTGTCTTTAGGCAACACTAAACACATAATTACTTCTTTCTGCCCAAGAGAAAGACAGCATCAAGGATACAATTACATAAACTGTAGACATTATCATATTGCTTTCAGAGTACAAACAACTCACATTACATTCAAACAGCAGGCATAAGAGTATGCAATTATCCTTCGCAGATATAATTATCTAGATAATTTAGAATAAAAACAGCTTAAAATGAAACCAAAATATTTTTGTGCTATTTAGCTTAGAGGAGAAAGTATAGAGCACCCCATGGCACACATGAATATACACATACATACACATATACACACATACATACACATATGTATATACACATCTATACACATCCATACACATACACACACATACACATATACACACATACATATACATACACATAAACACATACATACACACACAGAATACACATACACACATACATACACATACATACACACACACATAAATACACACACACACACACACACACACACACACACACACACTTTGCAATTTATCCAGACTTAAGGCTAAACACACACACTATGTTACAATTATATGACACCCAAGGAGAAAAAATAATGAGATCTTACTGTCCCTCCTCGAGAGACCTATTTTTTAATAAATTATCATAATGTATGGGCTTAAGACAAAAACTAAGCACTTCCCCAAAGTCACTGTTAGATACATGGCGTTAAAATGAGATCACTGAAGACATCAGTGAAAAATGGAAGACTATAAGCTGCCTTCATTTAAAACAACAACAACAAAACAAAAGATCAAAAAACAAAAACAGACTTTATCAGAGAGAGAGACAGAACAAAAAATACACTACAAACTCAGTACAAAGTACAGAGAAAATTCTGGGTGACTTAAAAAAGAAAGCTAAACTTAACATGAGTCCAGTGGCATGGCTCCTGGCCAATGAGTGGATAGTAGTAGTTTCTTGATGGGGGGAGATGAGCAACCCTATCCCCCAGGACAAGCCCACAGCTCTCACAGGCCTCGAAGTCACTTTCAGCTTTAGATACTCAGTTTCTCCTCTAAATAGATCCCTGAGCTTAGACAGAAAAATATGCTCAATAAAATTATCACAACTCATATTTAAGAACACAAAAAAGGCTACAAAAATGACTCAGTTGTTAATAGCACTGACTGCTCTTATAGAAGTCCTGAGTTCAATTCCCAGCTACCACCTGCAGGCTCTCAACCATCTGTAATGGGATCTGATTTCCTATATTGGTGTCTGAAAACAGCAACAGTGTACCCATAAAATAAATACATCTAAAGTAAAATTCTCTAATGTTTATATAAGCAATAGACATAAAACTAAAGCAGTAAATATGTATGTACTGTCCCTCTTCCTTGAGAGACCTATATTTTTTATAAATTATCATAATGTATGGGTTTAAGACAAAAACTAAGTACTTCCCCAAAGTCACTGTTAGATACTTTGCGTTAAAATGAGATCACTGAAGACTTCAGTGAAAAGTGGAAGACTATAAGCTGCCTTCATTTAAAACAACAACAAAACAAAAGAACAAAAAAACAAAAAGACTTTATCAGAGAGAGAAAGAACAAAAAATACACTACAAACTCAGTGCAAAGTACAGAGAAAATTCTGTAAATATGTATATACTGACTATAGAGCTCAAATATATATGACATCGAATATTTCCTCCCTAGGGAGATGAATTTGGGCTCTCATACACAGTATAAAGATCAGTCATCATGGAAAATTACGTTCATCTTAAGGATACAAGACTAATTCATCAAAGAAAAATGAATAAATGTAATACAACATATAAATAGACACAAAATCAGAAAATGCATGGTTATCTTGACCTATGAATTAAAATCCTTTGGAACACTTTAAGCAGTTTAACACTCCTTCCTCATTTAATATATATATATACATATATACATATATGTATATATATGTGTGTATATATATATATATATATATATATACTTTGAAGAAACTAGCACTATAAGAATAAATAGTTCATCATAATATCATAATAAAGGCAATGGACAGCTAGCCTATAGCCGACATGATATTAAATAAGGAAGTACAGAAAGCATTTCCTCTAAAATGAGGAACAAGAGATGGATTCCACCTGCACCACTCTTATTTATATCCTTAACAAGAACAATGAGATTTATAATTATTTTTTAAAGCTACAAATAGAATTGGGAGGAATTAAAGTATCACTATTTGCAAATGATAGTTTCCTATACATAGAAGGTTCTAATGATGCCCCCCAAAAAACTCATGGTTCTGGTAATAAGACATTAGGGTACAAAAGGAATACAGAAAAACTGATAGCCTTCCTTTGTACCAAGATTTAATTTTCTGAGAAGGAACACGGGGAGAAAAATCTCATTTATTATGACCTTTAGAACAATAAAATAATTAGAAATAAAATTAGCCAATGAGCTAAAACACTTTTATGTTTAAAACTTACACTGAAGAAAGAAGTTTATGATCTAAATCATCAAGGTCAGAGGTCAGAAGATCATTCTTGTCCTCAGATAAACAGAATCAATTTGTTAAAGATAGTTATATTACTGAAATTAATCTAACCATTCAATGGAAGACCTATAAAAATTCCATTGCATTCATCATAGAACTGGAAAATAAATAATATTCATGTGGAAACAAACAAAACTCAAATAAACAAGACACAAAACCTTAAATATCTAAAGTGATTCTAATAAAAAAATAACACTGGAGGTATTAGAGTTATTGATCTCAAACTATATAACAGAACCATAGTGGCAAAACCAAACATGCACATGCACAAAACACACATGTAGAACAATGGAATAGAAGAGATGACCCATAAATAAACCCATAGAATCACAGCCATTTAATTGTTGAGAGAGATGTCAAAACACACTCTGTAATGAGAGTGGTTTATTTATAGGGAGTACTATAAAACTGGATTCATTTCTACATACTCTCACAATAAATCAACTCAAAAAGGATCAAAACCTCTACGCTTAGGCCTAAAAGATGGAAACTGCTAGAATAAAACACAGGTAAACACTTCAAGATGAGCACATTGGCAAAAGGTTTCAGAGAAAGTCCATAGTAGCACTGAAAATAATCCCAAGAATATACCACAGAATATGAAAAACCTTCTGGATAGGAAGGGAAACATTCTCCAATGGGTTTTGTTTTTCAGTTACACTTGTCTCCATAGTGACTACACCTGTATACATTCACATCAGCAATCAATCAGGGTTCTTCTTTCCTGCTGGTAAAAAAATACAACAGTCTAACTAGCATGGATATCAACATTAAAATCATAACTATTATATCATCTAACTAGAAAACTTTTGGGTATGAACCAAAAAGAATCAAAGTTTGAGTACAACACAGGTACCTGTGCACACATTTCTTGTAGTGCTATACATAAAAGACAAGATATAAACTAAATATAGATACCATCAACAGATCTGTATATGATAAACACACATACACATACAGATACACATATATACATATTATCGGATTGGAGAATAAAAATGTCATCCCTTTTGAAGGAGATAGACAGAACAAGAGATAATAATAAAGGAAAGAGATAACTTCAGAAGGAAACATATTTTCTTTCATATGTGGAATCTAACTTAAAATACAAGAATAACGTTTGAAAGAGAATGAAATGGCATGAAGTCATAGAGAAGATAAGAGAGGGTGATGGTTGAACACTTTCAAAGTCTATGACATACATTGATTAAAGTGTTGTAATGAAACTTATTATTTTGTATAATTATTATATACTAACAAAGTTATTTCCTAAACCATGCTTTGCAGGATTTGTCATGGAGGGTCTCAAGAGTCTTAGGTCAAGATGAAAATATCTTTTGGAATTCTTTAGCTGCAGTCCCAGAATATAATAAAAGCAACATATTCATAGCAAAATGTCCTGGTGTGTTATTTTATGTATGGGGTGGTTTCATACTGACATATTGATTAGTTATGAAATAAGACATGGAGAACATGTTTAAAATAAGTTGTCAGATGGAGGCAGTTGCCAAGTTTTGGGGCTCTTGTATGTCAAGATAAGGAAATCTCATAATCAGTGAAGATGTCATGAAAACAAAATTTTGTCTTTATAAAAGAAGACTGCTGATTATCAGCTTGACTTTCCATGTAAATTCCTGTTTTTTGTTAGCTTCTGAAGCAGAGACAAGAGTTCTGTAATTGTGCAGAGGGGGAAAAACTGAGCCCAATCGTAGAGCACATGGATAATATGGAAGAGGCCCTTGGCTTGATCCAAGAGCTGTATGAATGCTGAGGTTCTGTTTTGAGTCTTCTGCTATGACAGAGCCCAAAACTTATAGCACATTTGGAGTGAAGAGACTGCTGAGAAAAGAAAGAAGAGGTGATCCAGAGCCAGTATTGAGTAAGGACCTCTGTCGGCACAGTCCTTTACCATACAACCTGCCTTCCTTGACTTGACTCCTCATGCCTTTGTCCTTGAGTTTTATAGGCCTGTAAAAACAGCTAGATCAGTGTCAGCTATCTTGGAAGGTGTGCCTCTGAATGAACCAAATTGGAAGGAAACATAGAGCAAACATTTAAACAGCCAAGGAAATCATGAATGTATAAGATGAAGAATGAACCGTGGAAGCATTGCTCAAACACTCATCTTCTGTGGTTAAAAGATGCAGAAGTTTATTCTGCCTTCAATGTGTTAGTTTTGGATGTTTCTTTCTTCAGTATTTTATGGACTTTTATACCCATTTATATGATTATTACATTACTGCTATATCACTGTTTCGTGCATAGAAGGAAACCGAATAATAAACCTTTATGTCATTTTAAAGTTTATTTTATTTAGTGGAGAAATTATATAGTTTTAATTTTATTGTTTTGGGAACCATCCATGATCATTTCCATAGTTTCTACCCTAGTTTATATTCCCTTCAATAGTGAATAAGATTTCCCTCTTCCCCTAAAGTCTTATCAGCATTTATCATTTGTTTTCTCTTATTTTTTATTTAATTTTTTCATATAATGATTTGATCATATTCTGTCTTCTCTCCCAAACTCCCCCCTGATCTTCTACATAACAGCCACTATTGACCTGATTTCATGCTTTTTCTTCATCTCAGAAAAAGAAAGCATCAAGATCCAAAAAAGAATAAAGTTAATTTAGACAAACTAAAAATAATAAAATCAGTAAGTCTAAAAATATCAAAACATAAAGTAAACACACACACTGGGAGGAGGGAGGAAGGGAGGGAGAGAGAGAGAGAAAGAGAGAGAGAGAGAGAGAGAGAGAGAGACAGAGAGACAGAGAGACAGAGAGAGAGAGAGAGAGAGAGCGCATTGGCCTTCCCTGGAGTGTGTTGATATGCACAGCGACACTTAATAGAATGCTTTCTTGGTTGGGGTGATACTTTTCAGCCACTTGCCCATCTCAGTGCTTGGATTTTTGTCTGATTTGAATGTGCATCATTCTTCTGCATGCTCTCATTTCTTCTGAGTTTATAGGCCTATCAGTCTTGCTGTATCTGAAAGATGTCTCCTCGGAGTCATCCATGACCTCTGGCTCTTATAATCATTTTTGTCTCCTTTTCTGTGTAGATCACTTTAGGGAGGTGTTTGAGGAAGATTTACCCATTATACAAAGCACCCTAGACTCTCTCACTCTTCACACTGTGCAGTTGTGACTTTGTTAATTAGTACCTAATGCAAGAACACAGTTCTTTGGTGAGGATTGAGTGAGAGTCTTATTTATGAGTATAGCAATATGTTACTATGAATTATTTTGTTATTAAGTTTCTTTATTAGAAGAATGGTAGTATGTTTTCCTCCAGGGCCCAAAACATAGTAATAGGTTCTTGGCAACTTTAACAGTGTCATGAATTAGTTCCGTCTCATGGAGTGGGCCTTAAGTCCTAGTAGAAAGTGGTTGGTTACTTTTGAACCATTTGTTCCATGGTTGTACCAGTATATCTTGCAGGCAAGTCACTGCTGTAGTCACAAAGTTTATAGCTGGGAGATACCAATGAAGACTTATCTTCTCTGAAATTATGAAAGTATCTCCCAACACCATAAATGCTAGCCAGTGGGGATAAAGCTTCTAGTTAGAAGCTTGATTTCTCCATATTCAATGATGATGATATAAATAATTTGAATCTTTAAAAAATATGGTTTTACCATCAAGTCATAGGTAGTAACTTTTAGCCTGGGTAATAACATGTGATATTTGGAAGTGGTTCTCTGAAACCTGATTAGCTAACAAACCAATGAGTTTTAACCAATCCCTGATATCTGAGGTTTTGCTTAGTGGCAAGAATGTAATTGAGACATTGTCTCCTATTATATAATGACTCCGTTTAAATTTCTTTCATGTACACATATATTAGGAAAGTTCTACAATAGTAGTTTCCCATAAGGTTTTTCAAAGAGGCTTAAGTGTTAGTTGTCCTCCACATTCCCTGTTTTACTCTCTACCCTAACTCCTCCCCATTTAATTGTATTGTAATTTTTCCTTTATCTCTTTATAATACTATATTCATTTCACTTTTCATTGGAAGGGCCCCCACCTCTTCTGTGGCACCTTACTGGCTTCCTAAATCACAAAAATAATATTCATAAACATTTTAAACCTCACTAAGACACTGAGCATGTCAAATGCATATTTGAACTGGTGGTTATTAATGACTTGCTATGAGCTGGGCATTGCTGATAAATTCTTTAATGTGCTCAGTAAGTCTCCAACTGTTATATTATTATTTTTTAACATGCTGTCTCTAATGAGAAAACTAAAGCAAAGGAGGTGAAGTAATTTGTCTGAGTTGTTGAGCCACAGAGCTAAAATGGGTTAACCTGCAATAGCCCATAGGACTTTCTGTTTGTGCTATTGCTTAATTCAAACAGAAAACAATTTTGTAAATGTATTTATTTTTATTTTATGTGTATGTATGCCTGTATGCCTGTATGTATTTATCTATGAATGTATGCATGCATATATGTATGTATCTATATCTATCCATCTATCTATTATATATATATATATATATATATATATATATATATATATATATATATATATATATATTGTGTGTATAGTGTCCACTGAGGACAGAAGAGCATTCAGAAAAACTGTAACTGGAGTAGAGGAGGCTGTGAAGCATTATATGAGTGCTGGGAACTAAACCCAGGTCCTCCGAAAGAGCAGCTCTTGTTCTTAGATGCTAAGACTCTGTCTAGCCCACTAGCAAATAATGTTTGAGTTATGCTTCCTATTTATCTTGCTTATTCTTCTACTTACTTACTCAACATGGTTTTATGTATTTCCTCTGGTCACTGAATATTGAAGCTGAGCTCACTGAGAATGAAGAATTGCTGTAGACATTTCACAAAGAGGAGATTTAATTTATGGTTTAATTATATGTACAGTGAGAGGACTGAAAGTAAACGGGAAGTGGAGCAGGAAATCAGTTGTTGCTGCCAGACTTGAGGAGGGTGGCAAAGGTGGTATCTTACCAAGATGCAGAAAGCAACATGTGAGCCAACTAGGCAAGAGGAGACAAGGCAGGATTTGTTCTTTTAGATTACTGTGGTAAAAGGTCATATCACAGGGGAAACAAAGCCACTGCCAAGGGCATCACTCACAAAGAAAGACACCGTTTTTATCATCTACCTACTTCTTTATATTGTGATGATTCCTCTCTTTTTATACTCAACTAGCCCAGAAATCTTATGGGAGCTTGAAAAAAATCAACCATATAAAAAGGACTGAAAAGGAAATATAATAAATTTTCCCCCAAAAATCCCATTCACCCCAACAGTCCATTTGTATCTTGTCATGCATCTGTAATTAAATAACAATCTATGAACTTAAAAGCTTGGACATATATAGATATGGCACCCATGAACACTGAAAACTCAGGCATGTAGCTTTGGAGCTATGGCTAAGATAAGCAGAGTGTACTCTATATGTGATATCATTGTAATTTAGGGATAGTGAAGAGAAATGGTGCAGAGAGTGGTCTAAAACATTGGTATCCCCTCAAACCTTAAATTCAAAGAGATGGAGACTTCACTCCTTAGTGAGGAAGGGTTTCATATTTGTATAGAATAAACTGTAATTGATTAGCCACAATATACCATAAAAAACAGATTCCACTGAGAAAAACATCACAGCTATAAAGATATTAAATACCTTCAGCATCTTAGGGAAAAGGCTTATAAAAAGTATTGATTGTGGGAAAGAGGGCTAATTGTTTTGGCCATTATATAATTAATAGTATTTTTCATCACAGGGTACTGTAACGATACAAAGGGGACTGGTTTGCAATCTCTTTTCAGCAAAAGGGTTGATAGTAAAACTTTCTAGGAAATATAATGCACTAATAGAAAAGGCAGAATCAGAAAGAGAGGAGAGAGTAGCACGGAGTGAAAGAAGGAGGATCTGAGAGAGAAAGAGGAGGGGCTAGCACAGTAGTGGTACTACAGGTAAACAGCAAATGGCAACAAGCAGTAGTGTCCCAGTGCACAGGTCCATAATCCAGAATCTATAACTTTTCAATTATTTTTATGTTTTATTTTCATTTCTTCAACAAGAAGGATCACAGGCTGGTTCACTGGTACCTTGGTGTTTTATCTCTGAGCTCTGTGTCTAGGCAGACATGGGCAAAATGCTGGAGAAGGATAAATCTCCAAATATTCTCTTCGTATTATCCACTTCAAAACATAATACTGAACCCTGGGGCCAAAGGAAGAGTGAATACTGAGTTTGTGGAAGAGCCAAGTAATCAATAATATAAATTGACCAAATAATGAAATTCGGTCAGTTGTTTAAGTTTCTCTTTGCCATTTTCTATATCACGCAGTGTAGGATTGGGACCAATGGTTCAACTATACTGATACATTGTATATATGAGAGGCTGTGCATCATCTCTCTTGCCAGGATGCTAGACTTACCTCATTGGCTTTGATGCAAGCAATGTCCCATGAGCTATGCTCAAATTTTTTGCCCCCTCCTCCCTAAATGTTTACTTGAGTTATTTGAATTCAGAGAATACTGTGCGAGATGAACTCTATAATTTGAAATGTATTCACAGGAGACAATGTCTGTCTCTTTGTGAATATATTTAGCATCATCTCATAATTTTCAGTTTCTCCAATTGCAAGAAAATTCTCCAGCACTTAACCATTTGCCTGTTGGAGCAAGGTAATTAAGGAGTGATTTTTCCTGGATTGACATCTGTAACCTTGGCAGAGGAATCAGCTGTTCTCCTGGCAAGAAAGCTTTCCTACGTGAGTGTGGCTTATGGAAACAGAGGCAGATGTTTACCGAGTTGGGGAATGAGAACTGATTATTGATTTGCTATCTTATAATGGCTTCAGTGGAGAGTGAGAAAGGACTGTACCACTTGTATCAGAGTAAATAGCCATTTTTATATTACTTGCTTTCTTGCAAATTGCTTACTGGCAGTAAGAGTAAAATATATGGTTGTCTTGTATCTCAAAGCTCTAAACAAATTGCATTAGAGGAGCACAGTGAAACAGGGGAGAGCATTTGCTGATATTTATAACTTGAGCTTGGCCTGAAAACTCTGTATGAAAAAGCTCACAATCCCTCCGTTTATTTCCCACAGTCATTTGGGTATTGCGTCCTCAATTTTTAGCTGCTGCTGTTATTCTGGAATAATGTGTAATTGTTTATTCCCTTACAACACCGAAGAAATATTCTGGGTCACGTATCAATTTGTCATTTCCTTGGCAAAATGTGCACTATTTTTCTGGGCTGTATTTCTTCAAAAAGGTAGAAGCAGAGACGATACACAGTAGAAAATACAAGAAACAGGGAGGTGTCTTTGAAATGATTTTTACATAAAGACTGTGTAAGACATGCTATGTAACTTGGGCTGTCAGTTACCTTTATGCTTTAATCATTGACTCCTCTTCCCTTCTCATGAGCTAAAATAAGCTTATGAAGGCTGCTGTGTGACTTACTCTGGGGAGATGTCAACAGACAACAGACGTCTCCTCAGTCCTAAACAGGGAACTGAGGACAGACCAAAGTAACAATTATATCAAATCTGGCATAGAGAACCAATGAGTTTATTGTGATTTCTTACAGAGCATGAATGACTCTAAAGTAGTTGCATCGCTGAAAAGCTCACCCTTGCATGGGTGACAATCCACAAAGGTGGCATTCCTGCAGCTCCCGAGGCTACTTGCAAGCAGCAAGATATGAAGCCATATTCCCCCAGCACATGTTTCTGCTTATGTGACCTTAAAGTGCAGTCTTGTTAGCCTTCTTGGGACCTGAAAAATGTAATTATACCCTCTGATTTAGCCTTCTTCCAGGAGGAAATGCTACAATTAAGAGGAAAAATCTGAACATAGAGCTGTGTGGACATGCTCACCTAATAGCTCTCTTCTCCCTAACTGTTTGGCTACCAGCGGCTGAGATTGTACCTGTAGTCATTATGACATTGTTTAATAACATTCATACCAAGGCAAATGAGTTGAATAATCATTCACAATTTTTTTTTAGTACTATTTGGTGAAGTGTGGGAAGCATGGCCTTGCTGGGGGAAGTATGTATATTTCTTGGGGTATGCTTTGAGGTTTCAAAAGCCAGGAGCCATTCTCTGTTAGCTCTTATAACCCAATATATGCTAATATATAATATAAATGGATATATTAATAAAGTTATTTTAGGAATATAATACTGCTTCAACATTTGAAAACCGTTTATTACTCTAACAAAAGTGGGGAGAAATCTGTGAGCTAATCAATATAAAAGAAGGAAATATTCAACATAATATCTAATATCTGCTTATTAATAAAAATAACAAAACTCAGAAAACTTGAATAAGATATGATATTCTTTAATCTGATGATAAATATCTACCTTGTTCTCCCCCCCAAAAATCCAAAAGATAACAACTTTCTTGGAGAAAACATCAAGCATTTTCTTCTTTAGATAGGGACTAAGTTATGAAGGACAATTCCTACAACCCACAACCTAATCCCTTCTGATACATGTGGTTCACAGAAACCTGTGTTCCTGTTTCTTTGAACTAGGTTCTAAGAAACATCATTTCTTTGGGTTGAGAATGATACTTCCCAAGTGTCTATTTTTAAGGATACATGCAAATCCTGATTCACTACTTTGACTCTATAGTAGTGGTTAACCAACTGAGAATATCCTTTTCTTCACATATCCTGATTATTTTTTTCCTGGCTAACTTCTGTCTATAGATGCAGAAAGAACATTTCTATCTAAAACATACTGTTTGTAGGCATAAATGAGATGATTGGATTAGAAGTATTCGTGAAAGTGGATATCTGCAGAAAGCACCAGTGAAACCTGACAACAGTGGACTCTCAAGCTCAAGAGCGGAGTGTGAGTTCTGGCCCAGCATATGCTCACAGACAATATTTGTCTATAGAGAGCTTACAAATTATAAGTGCAGATCACTTGAAGAGATTTTCATAATCCCAATGTACCAACAGTCTTATGCAAAACCTGACTCAATGACAGAATACTCATTACTGGGTAGAAGACTCAGGCCTAGTCTTGTTATGGGCACATGACCATATTCCAAGCAGATACACAGACATCTTTGTGGAAGCCTATGGATTGTAGGCATTGACACGATGCAGTGAAGATACAGAGTTCATCATTACAGACACACTTTATCAACACTTTTTTCACTGTGTGCTTCTCAAAATTCTTACGACATAATGACTCCAAGCTTATTTGGTGGTAATCTTGGAAATAAGTCGTGACACAGAGAAATGGAGAAAATGTTTTTATCCCAGTGAACCAGAATTGGTGTATAAATGTGAACGATTTTTTTTTTTAGATTTTTTTTGGGGGGGGGGTAGATTTTGGTAGAAAGAAAAATGTGTTCCTTTGCCTGTCATCGGAATAATGCTAAGGGAACCAAAATTACAGTCAGAAGGAAAAAAGAAGCACTAACTCTATTACACTATTCCATGATAGAGCAGAGACACCAAGGGGAGAGATACCCCAGCTGAAGGCCATGTGACAACAGTGAGCTGATGATAATCACAGGTTCCTTCTACCTGCTATTATGTTGTGACAGGTTTGTTTATGAAAAGTCTTATAAGATTATAAAAACAGACACAGTTTGGTTCATCAAGTTCAGACAGGAAAAACCAACCCATTACAAGTATTAAGGTCCAGAAACATTAATTATATGGATGAGAACCCACATGAATATGAAAGGGGATGAGAAAGTCAAAGTCTAGAGATGTGGGAAGGGAAACTAAAGTGATAGACAAGCCAGGCAGACAAATCACAGCTTGGCAGCAGGTACAAGCACATCTGGCCACTGACCTTGGGATCCCAGGGAGACACTATATGGGAAATTGTTGCCTGTGTGTCTCTATTGCTACAGTGAGTTTAGAGCCAAGCACCTGGTTATAGGTTTGGTGCCGGTCTTGTTCATCAAAGCAGCTGCCAGCAATGTTAAGGCAGATGTAGAATAGATGGCAGGCTGAAGTAGAGACCTGCTGTGTATTTGCACATCCATCCATCATGGAATGTGAAAACAGTGACCTTCTAAGGGCAGTGACTTCTGAATAAGTTCCTGTTTGGCCTATCTCTAATGTGAACAAATTCAGTGAAGAGCAGCTGGGGGAACCACATTTGCCAAGAGTAGAAATGAATTTTAGGTATTAGTAGTGTGACTAAAGGAATACAGAGAAACATGGGTAGTCACCAGTCTAAATGTAGGAAAAATGCCCTCTTCTTGTGGATGGTACTATTAATCATCTGGGGGCCCAAAGAAAACATTTTCTGAAGAGAATTGGCCTGTTTACTAATAGTTGGATCTGGCTTCTTTCTGCTGGCTTGGACATCAGAACTATAGGCTTCCCAGCATTTGGGCCCAGGGAATTTATGCCAGCAGGTTTCCTGGATCTTAGGCTTCTGGTCTTGGGCTATTCCACATTCATTAACTCTCCTGGTTTGGAAACATCTGCGGTTCCTGGACTAAGCCAGGTTTTGGAATCCTGTAACCTCAAGTGTAGAGTTCACCTCCTGCTGTGGTTCTCTTCAGCCTTCACAACCATGTAGTCAGCTCCTCTAATGAACTTTCTCACATAGATGAACCTCTAAACTCCTACTCACCCATCAAATACATACTAAACAAAGCAACCCAATCTCTCTGTTGTAAATACGAGGAAAGCCCAGACTAGCACCTAATTAAACCAGGTGTTTACACACATGACTGGCTCAGGTTTGTCTGATGTTCCACTATTTTCCTCATCACCTTTCTGTGACAACTAAATGTTACCACATTGCACATTATTAGGAGTTACTTTTTTTCAACCCTCCCGAAAGAAGAAAGAAGAATTTATTTTAGCTCATGATTTCAGTTCATCGTGAAAGAGCAGACCAACTCTTATCATGGTACCCTGAAGGAAGTGGGACAAATATGATTAAATCCCCAAAGGGATGCTGCCATTAAACTGCCTCCTCTAGCTAGGACCTACTCAACAACTCATGAACATTTCACATTCAAGTCACATGTAATAGACTCAAATGTTTATCTATAAGGAGTGGTACTATTAGGAGTTTTGGCCTTGTTTGATGAAGTATGTCACTGTGGAGATGAGCTTTGAGATCATATATGCTTCAGCTGTGCCCACTGTAGTACATAGTCTTCTGCTGCATATGGATCAAGAAATAGAACTATCACCTCCCTCTCCTGCACCGGGTCTGTCTGTATGCTGCCATGCTTCCTGCTGTGATGATAATGGACTAAACCTCAGAGATTGTAATCTAGCACCATTTAATATTTTCCCTTATAAATGTTACCTTGGTCATGGTCTCTTTAAAGCAATAAAACCCAAAACTAAGACAGCAGGCCATAGTCCCGAGGAAAGTCACTCATCTATGTATGGTAATCATATTATGGATTGATGGGTTAAAAGAAGAAAAGGAATGGTCACAAAACTGGCCACGTTCAGAAGGGAGTTATCAGAGAACAGTTGAGAGGGGTGAATATGATCAAATTACATTGTTGGAAATTTTCAAAGAACTAATATAGCACTAGGAAAGAATACTGACAAAATAAACTAAGGAAGATACAAAAAACATAGACACGATAAGTCACACCATGATGTGTAATGAGTTTTCTTGAGGGGTGTGTACCTTATAATGTCTGACATATAGGAATTATGTCATAGTGACTACCTGCAGGTGTTCTGTAATAATACTGTGGGTCTGGTTTTGCTGCATGTTCCGAAGTAATAGGAAACTTAACAAATGGGGAACACATGGGTGGAGATTCCTGAACTCATACATGTCTCTGAATGTCATATTTTTCACTTGCAAGTGATAAAAAATATATTCTCCTCTGGGCTTTCCAGGGCCTCCATGGAAACCAGGTGAAATTGATTATCTAAAGATTTTGTGTTAAAAACACTTAAGGTATGCACCAGGCATGAGAAGCTATATTTTCTCAGTGTCTCCAGCTCTGCCATATGACCTCGGCCAGCAATTGGGGCTCTCTGACACAGTTAAGCTTCAAAATGTACTAATTTGGGGTATCCAGGGAGGATTTGAAGAAGACATGAGAAAACTGTTCAAAATATAACTTTCAAGTAAAGAAATAGACTTCCCTACTGTTTAAAAGCTGAGTTTTTAACTGTTCCTTTAAAACAAAGGTTGGTATGTCACCAACCTTTAGTAGGTCTCATCCTACCTACTGTTACATGTCCAGCCTGAAGAAAGCCTTGAGCTGAGCTCCCTCTGCAACTCCTGACAAAGCATCAGACTGTGTGGGAGCTATACCTCAGCCCCAGGTAAGAAGGAGATTTCAGGTTGGTTATCTCTCAGCTTCCCAATCCTTTAAAGAAGCTGGGTTTCTAATCTGTGCCATCAAGACCTTTGCTTACCCTGTTAGATTAAATCACAGGCCTCCTTATCAGCACAGAGCCAAGAGGAGGCTTGCAAATTGAATATCCACTGTGTCTGTGAGCAGCGTGAAAATCAGATGAACCTGGCACATCATTGCCAGTCATACACATTGTTGTTCCAGGTGTTGGTCCCGCCAGGGTGCCTATCAGCATGCAGAAGGCAATTAGGTTCCTCAAGCCAAGAATTTCGCAATAGCTTAGCTGTGAAAAATAACTCACAAAGAAAGTTACTTACACTGAAATCTTTGTTGTGGTTTAAATATTAAGAATAAAAAAGAGGGCTGGAGAGACAGCTCAGTGGCTAATAATGCTTCTTAACCTTGCAGAAGACTAAAGTTTGGTCCCAACAATTATGTTAGGTGGGTCACAATGGCCTGTAACTCTAATTCCAGGGGTTGTGATGCCTTCCTTTCTCTGGCCACTCTGAGCACCTGCACGAATATGTGAACACACACACACACACACACAAACACAAACACAAATATAAACACACACACAAGTTCATAAAAATACAAATAAAATAATAAATAAAAGCTTTAAAGAAAGAAACGGAAAGGAGATGAACTCATTGCACAGGTAAGGGCTTTCCAAAAACTCTGATAAAGCCTGAAAGCAAACAATGTCTCAGAGAAGCCTATATACTATGTATGTCTCACTATCTCTGCTCTCATGTCCACATTTGATCAGGTAAGCCATATGCTGAAGCAGTAAGGTGTGAGATTTTTGGCTAGTGTAAACTGGTGAGTGGCCTGATTATTTTCTTTTGGAAAGCATTGCCTACCTCAGATTTCATTTCTTTCTTAGACCTAATGTAAAATAGCTATGGCCCATGTCGATAGGTATATGTATTTTGAGATGAGTCTTCTATGTAGCCCATTCTGGTCTCAATTTAGCCTCAGCATTCTGAGTGCTAAGCACTAAATAAAAGGGAGGCAGATAAAACCAGCAATCAGTTCCTAGTCTCTCAATTCACAAACAGGACAGAATTGGGAATGGCCCAGCACTGAGTCAGGTGATTAGAGCAGGCCCAGACCAGGATGGGCACCATCTTTAGGTCTCAACTCTGCATCACTGCTTCTCTTTTGCTTGGGAGAGGAGGGCAGTATTTGCATAGAAGTGAGCATAAGAGGAATACCCCTTTCTACTCCACGTTCTCCACCATGCTCAGTAGTTTCTGTTGTGTTCTAGGCAAGGGACACAAATTGAGAAGCCGCACTACCGCCAGACTATCCCAACTCATTTACAGACTCCAGTGGTTTGTCAGCATGCCAGATTCCTGTTCACATTCTAGTAAAGAATAATATAAATAGTGTCTGCTTATCACCTATCCTCTCTTATCTACCTCTTTCCCAGTTATTCAGGGAGAAATCAGGTCTGTGAACCATAATTGGTTTGTGCCTTATTGCAAAGGAACTTTAGAGACATTTCTTGAGGACTCTTTTATACCCAAGCTCCTCCAGCAGAAGTCAATCTAGGATTAGATAGCAAGGACTTCTGTAGCTATAGCCATGTGAGAGGAGATTATAGACTACAGGGAGGGCAGGTTGGATGAATCATAATATATGTGCCCATAAACACGCAAATTGGTATTGACCGTAACTAAAATTCCCAGAAGAACCTAGTCTTACTGGAAAAAGTAGATTACCAAATCTCCAAAAATAAAGAATCAAGTGTTGCGGCACCTGAGCTAATTACATGTAAATACCTCTAGAAGCTAAATCAGATGTTTTAATATTAGGAATCAGAGCAATAGCTCCAACCTGATCAGCTGTTGATTCTAGGAAAGAGAGCTATAGGGAATGAGGGAAGATCTTTTGGCCCACAGTCTCCTTCCCTTTTCCAAATCTTTACTTGAATGACCTGGTTTTCATAGCACCAGTGAGAGAAAAACAAGCATCATAAACAAGCAGGCACTTGAGAATCATATGAATTATAAGTGTTCATTAATTCCTAATTCTTAAGACTCTTGAACTGGATAAAACATAAAAGGACAGTAGTCACATAACCACTGTGAAGGGCCAGAGTAGAGCCTGCATCGCATTGTCCTACAAAGCCCTCAATGGCAGTCAGTATGTTTCTGTAATTATGACAGTAGTACTGGAACTTTGCATTAAGGATATCACAAGACTTGAAAAGAATAGAATTGCTAATTCCCATTTATCCCTTTATTTCCCCTTTTCAATGCTTGTTCTCATGACCTTCATCCCATTACTGTCTTTTCACCCTTACACCTGCAACTCTTAATAGAAGCAGCTGGAATCTGGACTACATTTATCAACTCTCAGCTAAATAGTCTCTAGTAGAAGCAGGTCCAGACCAAGTCTTAGACACAGTTGAAGGACAGTTTGTTGCTAGATAACAGTGCTTCCAGCAAGAGTAAGACAAGCCTCAGGAAATAATCAGTTATTTACATGTCTGGGAGGACAGGAACTCAGAAGATTCTTGAGGGACCTTTCCCAGTAGAACAAAAAGGTAAGAGGTGACTACTGGGGAAGGAGAATTTGGCTAGTTGAGCACTAGTGAGAAGATATATTAGACTGTTGAGCTGCCTGTAAGCTGTGCCAGAGAGCTCACAGCCTTCCTGTGAGTCATAACCAGTGCTGGGGAAGATTTCCGGTGACGTGGCTGCTTTTGATTTGTCTCTGGTTTTGCTAAGTAAGCTTTCATCCTTTCTCCTATTAGTGAGTCCTTATGCATGCTCCTGAAAGTGACTCCCTGACCATTCTTATGCTAGTATCCCTGATAAAATCTCACTGAACTACCAAGTTAGTCTTCGGTACTGTTGTTGCCTTGGCCTGTCCTGTGCTTACTTTAAGGGATGAATAGATGGATATCTTATATCCTTTAGGACACAGGACCCACAGGCAAATTCTGTCACATAACAGATCCTTACAAGCCTGAATCCATGTCCATTGTGCTCCCTTTTATCTAGAGATACCAGCCTCAGATCTATATTTGTCCCTTCTCAGAGTTGTGCTTTAGCTAAACTCTCCTTTCTTCCAAGCTTCAATAAGTCCACTCCTTTGCCTTTGTTTCCCATGTCAATCAAGGTATCTGCTTCCTAATCAGTTATCACCATAAAATGTTCTGTGTATCTTTCTAATTACTCAGTAAACTTTATTTCTAGTTAAGAGTGCTTTATTACAATTTATTTTATTACAATTGCTAGTTGTACTTTTATATTTCTTCACAGCTACTACATTTTGTACCAAAACTCAAACCTTGTAGGTTTGAAGATCAATATTGTAGATGAATTTGGGACAACCTGTAATTTTCACATAAAGCTACGCACCTCAGGAGCAGAAAGTGAGATGTTGGATATGAGTGGCAGTGAGTATATCACTATTAAGCCAGCTGATGTGCTTACTCAATGCTTCACCTCTGGAAGTGGCTCTGATGACAGAAATTTTTGGGTCTCATGGGTAGAAAATTTAACTGCTTATGTTATGTTAGTAGTTGAATGAAACACCATTACCAAGGCAACTGATTGGAAGATTTACATTTTGGCTTATAGTTCTAGAGGGATAAGACTTCATCACTATCACGACCTGGCAACAAAAGCAGATGAGATTCCTTACATATTAAACCTCAGGGAGCAGAGGTGGTACACTAGAAATGAGTCTTTCTTTTCCTGTGCACTCCCATTTCTCTCTGCACTCCCCTCTCTCTCTCTCTCTCTCTCTGTTACTTACATGTATATATAATCTCAGAGTTTTCCTAGAGGTAAAAGGTAAGTTACTATTGCTAAAGATACTAGACATGTAAGACACAGGTTTGCCCTGAATCTGACTTGAAAGCATTTCAATCTTCAGGGATACTTGTTAAGAAATAGACAAAGGAAAAGCTTCAGGAAGTCCCTGAAATTGACCAGTTTCCCTAGGTCCCTCCTTCCACAAGTGCATATAAGTAGGAAAAACTACTGAGAGGCATGTAGGCATCTCTCTCAGAACAGACCAGCTGTCTGAACAAGGCTCGGATCAACTGAGCCAATTGGAAGTGATACTCTCCAACATGCAATTGGTGTAGTATGTTCTAGATTCCATGCTTTGTGAGCTGTCACAGATGCTATGGTGGGCTTCTGTGATGCACCTGTGTTGGCATCACTTCTGGCCCTGTGAGTAACCCCTCATCCATCCATCCATCCATCCATCCATCCATCCATAAATAACTCCAATAAAACTGGCTCAATAAGGTAGACTTTGGTGATATCCATTCATTGATCTATTTCAGTTCTCTGTCTTGTGTAACTAGACATTTTTTTATCTTTCCTCAGGAATAGTGTCTTATAACAGCTGCTCATAACTTATTTGAGTAGCAGAATAAAACTCATACTTGATCAGCATTGGTTTTTCTATATTAGTTATTTCTTTCTTCTAGTGTCTTTTTTCTGATACACAGAGGAGGAAACTTCCTTCTCTCATCCATTCTACTCCATTTGGAATAAAATACCATTTACCTGAGGACTCATTGCTTTGTGACAGGGTATAGCCATGTCGTCTATGCTAGCTCACACTTGAAGCAACCCTCTTCTTTGCTCTTTGTAGTTTGAGATTCACCGTCATATACCACAATGCCAAACTTGAACTTGGTCTTTGCATCTGTGGCTTCTTCTTGCTATATGCCCTCAACCCTCTGTGCACTGTGCATGTCTACCTGTGTTTGTGTGTCTGTGTGTATATTGTGCATATCTATATGCACATGTGTTTGGTTCCATAGCTGCCTGCAGCTATTACGAAGTGGGTTTCTGGAACAGAAGCTGAGGGATAAATAGGGAAGGGAAGGGGCGAAAAGAAGTATGGCTAAGACAATATTCACTGATCAAAGCCTGAAACTTTAATGGAGCCAGACCTTTTAACAGTTTGGGCAAACCCTTCCCCCCAGACTCCCGGGCTGAGTTCTGGTGGAAGTTGTCTAGCTTCTCTTGGAGGTCCTCCTCTTGACTGCTCTGGCAGCTGGGTGGGTCACCTGCTTAATTCAGGAATTCCTAGACCTGGAGGAACAATGAACTTAACCTTTACTTTGAGCACTCCACCCTAGATGGAGCAGGATCCTGGCTATCTGGGAGAAGTTAACCTTGACCAAAGTCAAACTGACCACGTGCATGACTGCCCCAATATGGCTCTGTACACACATGCACTCATACACACACACATACAGAGAGAGAGGGGGGAGGGAGAGATAGGGAGGGAGGCAGGCAGGGAGGCAGGGGAAGGGGGAGAGAGGGGGAGGGTGATTGAGAGGGACAGGGGGGGAAAGAGAGAGAGAGAGAGAGAGAGAGAGAGAGAGAGAGAGAGAGAGAGAGAGAGAGAGAGAGAGAAGGGAGAGAGAGAGAGAGAGAGAAAGAGAGAGAGAGAGAGAGAGAGAGAGAGAGAGAGAGAGAGAGAGAGAGAGAGAGAGAGAGAGACCTTATTTTTTAGATAGGGTCCTTCCTTTGGCCTAGAGATTCCTGAGTAGGCCAGGCTGATTGACCAGCAAGCTGCAGGGATCTATCATCTGAGTGTATTTACCACTATGCTCAGAAGTGAGGTTCTTGACATCAGACTCAGGCCTTCATGTTTGCATAGCAGGCACACTAGTGACTGATCTTTCTCCCCATCTCTCTATATGATGTTTAAGACATAATATTAGTGAGAGAGGAAATTGACCATCTCTGTCAGCTCCTAATGCCCTCCAGAAGCCTTGTGTTTTCCCAGACATTCTTGGCAGCTCTTTTAAGTGTTCATCACACTGCTAATCTACCAGCAATTGAGAACATCTGGAGTCCTGCAGTTGACACAGCTGGAAAACACAGAGCAACAAAAGCAGGGGGCAGGAGTCAGGGCTGGCAGAGAGGAGCACACAGATTAGTTGGCAAGGTGCTCAGCAAATGATGCATAGTAAGAAAGCCTCTGTTCATTGATTAAACCCAACTTCTCAGCCAGGGAGTCTTGCACTCTGCCAAACAGTCAGGATGGAATACAGGGCAAGACAAATTTTTCTTCTCAGTTCTGGGAGATGTTCAAGATGTAAGAGTCTGTGGTTTAACTTTTCTGTATCTCCTACTGTTCAACCAAGCAAAGCACAGACACATGTTACATAAACACAGATGTTAGAACTTGCTGGAATGCAGTGTTATTTTTGTAGATTGGGAATGAACATCGTGTTGGTATATTCAAATACGCACAGAGGACAGAAGACTGGCAGTTCTGGTCCACAAAGGCATACACTGGTTATGCTTTACAAGTGAGTTATCTAAACCAACCCAGTGCTGCCTAGATGGGATGCTGTGCTCAGAAACCTGATATGCCAGTTTTTAAAACTCTAACAATAATTGTTAATTATTATTTCATGTGAAGGTAAAGGAAGAAACTATATGGCTATGAACTGGTTAATATCCTGGACATAGTTATTACTTCACATTAACATATAAAAAATTTAAGCCTAAATTAGCCTTCCTTCCAGATAAACTAAGTTGCTTTCAAGTCAAATTTAAAATGTTGCCTCTAAGAAAAACACCCCTGAGGAAAAGAGATGGCATACATTTTTTTCATAAGGTAGGAGAGATTCTTATCTCTGCTGAACTTATTCCCCCACTTACAATATTCCATTCTGTTAAATATTGCATTCAGTTAAACACATGAAATATTTTCAGAATATTCATGGGAAAGCACAGAAGGAAAGCAAGATTGACTAAGGACTTGAAAGACTTTAATAGATGCTGTCACACACATCTTTGTTGTTTCACAAACCTAAGACACTTGAATTTTTCAAGTGGACAGGCAACTTGAAATTTGAGAAATGATTGATTGAGACATCCCTAATTTTTTTTTAAGTTAGAAGAAGTATATAAACTGTGTCACATTAGATACTTTAGTTCATAATCAAATACTACAATGATTCTACTAACAGCCCAGTGTTCTCATTTAGAACTTAATGAATATGCACAAATACTCACTCTTCTATACAGAGGGAGCTCTAAGGCACAAAACTATCTTTTTACCCAATAACTAAAGCATGTTGAAATGAGTGAATGAATATCTGATGTTTTAGCTCGCAGTGGGTGAACTTTTTACTGTTCATAAACCACTTTCATAAAAGTTATATCAACAGAGACTTACAAGAGAATTTTGAAGCAGGTATAGTATAATTTACTGAGTTCCAGGCAATGAGAATGATTTCCACAAGATTCTCATCTCTGTTCCTATAGCCAGGCAATAACCCCAGTGGAGTGATAGAGGCACCAACCCACCCACAAAACTTTCAACCCAAAATTTATCCTGTCTACAAGAAATACAGACATGGGATGGACAGAGACTGAGGGAATGACAACCAATAACGGTCCAATTGAGACACATCCCATGGACAAGCACCAACCACTATCACTCACTGTTAATGATACACTGTTATCTTTGCAGAAATGAATATGTTGTCCTCTGAGGGACTCCACCAAGTAGCTGACTCAAACACATATAGACACCAACAGCCAAAGAATAGATGAAACTTGGGGACTCTTACGGATTTCAGAACTCCACAGGAAGACCAACAGAGTCAACTACCCTGAACCCTTGGGTCTCACAATGTCTGAACGACCACCCAAAGAACATACACAGGCTGGACATAGGTCATCCTGCACATATGTAGCAGATGTCCAATTTGGTCTTTCTGTGGGTCCAGAACAACTGGAATGAGGGCTATCCCAAAAGCTATTACCTGTACATGGGATATCTTCTTCTAACGTTCCTGCTTTGTCTGGCCTCAGTGGTAGAGGAAGCACCTAGCCTTGCAGAGCCTTGAAGTGCCAGGGTCATGAATTACACAGAGGGGTCCCCACCTGCTCAGAGGAGAAGGGGAGGGGGAGGGCAATGGATTGTGGGAGGGGTGACCAGGTGTAGGGCAGTGAGCAGGATGTAAAGTAAATAAGTGAAAAAAAAGAAAATTAAAAAATAAAAGATTCCCATGTCTGCAGACAATGGACACAATTCCTTTGGATTCAACTAATGAATTTTGGAAAAATCAAACTTCCCTGACTTGCCTGGCAGGGCCTCTCAGGAGTCAGCCATATCAGGTTCCTGTTAGCAAGCACTCCTGGCATCCATAATAGTGTCTGGGTTTGGTAACTATATGGGATGAATCCCCAGGTGGGGCAGTCTCTAGATGGCATACAAAGATGCTAATTAGCAGAGGAAATCTAAAAGCCCTTGCTACCTGGGCTTCCTTTAGTGTCCAGATCATGTCTGACAGCACAATGGTTGCTGGAGATTGCTTGGTCATATCTCAACAGATTAGAAAGCAGTAACCATCTAGAATACTGATATTAAAAAGGATTTCTCCTATTCTGTCATCTATTCACTCTGGTCCTCTAGATCCTAGTGTGGTGTTACCCATGTTGAGAGTAGATCTGTCTTAATTAAGCTTCCCTCTGAAAATATCATTAAATAAATGCCCAAAGGTGTGTGTCCTAGGTGATTCTAAATTCAGTGAAATAGACAAAGACAAGTAACTCATCATTCCCGGAAAAGCTCCATATTATATAACTGTAGAGCCAACAGACTGCACAAAATATTTTAGTCTCAAGCTGGAGCTCTGAACCTCTGAGTTGGCTGAGTGAGAAGACAGACCAATCCATGTGCCACAGATTATAGGTCAGATGGATTTACTATTTTCTCTATTGTCCGTTAAGATGACATGGATTGTAACAGTTCACATTAGCATTTATGAGTGAAGACAAATAGTATCATATGTAGACAATAAAGCTAACCATGCATTCAGTCCATAATAATGGGGTTTATATGTTCCTAAAAGAATGCCTGTGTAGCTGGTAGTACACAAGCATTCCATCTTGACTTTAGTCCCAGAACCCAAGACTCAATACCAGGGAGTTTAAAAGTACAGTTACCTTTGTATCATTATCCACCACCAACAGAAAGTTCAATTTTCTACCCCCTTTAGAATTCCCACCTTCTCATGGGGCCTCTGGTCCCTTACCAGATACAGCAACTTCAGCCTAAGCCTTAGTCTTAATTTTATGTCATATATTTGAAGTACAAAGTAAAGATTGTCAGGGTTTTACTGATTGTTCCTTACTTCATCTGCACTTGTGTCAATCACTGAAGTCACAAGAGCTTAGTATGGCTACCTGTTGGTTCACTCATGCACATGACTTTGATGGTCTAATGACTGGTCATGGATTTTCTTGAGATAAGAGATCAAATGAAGAACTGGGTAGACTAACAGATGGATGCTTTCGTGCATGGACTGATACAATGTGGGGCAGTGTGGGTATAGCCCTATCTTCCCAAAAGATTGGAGGCATACAGAACACTATAGCTGGATAATACAGATGCCCTGCCCCCAAGTGGCACTGGTAATACAGTAACGTCTTGTTTGGGGAATTTATGCTGATGCTACTTTATTGCATTCTTTTTGGTCTTTGATGGTTCACTTTTGAGGACAAAAATGCAAAGGGGACCAGGAGGCCTAAGAGAGCACAGTATAACTCTGTCCATTTTCTGAACAACTTCTTTTTTTTTTAATATTTTTATTTTCTAAATTCTTTGTTTACATTCCAAATGATTTCCCCTTTCCCAGATTCCCCATATGTCCCATAAACCTTCTTCTCTCCATCCATTCTCCAATCACCTCCCTCCTTTTTCTCTGTCCTTATATTCCCCTCCAATGCTAGATCAATCCTTTCCTGGATCAGGACCCTCACCATACTTCTTCATGGGAGTCATTTGTTATGCGATTTGTGCCTTGGGTTTTCAGAGCTTCTGGGCTAATTAATATCCACTTATCAGAGATTGCATTCCATGTGTATTCTTTTGTGATTGGGTTACCTCACTTAGGATGATATTTTCCAGATCAAACCATTTGCCTAAAAATTTTGTGAATTCGTTGTTTCTAATTGCTGAGTAGTATTCCATTGTGTAAATATACCATATTTTCTGTATCCTCCTTTGAGGGACATCTGGGTTCTTTCCAGCTTCTGGCTATTATAAATAAGGCTTCTATGAACATAATGGAGCATGTGTCTTTATTGCATGCCGGGGAATCCTTTGGGTATATGCCCAGGAGAAGTATAGCAGGGTCCTCAGGAAGTGTCATGTCCAATTTTCTGAGGAACCGCCAAACTGATTTCCAAAGTGGTTGTACCATCTTACAGCCCCACCAGCAGTGGAGGAGTGTTCCTCTTTCTCCACATCCTCGCTAACACCTGCTGTCTCCTGAGTTTTTGACCTTAGCCATTCTGACTGGTGTAAGGTGAAATCTCAGGGTTGTTTTGAGTTGCATTTCCCTAATGACTAATGATGTTGAGCACTTCTTAAGGTGCCTCTTGGCCATCTGAATTTCTTCAGGTGAAAATTCTTTGTTTAGATCTGTACCCCATTTTTAAATAGGGTTATTTGGTTCCCTTAACACTGCTATTGATTTTCTTTTGTCCTAGTGGCTGATCTAGGGAGTTCTAAGCAATCAATGTGCAGTAAAGTGACCCACATGTCACCAGATCCTCTCCCTAAGTATAACACGATTATCTCCATTATGGTGTTGGCAAACTAATCACAATTAATGTTTTTTTGAGCCACTGAACAAAGTAATCCACAGGCTCTACATTCTTCTTCACTGAGGGCATAGCTATCAACCAGTTTGGTGAGCTATAGCTCCTTAGAGTTAATAGTAGTTTTTGCAAACACCTTACTTCACAGAGCCTAAAAGATCTTTGTTCTCTTTGTCAGAGAATCATGATTAGGGAATCTTTCCTGGTTAGATTAGAGATGGCTTATGTGATTTTAATTCTATCCTCTTTATGATCAATGTTCCCCTCTGAATTATATCAATAATCAATCTCCCATTGGCATAGCTGTTGAAGCTCTTGTAGGTCCACCAGTACCCCAAGCTGTACTGCAGAATAAGTGGCTTTTTGCTCTTTCAAAATGCATGTAGTGCTTAATTTCTACATCGCACAGTTTACCACATGGATTTGTCAAGGTACAGAAATGGTCACCTAAAATATAATATTCAATATTTTATTCACTTCGTGTGATCATGAACACAAAAGTAAAAGAACATTGTACTAGGTTCTTGGCACTCTGGTTCCTTCCAGCTCTGACCTGAAATAGGTGGTTAACTACACATCACTACACAGGGAACCAAACAGACTGTCTTGGAAGCCACGGAACCAAGAACAGAAAAAACTAAAGGGATAATGTTTTAGAAAAGACTAAAGTAGTAATGTGTTAGAAAGGAAAAAATGCCCTTGTAAAGGTGCAAAATGAGAGGTCATAATGGAGTATCTGGAAAGTGTTTTAGACAAGGGTCCTATTAAGGAGCCTTGGCCAAGAGTAAAGTTAGGAGTTCAGTTACTCAGTTGAGCACAGCTAGCTTTGAGTTGGGTGAGGAGTTAGGATATTTCCTTGGCTACAACTCCCTCCCAGAATCTATAATGCACCTGCTTAGCATAATGTACTGGCTTAGCAAAATGGAGTTGACTAGTGGAGATGGCAGCTCTTTCCATGATAGTTATCCAGCAAAGCACTTTGTAATTTCCTATGGCCAGTCTTGAAGGATCAAATGTAAGTATTTGACTTGTGGCTGTACTCCTCACATATAATACAGATGAGTGCAGATGAATGAAACTTCATGGGTAAACGTGGGAAGAATTAATTGTTACAAATCCAAATCAAAGCCAGAGAAAAATGAGGTATAATTCCCTCATGCTATGTAACTCTTTTCATCTAATCAGCACCAATTTCAGTGAATAATTCTCACAAATCTAATTTTCTCTTGGGTTTTTCTAGGAGTGCTTTCAATACGTTAGTGCTGATACTGGGTATGTATGATTTTCGCCATAAGCAATTCAACACTTCTTGCTTAGGACACGGCAATTCAATACCAGCCTACTACCCCTTGTATACTTAGCTATAACAGGTATGGTTATAAGATAGGACTGACCAAGGCTTCTCGATGCTACATCCTTTACCTACATTGTGCCAGATATTAGACATAAGCTGTAGAACTGAATATTTTCATTTTCTCAGCTATAGTCATGTTTTGCTTTGGTTCCACTCCTTATTTCTACACTTTTCATCCTTTTGAATGCTTATTCTGTGACATTTCATGTTGTGAGTGTGAAACTTGGTTTTGGTTTGCAAGTGGACTCCAGATAAGAATCTGCCTCGAGTCTCAGGGAAGATATAACCTTGGGCATTTGGAGAGTGTTCAAACTATTAACACAACAGGTTTCTGGACTGAATGTGTTATGACATAAATGTGCACTGTTGGGGGTCCAGGAGGAGAATATTTAGGTGCTGAACCTGTATGAAATAAGAGGAGAAACAGCATGGGAAGCCTGCCAATATAGACACATTCAATTTGTCTTTGAATTTGTCTGTCTTCTGTTGTCCCTCTTTCCCCTCTCCTTCTTTCCATGTCCCTTGCTTTCCCCTTCCTTCCTTCCTCTCTCCCTCCATTGCTGTGTCTCTCCTTACCTCTGTAAGAAAGAAAGAGATCATCTTAATACAGTTAAAGGCATGGTCTATCATGGTTGGAAGGGAGTACATTATATTCATAATCAAGAACAGAGAGCCACAAATGCTTGCTGGTAATCAGCTGTATTTCTTACAACTGTTAGACAATTTCTGTTTTCTATTAAGGAGTTATGACAACTGTATCCTAACTCATTTTATTTTTCTGTCAAATAAATAAGAGAGAGAGAGAGAGAGAGAGAGAGAGAGAGAGAGAGAGAGAGGAGAGGAAGGAGAAAGAGAGAGACAGACAGAGACAGAGAGAAAGGCAGGAAGGAAAGAAAGAAAGAAAGAAAGAAAGAAAGAAAGAAAGAAAGAAAGAAAGAAAGAAAGAAAGAAAGAAAGAAAGAAAAGACAAAAGAAAGAAAGAAAGAAAGAAAGAAAGAAAGCAAGAAAGAAAGAAAGAAAGAAAGAAAGAAAGAAAGAAAGAAAGAAAGAAAGAAAGAAAGCAAGCACTGAAGGGTGTATGCCAGGTAGAATGGAGAGATTACCAATGACCTTCCTCTTCTCATGGGCTGTCCAGGTTCTATGTTAAATCTCCTTGGCAAATGAGTGGTCATACTTAAAGATGTAAACAAAGGGGCTAACTCAGGAGAATGGTAGTAGATATTCAACAATTCAGTGAGAAGCAAGTCTTGGCATCTTATTTTTTTTTTATTATTCGATATAATTTATTTACATTTCAAATGATTTCCCCTTTTCTAGCCCCCCCACTCCCCGAAAGTCCCGCAAGTCCCCTTCTCTTCCCCTGTCCTCCCACCCACCCCTTCCCACTTCCCCGTTCTGATTTTGCTGAATACTGTTTCACTGAGTCTTTCCAGAACCAGGGGCCACTCCTCCTTTCTTCCTGTACCTCATTTGATGTGTGGATTATGTTTTGGGTATTCCAGTTTTCTAGGTTAATATCCACTTATTAGTGAGTGCATACCATGATTCACCTTTTGAGTCTGGGTTACCTCACTTAGTATGATATTCTCTAGCTCCATCCATTTGCCTAAGAATTTCATGAATTCATTGTTTCTAATGGCTGAATAGTACTCCATTGTGTAGATATACCACATTTTTTGCATCCACTCTTCTGTTGAGGGATACCTGGGTTCTTTCCAGCATCTGGCAATTACAAATAGGGCTGCTATGAACATAGTAGAACATGTATCCTTATTACATGGTGGGGAGTCTTCTGGGTATATGCCCAGGAGTGGTATAGCAGGATCTTCTGGAAGTAAGGTGCCCAGTTTTCGGAGGAACCGCCAGACTGATTTCCAGAGTGGTTGTACCAATTTGCAACCCCACCAGCAGTGGAGGAGTGTTCCTCTTTCTCCACACCCTCTCCAACACCCGCTGTCTCCTGAATTTTTAATCTTAGCCATTCTGACTGGTGTAAGATGAAATCTTAGGGTTGTTTTGATTTGCATTTCCCTAATGACTAATGAAGTTGAGCATTTTTTAAGATGCTTCTCCGCCATCCGAAGTTCTTCAGGTGAGAATTCTTTGTTTAACTCTGTACCCCATTTTTTAATAGGGTTGTTTGGTTTTCTGGAGTCTAACTTCTTGAGTTCTTTATATATATTGGATATTAGCCCTCTATCTGATGTAGGATTAGTGAAGATCTTTTCCCAATTTGTTGGTTGCCGATTTGTCCTCTTGATGGTGTCCTTTGCCTTACAGAAACTTTGTAATTTTATGAGGTCCCATTTGTCAATTCTTGCTCTTATAGCATACGCTATTGGTGTTCTGTTCAGAAACTTTCTCCCTGTACCGATGTCCTCAAGGGTCTTCCCCAGTTTTTTTTCTATTAGCTTCAGAGTGTCTGGCTTTATGTGGAGGTCCTTGATCCATTTGGATTTGAGCTTAGTACAAGGAGACAAGGATGGATCAATTCGCATTCTTCTGCATGCTGACCTCCAGTTGAACCAGCACCATTTGTTGAAAAGGCTATCTTTTTTCCATTGGATGTTTTCAGCCTCTTTGTCGAGGATCAAGTGGCCATAGGTGTGTGTGTTCATTTCTGGGTCTTCAATCCTGTTCCATTGATCCTCCTGCCTGTCACTGTACCAATACCATGCAGTTTTTAACACTATTGCTCTGTAGTATTGCTTGAGGTCAGGGATACTGATTCCCCCAGATTTCCTTTTGTTGCTGAGAATAGTTTTAGCTATCCTGGGTTTTTTGTTGTTCCAGATGAATTTGATAATTTCTCTTTCTAACTCTGTGAAGAATTGAGTTGGGATTTTGATGGGTATTGCATTGAATCTGTATAGTGCTTTAGGCAAAATGGCCATTTTAACTATATTGATTCTACTGATCCATGAGCATGGGAGGGTTTCCCATTTTTTGAGGTCTTCTTCCATTTCCTTCTTCAGAGTCTTGAAGTTCTTGTCATACAGATCCTTCACATGTTTGGTAAGAGTCACCCCAAGATACTTTATACTGTTTGTGGCTATTGTGAAGGGGGTCATTTCCCTAATTTCTTTCTCAGCCTGCTTATCCTTTGAGTATAGGAAGGCCACTGATTTGCTTGAGTTGACTTTATAACCTGCCACTTTGCTGAAGTTGTTTATCAGCTGTAGGAGCTCTCTAGTGGTGTTCTTTGGGTCACTTAGGTAGACGATCATGTTGTCTGCAAATAATGATAGTTTGACTTCTTCCTTTCCAATTTGTATCCCTTTGACCTCCTTATGTTGTCGAATTGCCCGAGCTAGTACCTCAAGTACAATATTGAAAAGATAAGGAGAAAGGGGGCAGCCTTGTCTGGTCCCTGATTTCAGTGGGATTGCTTCAAGTTTCTCTCCATTTAGTTTGATGCTGGCTACCGGTTTGCTGTATATTGCTTTTACTATGTTTAGGTATGGGCCTTGAATTCCTGTTCTCTCCAAGACTTTAAGCATGAAGGGATGCTGAATTTTGTCAAATGCTTTTTCAGCATCCAATGAAATGACCATGTGGTTTTGTTCTTTGAGTTTGTTTATGTAGTGGATTGTATTGATGGATTTCCGTATATTTAACCAACCCTGCATTCCCGGGATAAAGCCTACTTGATCATGGTGGATGATCGTTTTGATGTGTTCTTGGATTCGGTTGGCAAGAATTTTATTGAGTATTTTTGCATCGATGTTCATAAGGGAAATTGGTCTGAAGTTCTCTTTCTTTGTTGGATCTTTGTGTGGCTTTGGTATCAGCGTAATTGTGGCTTCGTAGAAGGAATTGGGTAGTGTTCCTTCTGTTTCTATTTTGTGGAATAGTTTGAAGAGTATTGGTGTTAACTCTTCTTTGAAGGTCTGGTAGAATTCTGCACTGAAGCCATCTGGTCCTGTGCTTTTTTTGGTTGGAAGACTTTCTATGACTCCTTCTATTTCTTTAGGCATTATGGGACTGTTTAGATGGTCTAGTTGGTCCTGATTTAATTTTGGTATTTGGTATCTGTCAAGGAAATTGTCCATTTCCTCCAGATTCTCCAGTTGTGTTGAGTATAGGCTCTTGTAGTAGGATCTGATGATTTTTTGGATTTCCTCAGTTTCCGTTGTTATGTCTCCCTTTTCATTTCTAAGTTTGTTAATTTGGATACTTTCTCTGTGCCCTTTGGTCATTCTGGCTAAGGGTTTATCTATCTTGTTGATTTTCTCAAAGAACCAGCTCCTGGTATTGTTGATTTTTTGTATGGTTCTCTTTGTTTCTACTTGATTGATTTCGGCCCTGAGTTTGATGATTTCCTGCCTTCTACTCTTCCTGGGCGAAATAGCTTCTTTTTGTTCCAGGGCTTTCAGGTGTGTCATTAAGCTGGTAATGTATGCTCTCTCCATTTTCTTTTTGGAGGCACTCAGGGCTATGAGTTTTCCTCTTAGCACTGCTTTCATTGTGTCCCATAGATTTGGGTATGTTGTGTTTTCATTTTCATTGTGTTCTAAAAAGTCTTTAATTTCTTTCTTTATTTCTTCCTTGACCAAGGTATCATTGAGTAGAGTATTGTTCAGTTTCCACGTGTATGTGGGCTTTCTGTTGTTTCTGTTGCTATTGAAGACCACTTTTACTCCATAGTGATCAGATAGGAGGCATGGGATTAGTTCGATCTTCTTATATTTGTTGAGGTCTGTCTTGTGACCAATTATATGGTCGATTTTGGAGAAGGTACCATGAGGTGCTGAGAAAAAGGTATATTCTTTTGTTTTAGGATAGAATGTTCTATATATATCTGTTAAATCTAATTGGTCCAAAGCTTCAATTAGTTTCATTGTGTCCCTGTTTAGTTTCTGTTTTCCTGATCGGTCCATTGAGGAAAATGCAGTGTTGAAGTCACCCCCAATTATTGTGTTAGGTACAATGTGTGCTTTTAGTTTTAATAAAGTTTCTTTTACGAAAGAGGGTGCCCTTGCATTTGGGGCATAGATGTTCAGGATTGACAGTTCTTCTTTTTGTATTTTTCCTTTGACCAGCAAGAAGTGTCCCTCAGGGTCACTTTTGATGACTTTGGGTTGAAAGTCAATTTTATCTGATATTAAAATGGCTACTCCCGCTTGTTTCCTGAGACCATTTGCTTGTAAAATTGTCTTCCAGCCTTTTACTCTAAGGTAGTGTTTGTCTTTGACCCTGAGGTGTGTTTCCTGTAAGCAGCAAAATGTAGGGTCCTGTTTACGTATCCATTCAGTTAGTCTGTGTCTTTTTATTGGGTCATTAAGTCCATTGATGTTAAGAGATATTAAGGAATAGTGATTGTTACTTCCTATCATTTTTGACGTTATTTTTTAAATTTTAATGCTTAACTTCTTTTGGGTTTGATGAAAGGTTACTATCTTGCTTTTTCCAGGGTGAAGTTTCCCTCCTTGTATTGGTGTTGTCCTCCTATTATCCTTTTTAGGGCCGGGTTTGTGGACAGATATTGGG
Organism: Apodemus sylvaticus; assembly: GCF_947179515.1. NCBI lineage: Eukaryota > Metazoa > Chordata > Mammalia > Rodentia > Muridae > Apodemus > Apodemus sylvaticus. The sequence continues at coordinate 163,410,733 of NC_067472.1, read as the reverse complement.
TAAACTTGGTTTTGTCGTGAAATATCTTAGTTTCTCCATCTATGGTGATTGAGAGTTTTGCTGGATATAGTAGTTTTGGTTGGCATTTGTGTTCTCTTAGAGTCTGCATGAGATCTGCCCAGGACCTTCTAGCCTTCATAGTCTCAGGTGAAAAGTCTGCTGTGATTCTGATAGGTCTTCCTTTATATGTTACTTGGCCTTTTTCTCTTACTGCCTTTAGTATCCTTTCTTTGTTTAGAACATTTGGTGTTTTGATTATTATGTGACGGGAAGTATTTCTGTTCTGGTCCAGTCTGTTTGGAGTTCTGTAGGCTTCTTGTATATTCATGGGCATCTCTCTCTTTAGGTTAGGGAAGTTTTCTTCCATAATTTTATTGAAGATATTTGCTGGCCCTTTAAGTTGTAAATCTTCACTCTCATCTATGCCTATAATCCTTAGGTTTGGTCTTCTCATTGTGTCCTGGATTTCCTGGATATTTTGGGTTACAAGCTTTTTGCATTTTGCATTTTCTTTAACTGTTGAGTCCATGGTTTCTATGGAATCTTCAGCATCTGAGATTCTTTCTTCTATCTCTTGTATTCTGTTGTTGATATTTGCATCTCTGTCCCCTGATTTCTTCCCAAGGCTTTCTATCTCCAAAGTTGTCTCCCTTTGAGTTTTCTTAGTTGTTTCTACTTCTGATTTTAGATCCTGGATGGTTTTGCTTAGCTCCTTCACTTGCATGTTTGTGTTTTCCTGTAATTCTTTAAGAGATTTTTGTGTTTCCTCTTTCATGATTTCAGCCTGTTGACCAAAGTTCTCCTGTATTTCTTTAAGAGATTTTTGTGTTTCGTCTTTCATGACCTCAGCCTGTTGAGCAAAGTTCTCCTGTATTTCTTTAAGTGATTTTTGCATTTCCTCCTTGTTGGCTTTTGTATTCTCCTGGATTTCTTTCAATGATTTTTGTGTTTCCCTTGCAAGGGCTTCTAACTTTTGATCCATTTTCTCCTGAATTTCTTTATGTATGACCTTCATGTGTTCCTGTACCAGCATCATGACCAGTGATTTTAAATCCAAATCTTGTTTTACTGGTGTGATGGGGTATCCAGGACATGTTGGTAGAGGAGAATTAGGTTCAGATGTTGCCATATTGCCTTGATTTCTGTTAGTGACGTTCCTGCGTTTGCCTTTTGCCATCTAGATCTCACTGGTGTTAGTTTATCTTGTCAGTGCTGGACTCACCAGTGCAAGCTGCCCCTTCCCAGTTGGCCTCTGGTGCACAGCTTACCTCCTGCACTGCTTGTAGACAGTGTGCTTCTGCCCAGGCTGTTCCGATCCCAAAGCAGGCACCCGAAGGCTCCCGCTGGGGCCCGCTGGATTCACTGGAGCACACTGACTTCTCCCAGCTGGCCGCCCGGAAGCCCAGCTAGCCACTTGCAGGACTTGGAGATGTAATGCTGCCTCCCAGACTGATCTGGATCCGGAAGCAGAGAGAGTAGAGCTAAGGGTTTCTGCCTGAGGCCTTGCCCCAGATTGTGTCTGTGGAGCAGATGGAGCCCGTGTGCACTCCCAGGGAGTGCCGACGGTGTATGCTTCTGTGACCTCCCCTGTGTTCCGCTCACTCCGCTGGGCAGCCGATCTGCCAACCGGGCTGTCGCACACAAGGTTAGCCTGGCTGCCCAGTCCCTGAGTCCAGGCAAAAGCCTGGGAGGCCAAGGTCCGAGCAAAGTTCCCCAAGGGCTATGACTGTTAATTGGGTTTGCCAGGTGACTAGGATGGCGGGCGTGCGAGCCCGCGCTCCCTGAAAGCTCCGGGAGAGTCTGCTTTGCTAACAATCACCTGGGCGGGTTGACTCACAGATGGCCCACCAAGCCGCCCAGTTCTTGGGGTCAGTCTTGTGCCTTTTGGGGCCTGGACCCCCGCTTTGTTAGCCTTAGGCTATGCCTGTTACAGGTCTGCACGCCTGAGCTCTCTGTCATCCTGCAGGCAAAATGGTGGAGGCGAGCTCGCAGGCCTGGGCAAAAAACCTCCTGGTTGGGTTGGCACCCCGATGGCCCCCCGACCCGCCCAGGGCCTGGGTGCAGGCCAACGCCCGTCGGGCTCAGACCACCGCGGTGTTGGCCTCGGATTATGTTTGTGTACCTCAGTCTGTCCGATTCCTGGAGTACGGAACCAAGATGGATGCTCCTCTCCTGACTGGTGGGAGGCCGAGTTCTGAAGTGGTCTCCGTGCAGGAAAGGCGCCGCACAACTGCAGCTGCTTGCTGCCCGGCTGGTCAGCGAAGGTCAGTGGTCGTGGGCGCAGGGCCTAACTGGTCCCTGTGACGCCTTGGTTCCACTGCTGATGGCCCTTCAGCTGGAGCAGCCACTGCTGCCGCTGCTGCCGCCGCCGCCGCCGCCGCCGCCCTATCTCAGCATTCGGCATCTTATTTTTTTAATTGTAAAATCTGTGTTATACATAATATAAAAACAAGTTGCTTTTCCTTTATTAGATTGTTTCTTATTCATCTTCAATTGGCCTTAATACCCCAGGAGGATAGAAATAACTTCCTCTGCTTTTTCAAGTTTTCCTCTTATAAACAGTTGGAGAAAACCAGAAATAAATGTGTTTATTTTTATTTTTTTATTTTATTTTATTTTTTTAAATTTTTTTATTTTATTTTATTTTATTTTTAGTATAGCTGTTGCACTATAAATGGACACACAAATAAAGGAGTCAGGGACAAGAAGTTGGAAAATACAATACAGCTGCAACCAAAGGAAGGGTCTTGGGATAAGGCAGGAAAATCAGTGCAAGCAAGAAGACAGGAGTCAGCAGGAGGGGTGCCAACTCCTGTCTTCAGGTTGCTCTGATCACCATTCTCATCAATTATTTACACAAGGAAGATCTACTTTAAAATTAATCATGAAATGCTGAATTGCTCCTTTACATTAATAATGAAAGAACTGCAGCAAATGCAAACAGACCCTGGCAATAGAATATGAAATAATGTCTAACAGAGAAAGGGAAGTGGCCTATTTAAGGGAAACACCAAGAGGCTAATTAAGATCCTCTCTTGAGGGTTGTGGTCAATGACCCAGAGTGGCAGCCATTACATTCCCTCCTCCTGCAAATGTTGGTATCTTTCATCTGTAGATGTTACATTAAGAGTTACATGCAAAGCTGTCCCAACCCCTGGGAACCAGGGAATTTAAGGAAAATATGAATGGAAGTACACCAATTAGGAAGGTTCATGGAAAAGATATTCCATTTTGGAAACCTGGCAGGGCAAATACAAGTACCCAGAGTCAATGGTTCTTCTTCTACTTACAAATAGCACACAACCAACCACTGTGTATGAGTACCTTCTCCTTTAAAAATATCTATGGCATACTATTTTTCTTTTGCATTAGAGCATTTAGCTGTGCATTTTCTTGACATCCTCACTGCTTCTGTATCCTAGGATGCATTAGACATAGTCTCTACCCTCAAGCATTTTCTGTGTATTTCGGCAGGTTTGCAATCATCAACTTTGTATTTTTGTGTTCCTACAGAATGACCTGCAGGCATCAGGGTGTATAGTAGCATAGAACATTTATTTGACAAGAATTAAAGAGCATGGAAGATAATTTTTAAAAGTCAAATCTTCATGCCAGACAATGACAAGAAACTCCCTCAACAAGTCTGAGGTCTGGCATAATCACTTAGCTACCTTGGCAAGTTGGGAGTAAAGGTTCAATTACTTGTATCTCTGGTTTTCTCCTATTTAAAGGGAACAAAGAGTGTGCTGGTCTGGTCTCAGATTATCTAAATTGCTTAATTTCCAAGAATTTTGATCCTAGCTACCTGGCAAGCTTTTGTTGTATTGGGTAAGTACATAGGTTCTCTTAGGTTTCAACCTGGCTTTGCTGCAGTATTAGCTTCCAGTAATTACTTCCCAATCTACTGATGAGAGTGTCATAGAAAAGTCTTAGGAAAGAAGCCCAAAGTAAATGTTGACTGTCATTCTTTTAGAAATCTTGAAACACAATCTTATACTAGGTTGCTAAGAAAAGGTTAAGGTCTCAATGGTTATTATTGTCACAGATGCTGTTGCTATTCTAACAATGTTAAGAATTTGCCTAAGAGCTAATATTCACTTATCAGTGACTGTATTCCATGTGTGTTCTTTTGTGATTGGGTTACCTCACTTAGGATGATATTTTCCAGATCCAACCATTTGTCTATGAATTTCACGAGTTCATTGTTTTTAATTGCTGAGTAGTATTCCATTGTGTAAATATACCACATTTTCTGAATCCGTTCCTCAATTGAGGGACATCTGGATCCTTTCCAGCTTCTGGCTATTATAAATAAGTCTGCTATGAACATAGTGGAGCATGTGACCTTATTGCATGCTGGGGAATCCTCTGGGTATATGCCCAGAAGTGGTATTAGCTCAATAACTCTGAATAACCAAGACACAATTCACATATCAAATGACTCCCAAGAAGGAGGAAAGAGAGGTCCCTGGTCCTGAAAATGCTTGTTCCAGCATAGTAGGGGAATAACAGGACAGAGAAGTAGGAGGGGGTTGATAGGAGAATGGGCAGAGGGAAGAGGGCTTAGGGAACTTATGGGGAGGGGGAGAACTGGGAAAGGGAAAATCATTTTGATTATAAACAAAGAATATTGAAAATAAAAAAATTATTTAAAAAAAGAATTTGCCTAAGAACACATTTTTTCTCCTGTATTTTTTTTATTGAACATCGTCTTCATTTACATTGCCAATGGTAAAACCTTTCCTGATATTCCTCCTCCCCTAAGAGCCCCCCAAACCATCCCTCTCCTCCTTCCCCCTGCCTCCACATATATGCCCCTCCACCCAACACACTCCCACCTCCCCTGCTCTGTTTCCCTTTGTTGGGGTTCTATTGAGCCTTTACCTGACCAACAAGATCCCACTGATGCCCACCTTGTTTATTTTGAGCTTTTGGGCTAACATCTGCTTATTAGTGAGTGCATACCATGTGTGTTCTTCTGTGATTTGGTTGCCTCTTTCAGGTTGACCCTTTCTTGTTCTATACATTTGCCTAAGAATTTCATGAATTCATTGTTTTTAATAGCTGAATAGTATTCCATTGTGCATATATACCATAATTCTAAAAACACATGTTAATTACTGTTTCCATGTTTTCCCCATTGGTAAGTAGAAATTAATTGTTGTTCTTTTCCATTAAATGTTTTATTTATTTAATATCATGGCTTACCCTGTAATTATATACAGATTCCTAATAGCCTATATACATTTCACCATGCTGTAATCAGAAAGCTTCCAATATCCTTTAGTACTAGCCATGGTTTTAATCATGGATCAGTGAAAAGGAAAATTTTAAATACTTTATCAAATCCAGAAGCATCTAATAAACAATTTTATTTCTGTTCAACAAATGTTTAATGATGGCTAGTACCCTACAGAAAATGAAGAAAAGGTTTTGTGATGAGATTGTTCAGAAATGGTTTTCTGGTGGTGATTTATTCTTCTATATCTGGGAAGATATGGATGAGAGCTTGGCTAACCCAGGCTGAAGTATCCAGGGATCTCCTGTCTTCTTTCCCAATGAAACATATCTGTTTCCTTGTATTTGTGTTGAAAGTAGAAGTTGTAGACATCAGACAGGAAATATGGGAGTGTGAAAAATGATTTATGTCTTCATGTTAACTAGGAATACAGTCAACAACACCTACCATAAAACCTTTCTTCAAGAATTCCCTTGTATGCTACATCCTAACTCATCCATATGTGGCAGGTAGAGTCATGGTACAGAGCACTTCTAATAAGCAGACAGTATCCCTGATCTTCTGGGCATTCCATTGATATGTTATGTCTACTGTCCACAGTTGCAGAAGTTATAAACCAGAGAATCATAAATCAGTTCTAGAAAAATTCATTCTTCTTCAACCAGACAATGTTGCCTTTAAGTACATTGCTTCACTGGAGAATTCATAGACTCTGAACCAGCAAAGGTTAAGGTCCTTTCACCATTTCTACAGAGCTGTTGGTGAGCTGTAACTAAGGGACATCAAGGGCATCAGAGGGTGGTGTAAGCTCCAAGGTTTCTCTCATACAAAGTTGGGCTATGATTATTGAGAATAATTTAAAGCAAAATTCCCCCAAAATGTGTTCTAGGAACCATTAGAGTGATAAAGAAGTATTCCATGGCCCAGTGATCCTTTGTCTTTGGAGAATTTGGGACTTTATGGGCTTAGCTCTGTCTTATGCTGAGAGGGTTCCCAAGAGTCTGTCATGTATCTGAATGTATTCTCCTCCAGGACTCAAAGGCAAATTCTTGGATCCTTGTCCAGTATATCCATCATTTTAGAATGTCTTCTGCAATGTTGCCCTGAGAAATCATGCCTCAGAAAATTCATTAAAGGAATGGAAGACTGTAGGGATTTTATTCCTCTAGATACCTTTAACTTATGATTACCTATTGGCTGAAATGCTCACCTTGTGATTCAGGGTTACAACCCCTAGCAACACAATGAGTAGCCAGATTTTATACTTCACAGTATTATACGCTAGGAACAACTGGAGACTTTAGTACCTAGATAGTTAGCTTTGAGTAAGTGGACAGTAGGTTCAGCATTTAGAACTAACACTGAGATTCTGGGAGCAACTAAGAAATGAAATGAAATTTGGAGAAAGAAGACAATAAAGGTTGGCAAGAAATTCTAAGAATCTATACATGTCTGCATGTCTCAACAGAGTATTTCTTGCACCATCAGAATCACTCCGTAGCCTCTTAATTGGTCTCCCTGCTTGTAATTTGACTTCTTTTTCATAACCTGCTCAGCTATGAAATACACATTCAAATATTTGTCTACTTAAAAGCCATCAGTGGGTCATCATTGTCTTTAAAGGAAAACAGATGACTAACACTAGTTTATAAGATTTCATATGATCTGCATCCTGTGTTTATTGCACTTGGGTTAGGACCCTTTACTCTGTTTCAGCAATCCTGGGCTTCTGCTCTTCCTAAGATCCAGACATGTTTTAGCTCAGACCCCTGGTGTGGTCTGATCTCTCTAGCTGGCATGCATTTCCTCTAGCATCTCCATGACTTTTCTCTCAACTCCTTTTCTTTGCTGAAATGTGAACACTCTTAAGGGAGACTTCTCTGCTGACCTCTCATCCATTTTGGCTCTTTCTAATACTTGCCAATTCCAGCATGTAATATGATTTACCCATTTGTTTTATGTATCTGTTCTCATGGCAGAACACAAACTTCATGAAAACAGAGGCTTGTGTTCCTTTTCCACTGCTGGGTGCTTTGAAAAAGAAGAGGCTTCTTGGTGAACATGCTGTGTACTAACTGGTCCTATGTCAACATTTTACAGGTTAGAATCATCAAAGGGAAAGCATCCTCAGTTGAGGAAATGCCCCTATGACATCTAGCTGTAAGGCATTTTGTCAATTAGTAATCAATGGGGGAGGATTCTGCCCATTATGGATTTGTCATCCCCGGGCTGGTGGGCCTATGTTCTATAAAGAAACAGGTTGAGCAAATCATAGGGATCAAGCTACTAAACAAAACGCATCCAAGGCCCCTGTATGGTTCCTGCCTCCAGGATTCTTCCACATTTGAATCCTGTTCTGGCTTCCCCTCAATAAAGAAAATCAGTATGAACATGTAATCCCAATATACCCTTTTCCCCCCAATTTACTTTTTGGTCATGGTTTTTCATTACAGCAATAGAAACACTAAGACAATCTGTAAAACTACTCTGTAAACATTCCTTGTGCAATTGATGATATACAAAATGAAATTTGGTTACTCACAGATCTGTCTACTACTTCAGAGGAGCTTGCAAAAGCATGGGATTTCTATTTCTTCTATTTCTTGACCCTTACCATGAAGCATGGGTTTGTCTCTCAGAATATCCTTGTGAAAAACTTAGAGAAGAAAAAGAAATGGGTCTGAGTCCAAGAAGTTGAAGTGTAGGAACATCTCACTCAGGGGTGTTTGGTACCAAATTGGAATGAGACAGAGGGAAGAAACATGTACCAGCTGAAGAATTATAGATGTTTGTGCAGATTAGTGTGTGTGTGGAAGTGAGGAGGAGCTGGTGGAGAAGAAACTGTATTCAGGCTATATTGTATGGAAAAATCATTTTTGATAAAAATAAATGTAGAAAAGAAATAAACACCAAAAGTAGGAATTATTTATGCCTGGGTAAAAGATAAAATAACTCAACAGAAGAAGTTCCTTATCTTTAGGCACATATATCTGGGTAGAGGAGCCGGTATGCCTCCCAGTACATCACATAATGCCAGGAAAACGATACTTAATCTAGGACATTTTTCCTCTAGGTAAACTATCTCTATGTTGGCTCTAAAGTTTGAACTGATATTCTTTCCTCCTCCCCTTTTTGGTAGATTTTATCTCTTCAATGAAGATGCCTTCTGGATATTCAGCCAGGATTTATACTTCACTGCGTTTTAACTCTCTAAAAATTGATATCATTCACTCTTTGCTTGTCTCTGGTGGTCTCACCTCCAGCACCATTGAAACTCCTTCCTCAATTATTTGCATATTTTGTTTCTCATGATTAAACTAAGTCATCATCTTTATTTAATTTACTAGACTTGTGGGAACCAGTAGCTCACCAGATGTCTGCAATTAAGTTGACACTGCAAGGTATCCCCAGCCAGCAGCTTGCAGGGCTCTAATGTGCTCAGCTGTGCTTCTTTGCTTTCTACAAGCTTGTCTGGAAGTCACATTGTGGGAAGCATGACCTGGAAAAATAAGAGTTGTATTTTTTCCTAGTTCAATTTTCTGTCAGCTCACCTCCTTGAAAAGGGAACAATCATTATTTATGAATATAAATCACCTTACTTCAGTTTTTCTTTTGAGTAAGATACAAAAAATTAAGGTCCTTTTCGAGCACATGTTTGTTTTCAGCTTTAGCAATCACAGCCAAGACTGAAATCCTGAGAGATCTAGTCTATCTCTCAGAAAGTGATTGTACCATTTTAACGGGGTGTGGGTAGAGGAGTGGAGTGAATTTTAATTATGATCAAGGCCGTTATGCAGAAGAGAGGTGGTGGAAAGTGGGGGGATGCTTTTAATTACAGAAATGACAAGAGGAATCTAAGTAGAGGGACTTGTTGGTACTACGAATTAAACAGACATCCTATACCATCACTGATTGCAGAAACTTCACAGGATGACCAGCAGAAGCAGAGGTACTGAAAGAAGGCAGCTCATTCACACTCAGATACTGGCTGTGCAGCTTTATAGTCATTTCTTTGCACAAACTTAGCTGAGTTTGTGATTGGTGAGTTATTTTCTCCACGGTACAGGCATGCTGGTAAAAGGAGCCACAATTGCAGAGCCAAAGCATTTGCCATTGGGTCGAACGGTAGCAGGTTGTCTCAGAGAGGCTGGGAAACCCAGAAGCATGAAGGGAGATGAGCCAAAATTGCCCTCTCAAAGGCAGGAGGAAAGCTGAGAAGTTGAACAGGAGATGGGGGCAAACTCTGCCCAAAGGCAGCCTGCGGTTGTATACAGGGTGCTTGAAACAAAACTAAGATAAACCCAAGTATAGATTAAAATAATCAATGTACAGGAAAATTCTAAGCACTGAATGAATCACAATGAAAATAGAACATCTCAGACTAGCAATCCTGTTACACGCATTAAGCTAAATTCCATGGGCATTCATGAGGCGTGTGTGTGTGTGTGTGTGTGTGTACATATCTGTGTCTAAGATAAGTAGTCCTTTATTGCATTCCACTAAGTCATAGACTGAGTTTAACTCTCTGTCACCATATTACAGCCAGAAAATGAGATGCTAGCAACTGACTCTATTTTTCAAAGCCAGAGGACATTTGTAAAGCCCATGACTCAAATCAAAATGTCCATGACTTTCTACTCTGAACCACTACACCTTTCTGTACCTGTAACTTCAAGATTAGTATTGCCTGTATCTCTCTGCAAGATACCCAAAGTAAAGGCCATGAACTGAGATTCAATTCAGTGCAGCATGTCAGAAAAGGCCTCTTCTGTCTCATTTATAGGTCCAGCTTAAATAAGCTGTGTGTAAACTGAATCAACTTCAGTTTTATGTCAAAGATATAAAAATAGCATTCTCTACTGAAGAAGTTCTTATGTGACAGGGTGTTTATGTGTTCTTTTAATACCACAAGTGTGAAACACTTTTGTGAATGCTACAGAATTGAACCCAGTATCATAAAGAAAGACCTGTGTAACACATGCAGATGAGATCTGTCTCAGTCATGGGACAAAGATTCCAGATGGAGTGTGAGAACATTTTAATGTCTGATAATAAATTCATTTCACATGCTGGCTCTAAGGAGAAAAATACTACAAAGCCGTACTTTTATCTTGAGAGACATGGGAAATAATTGTGATGAGATTCTGTATGTGTATACGATAATGATCCTCAATAAGATAAGAATCATTATCCTTGGCACAGCACACCATACCCAAGTGGCACAGGAAGGTAGCTAAACAAACCAGCAGTGCGGAGGTAGAACCACCCCTGTTACTCAGGTCATACCCAGAACCCTCTGTAGGAAGTCCTCCAGTTTCTGTCTCCAGCTTGGGACCACCCTCTCCCACCGCACACTATATCCAAGTGGCACACAGATGTAGCTGAACACTCAGGAGTGCATAGAGGCCATTCAGCACAAATAGGACCTCCCTTGCTGCTCAGAGGAAACAACTGGAAACTCCGAGGACACAAGAGCCTAGGATCAGCCTGGGACAGGTGTCTTCTGATTTCCACATCCACTGCTGGTGGGATTGCAAGCAACCACTCTGGAAAGCAGTTTGGTGTTTCCTCAGAAAACTGGGCATAATACTACTGGAGGGCCCTGTTATACCATGCCTTGGCATGTACCCAGAGTATTCTCCAGCATGTACTAAGGACACATGCTCCACTATGTTCATAGCAGCCTTATTTATAATAGTGAGAAACTGGAAAGAACCCAGATGTCCCTCAAGGGAGGAAACTCTGTTGGTTCATTTATATAATGGAATACTATTCAACTATTAAAAACAATGAATTAATGAATTATTAGGCAAATGCGTAGATCTGGAAAATATCATCCTGAGTGAGATAACCCAATCCCAAAAGAACACACATGGTATGCACTCACTGATCAGTGGATATTAGCCTAGAAGCTTGGAATATCCAAGACACAATTCACATATCAAATGATGTCCAAGAATAAGGAAGAACAAAGTATGTATACTCTGCTTCTTCTTAGAGGGGGAAACAAAATACTCGCAAAAGGAGATAGAAAGTGTGGAGCAGCGTCTGATGAAAGACCATCTAGAGACTACCCCACCTAGAGATCTATTCCATACACAGTTAAAAAACCCAGACACTATTATTGATGCCCACAAGTGCTTGCTGACCGGAGCTGGATATAGCTGTCACCTGGGAGGCTCTGTTAGTGCATGACAAATACAGAGGGGGAAACTCTCAGCTATCCATTGAACTGAGTTCAGGGTCCCCATTGGAGGAGCTAGAGAAAGGACCCACGTAGCTGAAGGGTTTTATAGTGCCATAGGAGGAAATACATATATGAGCTACCCAGCACTCCCAGAGCTCCCAGGGTCAGAACCATTAACCAAAGAGTACACACGGCTCCACAGTCATAGGCAGTAAAGGATGGCCTTGTTGAACATCAAAGGGAGGAGAGGCCCCTGGTCTTGGAAAGGCTCAATGCAACAGTGTAGGGGAATACCAGGACAGGAAAGTGGGAGAGGCTTGGTTGGGGAACAGGGGTACAGCTGCTACTCAAAGGACATTCCTTACCTAATTTTTTCCTTAATTTCTTTGATTTTATTTTCTTTGCTTTCTTTAGCATTTGCTGAGCTTTAGAGATCTCCTTAAAACCCTATTGTAAAGATACATTGAATATATATAAGGTATATTTAGACATATACATGTATATATACATGTAAATCAACATGCATGAACTATATCCCATGCAATAAAATCGTAATCCTAATTATTAATTTATTTCAAAGGTAAGTTTGGTAAAGACTAATGACTTAAGTCCCCCAAAATATCTACCTCAGATATCCAGTAGTCCTTCAAACTTTTAATTTCTTCAGTGTAAAATAGAGGACTTATAATTCTTCTGAATTTTTTTCTTCTTTTTCAGATTTTAGTAAACTCTTCCTACCTGTTTTTGATTCAGGTGTTCAGGATAAAGTCCTGCTTTCTGATCTGCTAACAGAAATGAATGTTTTAAAACAGAATCAACAGAAGGGCATCAGCCCTTTTAAAGCTGTTTTTGTCTCAAACTTGGGAATAAAACCTATTTAAGCTACAGAGGAACTTTATCTTGAAAAGTAATAAAATTCTGCCATTAATTTAAAATGCTTGCATTTCAATTACATCTGGCATATTTCAATCCTTTTGCTGAAAGGACTGTGGTCCTGGGACTTCTATTCTAGTCCCTCTCGCTACCTGCCAGGCCATGAAGATCCCTTATTGCATTAATTCACCAAAAGGTAAGTTTTGCATTGCTTTAATGCATCTCTCCCACAGTATTTTTAACACTAGAATTTTTATATTTTAACATTACATGTTCTCCATCTCCTGAAAAAATCAATACACATCAAATGTTTATAGTTGTTTTACTTCCATAAGGGTTATGCACATTTGTCTTTCTCATTCCTAAGTCAATGCCCACTTCACTTAGCTTACCTGCTGCTTAACTTCATGTGCTCTGACAACAACACATTTTCTTTCTCATTGCATAGCCAGGCTTCAGCTGACAAGCTGGTACAGTAGGCGAAGTTTCATCATGTCTAAAATTTGAGGGTTCTTATGTTAAAAGCATACATAAAAGTAAAGGAAATGGAACAATTCCAGCATTTGTGTTGGTACCTCGCTTGGGTCAGCCTGAGCTTGGGTCAGTCTTAATAGGGAAGCTCATTACAATATTAAAATGATAATAAAATAAAATTTCTCAAACAACAACAAAAAAGAATCATTATCCTTCAGAGTGACGTTTCTCTGTCTCTGTCTCTCTTTGTGTGTGTGTGTGTGTGTGTGTGTGTGTGTGTGTGTGTGGTGGATGGTTGCATGTGCATGTGTTCACATACTTAAATGTCTACCCACTTCTGTTCACAACTAGAGGCCAGGGACTAATATTGAGTGTCTTCTATTGCTCTCCACCTGAATTTTTTAAGATGTTGTCTCTCACTTAACTTGGATCCTGCTGTTTTTAGGTCACCTGGCCAGCTAGCAAGCCCCCAGGATCTACCTGCATCTGCTTTAAAATACTATGGTTAAACACACACACACACACACACACACACACACACACACACACACACCACTATGCTCAGCATTCACATAGGACCTGAACTCTGCTCCTCATCAGAGCATTGTAAATCCAAATTACAACCAGAAGTCCTTTCATACACACAAGCAGAGTAAAAAGCAATTAGTACTGGTGAGAGAAGAAACTGGATCTTTTTACAGTGCCAGACACTCTGACATTTCTGTAGTACTTACACACAGTTAACTTAGTGATCTACCATATCTATACTTAGAAGTGTGACCACGTCAAAATACAAAAGAAAAGGTACAAAGAATATGACACATCCATTTTATACTAAAAATTTAGGATTAAATAGAACCTTTTAAGAATTCTAGATGGGAGTAATTGTGGCTGGCATGTGTGTGTGTGTGTGTGTGTGTGTGTGTGTGTGTATGTGTGTGTAGGTATATATGTGTGTGTGTTTGTGTATAGTCCTGTGACACACAAGTAATCCCAGTTCCATTTCCCTAGGCCTGGGGAAAGTGTCGTTAGATAGACAGTGGGAATGTGCTTGCCTTCAAAGGAATCAGTGTTAGAGCTGAACTCCCTATAACTTGGAAACACATGACATAGACATAGAGTATGAATGAAGTTGACCTTGAAGAACTGTGGGCATTGTGGCTGAGTGCCCTGTTATATCACAGGAGCATCTGCCTTGGAAGTGTCTTGTAGCTTCACTCAGGGCCACGTTTTAAATAAAAATGACCTTGGGCATCTGTGCTTCCTTTTTTCCTAACCGTATATCAAAGTTTATTATAAATGTGATGTATGTTGTAATATGTGTTTATACAAATGTAATTTTGAACTTAAATGCTATGCTTTCTCTTATTTCCAAGATATTAAAGGATTTTTTTGGATTCTAAATATATGGTATTCCCAAGCATAACAGTACCCCTATTAGACCAACACCACATCCAATAGAAGGCTAATATCCAAAGTGTGTGGGTTAAAATTGTGGTCCGCGTACAGCCAGGTCTTAGGCTGCTGGGGTAGACAGACATGTGAAGTTTGACTGCATGTACCCCAGTGGGGTGGAGAAGTGAAATCTGGGGTCCCTGCAGAACTGGTGGAGTCTGGCTCTGGGTCTCCAGTACAAATGGAGTTTAGGGACAGCAGGTTTTAGTTCTTGGATACTGCAGTCACAACCTGATGTCATGAAAGAGCTGAGAACATGGTGGGAGGTGTGTGGGGGGGAGGCTTGAGTTGGCTCTAGCCTGGGGCTGAAGGGAAAATGGCAGGAGGAGAACTCTGGCTGGGACCTACAGGGATGAGAGCTCAGTCAGCTGCTTGGCTTGGTTGAGACCATGTCTGGGAGCATAAAGAGGTTTTCTGCTGGATACTAGACATGGCTCTTTAGAGGAAGACCTCCTCCATTGATTGCTCCAGCACTATAGATCCAGATGAGAAGAGGCAGCCCATGGTTTTAGATTGTTCATTGTTGGCAGAGAGTTGTGATGAGTGAAACTATACCCCACTTTTTCAGGGTGAACCTGAGGTTAGTAGAGGCAAGGAAAGGCAGAGAGAAGGAAAGAGTAGAGAAGTAGAGGCCAGCAGCCATGACCACATAGAGAGAGGGAGGAAGAGAGAAAGGTCCAAGAGGGCAAGAGAGAAGCAGGCAGGAAAAAGGAGTAAGAGAGTAAGAGCATAAGAGAGAGAGGAGAGGGCAAGAAGCCTCTTTTATAGTGGGCCAGGCCCACTTGTCTGTTGACAGGTAATAGTGGGGAGGAGCATACCTGGTTATTGTCAGGTAACTGGGGGGGGGGGCATGGAGTCCAAACACAATACCAGGGGTTTGAGGCTTCCCAATGTGACTGATGGCCACAGAGTTCTGGAGAGCTGAGACTTCTTGTCAGGAGCCTAGTGTCTGAGAGTATGGCAAATGGCCTTCTGTCACTTCCAGAATTATGTGCTAGGTCTCTGGGCTTTAAACCTAGCTTTACCAGAACACAGGCTGCCTTTCAAGGTCCCACAAAAGTATATAAAGCTCATGTAACTTGATATAAGAAAAAGATCAAATAACTCAATGGGAAGCAGAGTACAGATCCAAATAGGGAATTCTCAATAGAGGAATTTTAAGTGGCTGAGAAACAGTTAAAAATGTTAACCATCTTCTTGAGTTCTTTGTATATCTTGGATATTAGCCCTCTGTCGGATGTAGGGTTGGTAAAGATCTTTCCCCAATTTATTGGTTGCTGTTTTGTCCTTTTGACAGTGTTCTTTGCCTTACAGAAACTTGGTAATTTTATAAGGTCCCATTTGTCAATTCTTGATCTTAGAGCATAAGCTATTGGTGTTCTGTTCAGGAAAATTTCCCCTGTGCCCATGTGCTCAAGGGTCTTCCCCAGTGTCTGTTCTATTAGTTTCAGTGTGTCTGGTTTTATGTGGAGGTCCTTGATCCACTTGGACTTCAGCTTAGTACAAGGAGATAAGAATGGATCGATTTGCATTCTTCTGCATGCTGACCTCCAGTTGAATCAGCATCATTTGTTGAAAAGGCTATGTTTTTCCCCCACTGGATGGTTGTAGCTCCTTTGTCAAAGATCAAGTGACCATAATTGTGTGGGTTCATTTCCAGGTATTCAATTCTATTCTATTGATCTACTTGCTTGTCATTGTACCAAAACACTGCAGTTTTTAACACTATTTCTCTGTAGTATTGCTTGAGGTTGGATATACTGATTCCCCCCAGACATTCTTTTACTGGTGAGAATAGTTTTAGTTCTCCTGGGTTTTTTGTTATTCTAGATGAATTTGAAAATTGCTCTTTCTAACTCTATGAAGAATTGAGTTGGTATTTTAATGGGGACTGCACTGAACCTGTATATTGCATTTGGCAAGATGGCCATATTTTTACTATATTAATCCTGCCAATCTAAGACCGTGGAAGACTTTTCTATCTTCTGAGGCCTTCTTCAATTTCTTAAGAAGGTAGACTCCAGACAGCCAAATAACCCTATCAAAAAATAGGGTACACAGCTAAACAATTTTTACCTGAGGAGTATCAAATGGCTCAGAAGCACCAGAAGAGATGTTCAACATTCTTAGTCATCAGGGAAATGCAAATTAAAACAATCCTGAGATTTCACCTCACACCAGTC
Source organism: Apodemus sylvaticus (assembly GCF_947179515.1). Taxonomy (NCBI): domain Eukaryota; kingdom Metazoa; phylum Chordata; class Mammalia; order Rodentia; family Muridae; genus Apodemus; species Apodemus sylvaticus. The sequence goes on along the minus strand of NC_067472.1, from coordinate 163,394,322 downwards.
AGAATGGCTAAGATCAAAAACTCAGGAGAAAATAGGTGCTGGCATGGATGTGGAGAAAGAGGAACACTTCTCTACTGCTGGTGGAGTTGCAAGCTGGTACAACCACTCTGGAAATCAGTTTGGTGGTTTCTCAGAAAACTGGACATGATACTACCGGAGGACCCTGCTATACTACTACTTGGCATATACCCATAGGATTCTCCAGCATGTACTAAGGAAACATGCTCCACTAAGTTCATAGCAGCCCTATTTATAATAGCCAGAAGCTGGAAAGAACCCAGTTGTCCGCCAATGGAGGGATGGATATACAAGAAAATATGGTATATTTACACAATAGAATACTACTCAGCTATTAAAAATAATGAATTCGTAAAATTCTTAGGCAAGTGGGTGGAACTGGAGAATGTCATCCTGAGTGAGGCAACCCAATCACAAAAGAACACATATGCTATGCACTCACTGATAAGTGGATATTAGCCCAGAAGCTCAGAATACTCAAGAAACAATTCACATATCAAATGATGCCGAAGAAGAAGGAAGGAGTGGCCCCTGGTCCTGGAAATTCTCAGTGCAGCAGTGTAGGAGGATAGGGACATGGGAGGGGGGTGATTGGGGAATAGGGAGAGGGAAGAGGGCTTTTCGGGGAGGGAGGATCCAGGAAAGGAGATATCATTTGAAATATAAATTAAGAATATATCAAATAAAAAATGTTCACCATCCTTAGCCATCAATGGAAATCAAAGTATTTTGAGATTCCATTTTCGACCTTTATTTTCAATGTGTCCCAGATTTTCAGCATGTTTTGTGTAATGGATATTTTAGATTTTGCATTTTCATTTACTGATGTACTAATGTCTTTTATTGTATCTTCTATACCTTAGATTCTTTCTTCCATCTCCTATATTCTGTTGGTGATGCTTGTATCAACAGTTCCTGTTCTCGTTCCTAGGTTTACATCTCCAAGGTTCCTTCAGTCTGTGTTTTCTTTATTGCTTTTATTTGCCTTTTCAAGTAGACACTTTTATTCTTATCCTTGATCTGTTTGATTGTATTTTCCTGTATTTCGTTATATTTATTTGCTTCCTCTTTTATTCTTCTACCTGTTTTAATGTATTTTCCTGTATTCCCTTAAGGGATTTATTCATGTTCTTTTTAAAGGGCTCTATTGTCTTTATAAAATTGGTTTTAAGATCCTTATTTTATGTTTCAATATCACTAGGAAGTCCATGGTTTGTTTCAACGAGGCTTGCTGGACTCTCATGGTATCATATTGTTTGTTGATTGTGTGCTTAAGCTGTCTTTTTGGCATCATATTTTCCATGATATTGCCTGTATAATATTAATGGCATCAGGACTTATTGGGACAGACATAATGGGGTGAGCCATGGGACAGACAATGGAGATCAGAGTACCCTACTCTGTTGGCTGTACTTCAGGTCTGTATCCTGGGCAGACCCTATTCTGCAAGTTGTGTCCTCGTCAGACCCAGCATGGGTGGCAGGCAGGTCAAACTAGGATGAACTGTAAACTGTTGGACATGGTTCCTTGCTGTTAAGCTTTTGGGCCCCCAAAGGTTTCCACAGGAAGGCAAGATGCTTTTATGGTACTGAGAGGCTCCTCTGACTGAGAAGCCAAGTTAGAGCTAGACAATGGTGCTCCAGGGATCATTTGTGTGCCACTGCTGGTTGTCCCTGTGGACCATAGGTGGCAAGAAAAATCCAACTACAATGGGAGGCTGTGGAATGTCCAAGTATGTTTGTTTTGGGGTCCTCAAAGGTTTCCATGGGGGACAGGATGCTCTTAGGGCCCCAAAATTCTACATAATCTGATATAGTTGTTAATTATATGCTATACACACACATTAATAAAGGCACATACATATACATATTTACCCATACACTGGTATACACTGCTGAGTAAGGTTGAAAATACTTTACCTTTCATGATACCAATTATCTTTCTGTTTTGGAGATTGGTTTCTTTCTCATAGATTTCCGTGTTAAGTCTTTATCATTCTTTCTCTTTTTCAGTGTCTTGACATGCATTCCTGGGGATGGTAGGCTCTATTTTCCTATAGCTGAAGAGTGGTGAAAGTCACATCTATACAAGGAACTAAAATCATATTAATATACATCTATGCAAAAATCTCAACCAAATAGAATTGGCTTCTTATATTTTATTAATAAAATGAGTAAAATGGAATCTAGTTAAAAGAGAAGATCTGAGAACACATGCAAAGTGTTTTAAAGATGATCAAATATGTATTCCTAGAAATCTCTTCAAGTCATACAGTTTTGTTGTTGCTTCTTCCACACTTGAATTCTCATGATGTTGAAATCTATTTTTCTAAAAAGGCAAGGCTTGAATCTATGGAATTCAATTCACAAGGCAAGTAAAAATCATTTCAAAGAGTAAAGATGACAATAAAAGAAAATGTGAAGCAAGGAGACTTAGATGTATTCAAAATAAATATTAGTATATCTAGCTGAGTAGTGCCCTAGGAGCATAGTATACAGAGAGAGAAGGATCCAGCCACAAGCTGAAATCATGGCCTCTTGTTTTAGGGTCTTCATCACATAAATAAATGGAAGAAACACATCACAGTTCATTAGGAGAAATTATTTGGAAAGCTCCAATTCTGATTCTCATTTGAAACATTTGGAAATATAAGAATTGTCATAGAAAGTTTTGGTTTCAAAATACAATAACTGTATGAAACCATCACCTCAAAGTTACAGAGGAACATTTAAGAGGTTGACAACCAAAAGGCAAACTTAGAGCCCACACAAAATATTTTAAACAGAAAAAAAAAATCATTCAGTTGGAGGGTAAAGTTCCATGCTTAAACACATACCTACAGTAAATAAGAGACTCTGGGTTCAATCTCCCTGAATTACTAGTTCTTTTTCTCTCTTCATTTACTTATAATACACACATACCCTACCATGAATACAAAATATGTAATAAAAGCCATATACACTCAGTGGATTCTGTCCCACGTGGCTTCCTTTCACATGAAGTAATCCTCCCTAGAGATCAATGCTATTTTATATTTTGTTTATTATTCCCTTTGTATATAACTAGTAATCAGTGTACTGATCAGTTTACATGCCTTCTGTTTAGAGTATCATAGTGTACATAATTTTGCACTATATTTTTAAGCTCAGTGCAGCCTAAGATCCCCTCGTGTTGTTGATGTTTGAGAACAGCTTCTTTCTTCTGTTTCACTATTGATTAATTTTATATTTAGATCAGCTCAAGTGTTGGTTCCTCTCTGCATAGATAACTGAAGATAATTTGCTGCTAGGTTTTGAAGGTGGTGTGAATGCTCTTGTGTAAATTTTCTAAAATATTCTGTAAGTGTGTGTGAGTGTGTGTGTGTATGTGTGTGTGTGTGTGTGTGTGTGTGTGTGTGTGTGTGAAAATTCTCTGTGGACAAAATGGTTTATAAATATAACCTGTCTAGGAAACTTAACGGTGATTAAACTCAAATCTTACATATGCTCAGGATTTCTTTCCTCCAATTTTTCTTCTGGAAGTGGTATTTGATTGCTACACTAAGCACTGTTCATCCCTTGTGCACCCCAGTCTCTTACTTACTGTTCTTCTTTGACATTACAATGTTATTAATTCTTTGATAATTTCATATAATATTTTGATTTTATTTGCCTTCTTCTCATGGCTTTCAAGTCCAGCCCTACCTCCCTATTTCACCCCAACTTTTATTTATTTATTTATTTATTTATTTATTTATTTATTATTAAAATAACTTCTCAAATCCAGTCTGTGACACCCACCCATGCATGCCTGGATGTGGGTACATCACGCAGAGCTATACCATTAAATTAATCTAACTTATTTTGCCTTTTCCTCCCTGAGAAAAACTGCTTTGCTATGGTTTTTCACTCTATCAGTTGGTCCTTTCTTCATTGTTTATAGCACTTGAAAGTGATTATTTTTGTTGTCTTTAATTTTTAAAAGTCTACATTGATCACCTACCCCCCATCAGTTGCTTTAGCTCTGCCATTCCCACTCACCATCTTCCCATATGAACTTTCATTCTCAATTCAGCATTTCCATGTCGCTTCATGAAAGGCATTGGCCCACAGAATAGCGTTGTTTGGTGTGTTACCATGTCTTTTTCTATCACTCTCTTGTATCTGTCAGAGTGTCAGAGAAAAATCTTTTTTCATTCGTTTTGACTTATCTTTAAATTTCAATTGCTGGGACATTTGAAAACACTCAAATGACATTTCCCAGAACTGATTTCAGGTAATTCCTCAGAACTCAGGGCAAACCTCTTGTCAGAAAAAATGTCTTGCATGTTTCACCATTGAAGATCTTCAAGGTTTGACATATAGAAAATAAAGAAACATGTTGATTGGCCCTCTCTGCAAATTGACTCTAGCCTTTACTACATTTCTTTACTGCCCATGGCGATATAGTTATTTGCAAAGGTACAATAAGAATCTTTCTTCAGTGCAACAAAGGTCTAATTAGCTACATGTTTATAAGCACAACCAGGTCAGAAATGTTACCATTGAGCGTTTCTTGCCTCTGATTGGGTAGGAAGCATGTTCCCTTAGGACAGAAGTGCTTTTAGTCACACTGCAAAATTCTGGTGAACTCTGATCCGGGACCTGACCAGAACCTGCCATGCAACTAGGCTTGGGAAAGAAGGCCAGTTGTAGGTAGAACTGAAATTTTGCAAACCTAGAAGTTTTCACAGTCAATGCTTTCACTTAAAACTATAGGGCCCGGAACCATGTGAAACACACTATGTAGTGTTAGGTTTTCTATCCTCAAAGGGGGAGACCAAAACAGATCCCTTGATCCAGCTAGATGAAACTGATCTAACATTGGCCCCTAAGGGCTCCATGAAGCTCCCAGACAGAAGCAGATGATATTCTTAGGTTCTGTGAATATGTAGGTAAGTTTTTTCTAATGTATTAATCATCATATCTTGGTGCGTACAGGTGAACAAAATGTGCCAGATTTTAAAAGAACATGAAGTTGACAATAATAACATGTTAATCATAAGATTGTGGGACAAATGTAACTGGTCATGCCTGCACCTTAGATGGGTGTGGTTAGCCATGGAAGGTAGAGGTGGGGTAGAGGGGAAAGGTGAGCAGAGACCAAAAACTAACATTTTTCCTCTAATGCAAACATGCTGACAGAGAAGGTAGAGAACTGTCAACTGTACATCCTAGAGGAACTCCAAGATGCCTCCTTGACACTGTGAGCACTAACTTTCTGTCTTTATTTTGTTCTTTTTAGATTTGTTTTTTTTACTTTATGTATTTGAGTGCTTGCCTGCATGTATATGAGTCTCTGGTGCCTGTGGAAGCCAAAAAAGGGAGAAAGGGAGAAAGTTGGGGACATGTGGGGTTCTAAGAACTGAATCCAGGTAGGTCCTCTAGTAGCCAAGCTCCTAAATGCTGAGCCATCCCTCCACCCCTGAACATCCCATCTTTAGGAACTACCTGTTCTTTGAGCTCTGTCCAATCATTTAGGACTCTATCACAGTCCGAGGAGAGGTGAAGATAAGCACAACTATCATGCTTCATATTTTCTCCAGAGGAGATATTTTCAAGAATAAATCACGCCAATATTTGTTTATAGGACTGAGATAGAAATAGTGACAAGCCCAGTGATCACTGTGCTCATATATTACATAAATCCCATCAGTCTGACAACATGGTGGGTCGTCGGGGAGCTATGTGAAGTGAAAAAGTCAGGAATAGAAAGACTAATACTTCATGACCTCAAGGGTAAGAAAAATCTAACTCACAGAAGCTGAGAGGCAAATGGTGTTTGTTCAGGGATGAGGGATGAGAGGAGCTGAGGGCATGATGCTTGAATTGTGTGAAATGTTAGTTAAGGAGGATGGGGGCGGCTGGAATTCTACTGTGTACAGGATGGCCATTCGCTACAAGATACTGCAGACTGATTCTGCTCAAAGAGTAATCTAAGACTCCCAACACACACACACACACACACACACACACACACACACACACACGCACACATGCACACACACACACACACACACACACACACACACACACTTGTGAGCACACATGCCTAAATCACCACACATACGAAAGATAAAATGTATAATCCACCACATACCATATCAGTATTCTCTCCCTCCCTCCTTCCCTCCCTCCCTCCCTCCCTCCCTCCCTCCTTCTCTCTCTCTCTTTCTCTCTCTCTCTCTCTCTTTCTCTCTCTCTCTCTGTCTCGCTGTCTCTCTGTCTCTGTCTCTGTGTCTATCTCTCTTTCCCATTCCTACTCCTCTGCTCTTTTGTTACTCACACTTCAAGAAATCTGGGACACAATGAATTATCAAATATCAATGCTTCTTTTGAAACAAAAATCATGAAATACACATATTTGATTATCAACATGATTTTAAGTACAAAGGTAAATTTAACCTAGCGTTAACAATGACTTAGATTTCAAAAACCAGAGACCTAATTTAATATTTTTTAAGTTTATATTCATTTCCTTAGAATATGTTTTTAAATGTTTATACATTTTATGTCTTCAATATCTTGGAGCCAAAGGAAGTTCCAGTAACTTGCCCAAGTTCAAAGTTAAGAGAAAGCAGATCTGTGCTTCTACCTGGGCAGAGGATGTGGGAACACTTTCTTTCTTCTTGGCCTCTGAGAGCAGAGCAGAAGCCCGTGTGGTCATGTCAGCTCTTACTAGTCATTCTGCTTTAACTCATGGACCTCACCCATATATGAAGTAAGCCTTAATTTAAAAGAATTTCACTGTCATTTAAATTCCTTGCAAATTAAGTTTTAATACAACCCTACTACATTGTTATTATAGCAAAGCAATAAACCCATCATCTACCCATTTTTCAATTGAGGAGTCCTAAGAATTTAAATCCTTTTCTGGAAATTATGTATGTCATATATCTAAGAAATAGACACTCTGTGATTTAGATTTAGGTTTGACTAAATTGATTTAAGCTTAGTTTGATTTGAAAGACCATGCATTTAACTGACATTCAGTTGATCTTCTCCCACTGATGCTTTCCACTCAGGCTTTCGATTTGTTGCATGGTGTTGTAGGTCTCAACACTGTGTGCTCTGTCCATCTGTCACACTGACCTCAGGAGGAACTTTGTTGTCTTATTTCTGCTGACAGTTAAGGGATAGCAGGGACTTAGCTGCCCTCCCAGAGTGACTGAGGTGAATCTGAGATTCCCCAAGGAGTCTTGCATTCCCCATGCATTATTCCCACCCTGGGAAGTTGGTGTCCTGGTACCTCATGGACCCTTCACATAACACAGGTCTGCTGTAGCCATCTCTGTGTGTGCTGGCTCTGCTTCCTTTGAAAACTCTGTTCTCTGCACTTAGATTCCCAACACTTTTGGTAATTTCTGTAAAACAAAGAAATCCAATCCCTATAAACTATAAAGATTGCACAGGGCTTTCACGATTTGTTTTCAGGGAATGGGGGAGGGTGCAGGAAGATTCTGTGCTCTCTCTGAGTGGCTAGAGTTAGTGAGGCAGGTGGTGAATGTGTGAGCACTAAGCCACAGTTAGTGGGTTAGCCACAAGTAGTTAGTTAAATTGTCCTTGGATGAATGTTTGCTTCACATGGGACTGCTCTATCAAGTGAGACAAGTCACCAGAAACAACAAAAGGATTTCTCTTTGTCCTTAAATGCAGCTTGAATTGATTTTTTTCCTAAACAGCTCCAAAATGTATGCTTTCGTTTTATAATCCATCTTAAGTGTTTTAAAATAAAAGAACTATCAAATCACTTGGCAGAAAGAGGCCTATTGATGCCCGGAAAGGGCAATTTATATTCAGTTGGCACCCTAGCAAGCAGCATGATGGATATCATTCAGATTTGAGACCCAAAGTGATAAATAGTCACACATGGCCAAGCGCTAAGCTCCCGGGCTCATGGACCCCCAGTGAGTTATTGTTTTGTTTTGCCCCTGGTTCTTGGAGGCTAGAAACTTCGTTTTCATAAATTAATCAGCAAGGGCATTTTGCATTTCTGATTTGCTGCCTTTCTCCAAGGCTTTTACTCACAGCTTGTTTGCTGAGTGGGACATTTTTAAGCAGTCCAAAGAGATCAAAAACAATGAGAAAAGCTATAGGCTCCCTGTCCGGGATCACCACGGATAAATATGGACCGCTCTTGAAGCCTCCTTGAAAGGAGTTTGTAAAATGGTTTTAAGACATGTTGAGCACATATGAATGAGCCATTTTTGAAGGTATGCAAACCAAGCAAAGGCTCAGCAGCAGGAGAAATTCTATACCGCAGATACACATTTTCAGGAAAACAAAGAATTAATAAAATATTCCCTTTGAAAATTTCTGTCTGATCACTGCACATTTCATTGTAACCCTTCTCCTGTCAGAAGTAACCACTGTGCTCAGCTTGGAAATGAATAATGCATCTATGTAAGTGTTCTGTATTCTGTGAAAGTGAAGTCACTCAGTGTAGAACTGTGTGATTGATTGACTCTTTGCCCCTGTGAAGTAATGAGTAGCTTGACTCCCAGGTGCTCCCTAAGCTCCATTTGGTAGAGACTTGATCCTCAGCCCTGTACCACTGAGGTGATGGAACCTAAGGAAAGAATCCTGGGAGGTCTTTTCACCTGACAGGGCACACTATGGGGGAGGGGCAGTTGGACTGAATACCCTTTCTATCTCTTGTTCTTTATGTGCTTCTGCCATGATACTCAGCCTAAGTCAAAGGCTACGTCAAAAGACAATACATAGACTGATACACTTGAAAATCATGAATTAATCTGACCCCTTTCTCTTTAGATATTATCTCAAGTATTTAATTGATAGCAATCTGACTAATACAACATTTTGGCCATATCCATTCATGTTGATATTTATATTTGTATTTTTTTCATTGCTGCATATGATTCCATTGTAGGAAGGTATTACAATTCATTACTTATCTTCAGTAGATCTTTTGATGTTCCTATCCTTTAGTTGTTTCATTGTAAATGGTATTACATATTGACTTTCCTGCAGCTATCTTTGTATATATGAAAAACATTTTCGCTATAAGTATAGATAGATGTCAGTCTGCTTATGCATCATGACATATTAATATAGTTACAAAATTGCATTGATATGCTTTCATATAATGGGTCATTGGATTAGTTAGGGTTTTCATTGCTGCAAAGAGACACCATGACCAAGTCAGTTCTTATAAAGGAAAACATTTATTTGGGGCTAGATTACAGGTTCAGAGGTTCAATCCAGTATCATCAAGGCAGGAGCATGGAAACATCCAGGAAGGCATGGCACAGGGGAAGATGAGAGTTCTACATTTTGTTCCAAAGGCACGTAGGAGAAAACTGGCTTCCAGGCATCTAGGAAGAGGGTCCCAAACCCTATCCCCACAGTAACACATTTCCTCCAACAATGTTACACCTACTCCAATAAAGCTACACCTCCTAATAGTGCTACTCCCTGGACCAAGCATATTCAAAGCATCACATTAATCATAGTTATTTATATGAGATAAGTCATGCACAGCCTTTAGCAATGCCCACACAGAAGTAAATATTGATGAGTGACTTTCCCTGTCATGAAGTATTCCAGTCTGTAAGTATTTCAACGTGTATATTGCCACTAACAACAGTGCTGAAAACACTCATATTTGCTGATCAGTTCCTGTCAATGTACTCTAGAATTCATGGATGAATTCCATATTGTATTTAGCTTTATATATTCCCAATCTCTTCCTATGCATCTTGATCTTTAATAACCTGATACTTTTTAGGAGTAATTATTAGTGAGTGTTCAATAGTATCTTATAACCAACTAAGCCCATAAATTTTGGGCCAGAATATTGCAAATACTGCTGTAATCTCCTCAAGAAACATGAATCCTAATGTTAAGATTTTCGTCTTCCTTCATGACTTCTGAAAAGGTTTTGCTTAACTGCATTTTATTACTTTATCATCTTTTAAAAGTTTTTATTATTATTTTACAAGTGTGGGAATCACAATATGTGTACAGTTTACGGGTAGCATATGTTTGAGGATATTACCATTTCATCTGCAACAAGTTGAAGATCAACTCTGACGCTGTAAGCACATCTCCAATTCAAAGGACGGGGAATGCACTTGGACCTGCCACTACCTAGAAGAACGCAAATCAGCAAACTTCAGTTTTGTGAACCTGGCAGCCTCTCTCCATCGTAATGTTTCCCCTACTGTAACCAGGAAGAAGCGTTATCTAAATTTTGTGTAGAATAAAAGGGATTATATGTGTGACACTTATGGATCTGGGGGCTCTCAGTGTGTAATAATGTCTTGAGATGGCCAACTACCAGTATAATAGAGTTAACAACAAGGAGAGATTCTTGATGCTGCTTCTGTCCAAGCAAAGCAGACAGCAGAGCTTCTATGTGAGGGAGAACTGTAAGGGAGAAAAGAAGCCCTAACATGTAGGGACACCCAATTCTCCACAAAACATATGCATGCACCTCGTTTTATTTTAACTTCAAAATCATACATGGTAGGTTGATTTTATATCATTGTTCTTATTATACCTAGCCATCATTAGACATCAGGATGTCAAATAGACTATCAAAGCATGGTGCCTATGTAGGCAGATAGCACAGAATCTGTAAGAGTTTGTAAGTGTTTGAGTAGCAAATATTTTTTTACAGTAAATTGCACTTGTACCAACACCACCCAATTATTTTTATTTATTTTATTTTTTTTTACAAATTCATCACTTTTGGGTACCTAAAAATATTTGAGGTTACTATTTTTTATGGGTTTTCCTTACCTGGCACACACCTTTGAGAAATTCTAATTCAAATTGCTCTTTAACCTATCAATTTCATAATATTTTATACCATTAGTTGGAAAGCTAACTCTTGTGGTTAAATAATTATATATTTTATGATAAAAGTCCTTTATGTAGAGCTACATATTTCTAAATTTGAGTCTATTCATGTATGGAAGTCATTCTTGTTTGTTATCTCATTGGAAATGAAGAGACTTTAATGTGTTAGATTTTGCCCTGAAGGAAAGGTGGTTGCTTTAGCCTAGAACAGGCAGCAACCAGTGTAGTCAGCCTTTGAAACTTTAGACTAACTCAAGGACTACTGTCGTCTCTCAAACCTGCTTCTGAGTGGACTTAGCTCTGGAATGACTTAAAAAGGACTCTAAGATAAAGGACCTGCTCTTTTGAAAAATTAAAGGAAAACACGTTCGCATTCAGTTTTATTCTTTAATACCCTTCTTCAATCTACACAAAATGCTATATTATTCACTCAACTTGGTGAAATGTGATTAACATAAAGATGATTATAGCTATTTGTCACTGAAAATATATTATGTTTCTATACATGTAAATACACTGCTCATTCATTCAAAGAATTCATATGTAAATTATTTATACTGTATATAAAAAATAGCTCAGTAAGGCTTTAAGAGAAAGATTCTGTGGGTGAACAAATTAAAGTCTAAGAAGCAAGGTAAATTCACTAAAATTGCCTTGCTTGTAAGCTCTCCATCCTGGCTTTGAAAGAGTTTGGTTCTAAAGCTCTGCTCCATAGAATAGGTACAGAAAAACACTTAGCACAGGTTTGAGACAAAAATGCCTTTTCTATAGATTAATGGCATCTTCCAGACACAGGAAGTCATCACCAAGACCAAGCTTGTGGTTTTTCCCCTGAGTTACATTAACTGTAGCTGCCTGCAGTTACATTGAATGGGTTACCTGAATGGGGAGCTGGGGATGTATGGGAAGGTGGCAAAAAGAGACAGAGACCAAGATAACACCTACTATTCAAGGTCTCAAAGTTTAATGAAGAACTCCCAATATATAGACAGGGGAAAACCCTTCCCCAAAGACTGGAAGCTTCTCAGCAGAATCAGTTCAGTTGCTCCTCAAGTGGCTAGTATATCTCAGGAAACTAAAGGTCCTTGAAGAACAATAGGCTTCACCTTTGTCTGAGCACTCCACCTTAGGTGGAGGGGATTATGGCTAACACAGGAGTTCCTGCTCAAAGCTGGGAGAGGAACTTCACATTGGTCGATGTCAAGTTCCTGCCAGGTGGCATGGCACCTCATTAAGGCTCTCTACAATTAACTAATACACTGTCTCTAAAGTTCATATTTACTCCATTGGAAACCAAACCACCAGGCATGTCTTAAAGCTGCAAACATTAGATAAGTATAGATTCTAAGGAATTTGAAAGCAACACCACAGAAGGAATCCCTTTCAATTGTTGCTCAGATGTAACATTGTGTATCACTCTAAAACATTTTAAACATTTGTTATAATTTATTAATGTCACCAGTTTTACATGCACACATTTGTGTCTACTGTGTGTATGTATGTGTGCTGTGAATGTCTATGCAACATGTGTTGTATGTGTCTGTGAATATGAATGTACATGTGGAATGTCTGTTCATATATCTGTTCAATGTATCTGTATTCAGGTATGTTTTGTGTGTCTCTGTGTATATATTTCAGTACAATTTTATCACTTAACTGTCCTTAACACAATCAGGATGTAGTATTGCCTCAGTTTATCACAAGTCGCCTCATTCTAAATGTCTCTATGTACAGATTCAAAGTGAATACTTATATAATTGCTACATACATGAACCTCTTGGATACTTAAAATTAAAGCTTAAATAAAGAACTATACAGGAGACACAAAAATTAGCTGACTCCATCCACTTCCTATGTCTATTTTATTTCTCCTTCTCAGTGAGATTCAAGCATCTTCCCTTGGACCCTCTATGTAACTTGGCTTCTTTGGGTCTATGGATTGTATTCTATAATCTATGGCTAATATAACTGAGAACATTCCATGCATGTCTAAAATGTAGAATTATTTTTATTTTATGTGAATTGATGTTTCACATACACATATATCTATATGAGGAGGGTATTAGGATTCCCTTGGAACTAGTGTTTTAGATAGTTGTGAGCTGCCACGCGGGTTCTGAGAATCTGGAAGAGCAGCCAATGCTCATATCCACTGAAGCACCTCTCCTAACCTGGGCCCATGGGGAATCACAGAGACTGAACTGCCAACCAAAAAGAATGTCTGAACTGGACCTAGGACCTCTACATATATGTAGCAGATGTGCAGTTTGGTCTTCATGTGGGTCCCCTAACAATTGCAGCAGGGTCTGTCTCTGACTTGGACTGCCATTGCATTTCTCTAAGGCACAAAACTAGCTTTTTATCCAATAACTAAAGAGTGTTGAAATGAATGAATAAATATCTGAGGTTTTAGCTTGCTGTGGGTGAGCTTTTTACTGTTCATTAACCACTTTCATAAAAGTTATATCAACAGAGACTTACAAGAGAATTTTGAAGCAGGTATAGTGTGATTTACATTCCATCACTTACTGAGAGTGATTTCTGCAAGATTCTCACCTCTGTTCCCGTAGCCAGGCAATAACCTCAGTGGAGTGATAGAGACACAAACACACCCACAAAATTTTCAACCCAAAATGTATCCTGTCTACAATAAATGCAGGCATGGAGTAGAGACTGATGGAATAGCCAATCAATAACAGAGCTAACTTGCCACCTATCCCATGAGTAAGTCCATGAAACTATTAATGATACTCTGTTATTCTTGCAGAAAGGAGCATGTTGTCCTCCAAGAGGCTCCACCAAGGAGCCTATTCAGACAGATGCAGACATCAACAGTTGTGGAGAGCTGTGCAGTACTGCACCTTAAAGATGGCACCCATTTCCACCTCCGCCTTCTCCTGTGCCACAGAGAGTGTTCTCTGTGGTAAACAACTCCTTATTTGGTTGTGGCTGTTGATCTACGGTTGTTTCTGTATATGTGGAACTATCTGCTTGTGCCTTGTGGCTCACATGGTTTGGCTGCCTAGGGGGTTCTTAAGCTTTGCATGGGTGTTTCCCGGGGTCAGAAGAAGTCAGAAGTCAGAAGTCAGAAGTCAGAAGTCAGAAGTCAGAAGGCAGAAGGCAGAAGGCAGAAGGCAGAAGTTAGAAGACTGTTCAAGGGCTCCTGAATAAACTGCTCAAAGAAGAGTTCGTGTGTTGCATCTTTCCTCGCTGGTCGAGTTAGGCACCGACAAACAGTGAAACAGTGGATGGAGTTTGGGTATTCTTATGGAATAATAGGAGGAAAGAGTATAGGTTCCAAGGGGCATAGGAAATCCCTAGGAAGACCACCAGGGTCAACTAACCAGGACCCTTGTGGCTCTCAGAGTCTGAACCACTAACCAGAGAACATACATGGGCTGGACCCAGGTCTACCCACTTATATGTAGCAGATATGCAGCTTGACCTTCATGTGGGTCCTGAACAACTGGAGCTGGGACCATTCCAAAGCTGTTGCCTGTACTTGGGATATGTTCTACTAGCTGGGCTGCCTTGTTAGGCTTCAGTGGGAGAGGATGGTTCTACCCTTGCAGACACTTGAAGTGCCAGGGTGGAGAGGATAACAAGGGGAGCCCCCTCCTAGCCAGAGGAAAAAGCTGTAAGGATTGTGGAAAGGGGTGAATAAGATGGCGGCAGTGAGCTGTATGTAAAATAAATAAGTAAAAAAAAATAATTAAAATAAATAAATACATTAATGAAAAAACAAATGAAGATGACCCTTAAGTTCCTTAACTGGTACCACGTTGTCAGATATTATGGTCTTGGATTAGAAAAGATGGGGAAATCTTCTTATCATCAAAATGTATATAGTTAGACTGGCAGCTAGGAAATATGAGCTGTATTCACTGCAATATCTCTGTTCTCATGACTGTGCCTTTGACTCCATAGGTCCCCACTTTTTGGAAGCCAAAGATATCTATGAGGTTACATGTTTAAGGCTACCAAGTCAATGCCAGTACACTAGACTATTCAAAGGGCTACCCCTTCCTCTGCTATACACCCCACTTAGCTGCACAGACTCTCCCACCATTTAGGAAATGCCAACATTATGGGTGATTTGGAAATAGTGTCCTGCTTGGCAACTGTTAAGCAATGGCAGAGTTTAGTTTCTCAAGACACAAAGCTGTGTGACACCTGGCAGGGATGAATCCTTACTGTTATAGAGGGATGTTTGATTTGTCAGAGAAGGCTGAAGGACATCTTGGTTTATGTAGCTATTTATTAATCAGTACTTTGAGGTCAGAGGGACAGTAAATGGCTTTTATTTCTTTTGGCTCATCTTTTGTAAGCAAAACAAAGAAATATGAGAAACAATGCAGAGAACAGAGAGTTGCCATTCAGAGTCCTCACTAATTTTCTCCAAGTATTAGGAGTAGAGAGGCATCTCTGGAGAGAGAGAGAAAAACACAGACCTATGGATGCAAGAAGCTTTCATTATAAAAAGTCTTGTCAACTAGTATGAGGACTTTGGCAAATAATTTGTTGTTTTTAAATCTTAGAGTTTTGTTGCTGTTGTTGTTTTGCAGGGTGACACAGGACTTGTCTCCTTACATGTCTTACATGTTGTTGAGATGAAGAAACCAATGAACACTGATTAAAATCACATTATTATATATAAACGTAATAATTTAAGAAAAGAGGGGGCATAAATTTGAACAAAAAGGCAAGGAGGGATATATGGGAGAGTTTAAAGTGATGAATGGGAAGGGAGAAATATAATTTTATCTCAAAAAATCACATGATCAAGAGACATATGATATATATTGGGTATATAAGTGCTATATAAGTGTTGGTTATGTCTCAGCTTGCAGAAGATGATTTATCCAAGTTAGTGGTGGGTACCAGACTGATAAATAAAGAACCAACAGAGATCAATGGAAATGTAAAATAGAGAAAAGGCCATTCTAATAGGGAAGAAGACAACAAAATATTGCCAGTATGTATACTTGCCTTCAGAAATTGTCTACCAACAGGTGGGTGTGCTCTGTTCAGGAAAACCACTGAGATCTGAGGCTGAGGACAGGAACATGCCCCTAAGTTTCAATTAATGATGAGTAGCATTATGCCATGCTTCCTGGAAAAAGAAAGACTCTGGCTTCAATCTTAGACCTGAGATTACACAGAAATTAGTTCTAGTCCACTTGTTCACTGGATGAGGAAAAACATTCAGAGGGAGTCTGCTTAAATGGACATTTGTGTTGTGGCTCTGAGCTAAACATGTCACCTGATGTTTGAGTCCAGCTCTCTGTTTTTCTCCTATTATCAAGACTCTAGGTCACTTCCAATTCCTTCTAAGCTTTACTTCATCTCATAATGACATCAGTTGATTTGGAAACTCAGAGATTTTTGACATGAGTATTTCATATGAAGCTGGCAGTAGGTCCCAAAAGAAGATCTTGTTTATTACATAAAACTAGAAGTATTCTCTACTCAGAATATTCTAGTGAAACCAACTACCAGTATTAAAGGGAAAAACATTAGTAATAATTGGGTTCTTATTTCAGGTCTGGATCAAAGCTTATTGGTTACTAAGAAAAGACACTGAAGCCTGTTTTTTGCCACATAGGAGTTATATTAAGTAAAAATTTCAGAGTTATTTAGTATGTGACATACTATTTGATTTCCTCTCCTGTTATGCATGAAGAAAACAAATAACACTTTCCAGAAATAAAGTAATTAATTTCTACCCTCAAGAGTGAAGGAAAATACAGTCTTCATGAAGCCCCAATTTTCACTTTAAAATCCCATAAATCTACTCTTGTTGGTGGGACTCTATTTTAGTGTCATTTTGTTGCTGTGACAGATACCATGACCAAAAGTAGCATAGGGGAAGAAAGGGTTTATATCTTCTTATACTTCCAGTTCACAGTCCACAACTGACTGGTATCAGTGCAGAATGCCAAGGCCAGAAACAGAAGGATGAATTGTATCATATTCTAGGATGGATTACCTTCAACTGTGGATCTTGCAGACAGAAAAGAGTAGCAGAAAGCCTGGAGGAACTATGTTTGATTGGCTAACTCACAGGCTCACACTTAGTTAACTTTCTTATACAGTGCAAAGACACCTGCCTAAGGACTTGGGCTGCCTATAGTGGGGTCAGATATTCCATGTCAATCAAGCCAACATAGTCCCTCATCCACTCACAGATGAACCAAGTGAGACAATTATTCAATCGATAGCCTCTTTCGAGAAGTTTAGGCTGTGTTGAATTGATATTATAGCTGAGTAGTAAATTCATTAACAGGAAAAGTTCTCGGAATTCATCACCCAGGTCTTTTGAATTAAGCAATCAGCTTGAAAAATAGGTAACAGCTAAAAGCCTAAACAAATCACTGTTTAAGGCTGAAGTGAAATATTCAAGGTCTTCTCAAAGAATTGCTTGGACAATTATGGTCCTCTACAGACTGGGAAACAAGACAAAATTAACATAAAATTTGGAGATAGACATATCTATTCATTTTTGGCTGTGCACTCCTTGGCACTTTCCCTTAAAGCCTCAGAGCTACTCTTCCTCCTGCTATAAGAAATCAGGGTCTTTTTGCTAATTTAATTAATTTTTATTAGATATATTATTTATTTACATTTCAAATGAGTTCCCCTTTCCTGGATCATCCCTCCCCAAAAGTCCAATAAGCTCTCTTCCCTCCCCCTGCTCCCCAATCAAATCCCTCCTGCTTCCCTGTCCTGGTAATCCCCTACACTGTTACACTGATCCTTTTCAGGAGCAGGGGCTTCTCCTTCCTTCTTCTTGGGCATCATTTGGTATGTGAATTGTTTCTTGGGTATTCTGAACTTCTGGGCTAATATCCACTTGTCAGTGAGTGCATACCATGTGTGTTCTTTAGTGATTGGGTTACCTCACTTAGGATGATATTTTCCAGTTCCACCTATTTACCTAAGAATTTCATGAACTCACTGATTTTAATAGCCAAGTAGTATTCCATAGTGTAAATATACCACATTTTCTGTATCCATTCCTCCATTGAGGAACATCTGGGTTTTTTTCAGTTTCTGGCAATTATAAATAGGGCTGCTATGAACATAGTGGAGCATGTGTCCTTATTACATGCTGGGAAATCCTCTGGATATGCGCCCAGGAGTGGTACAATGGGTTCCTCCAGTAGTATCGTGACCAGTTTTCTGAGGAACCCGCCAGACTGATTTCCAGAGTGGTTGTACCAGCTTGCAATCCCACCAGCAGTGGAGGAGTGTTCCTCTTTCTCCACATCCTCACTAGCACCTGCTGTCTCCTGAGTTTTTGATCTTAGCCATTCTGACTGGTGGGAGGTGAAATCTCAGGGTTGTTTTGATATGCATTTCCCTGATGACTAAGGATGTTGAACATTTCTTTAGGTGCTTCTCAGCCATTCAATATTCCTTAGGTGGAAATTCTTTGTTTAGCTCTGTACCCCATTTTTAATAGGGTTATTTGGCTCTCTGGAGACTAACTTTTTGAGTTCTTTTTATATCTTGGATATTAGGCCTCTGTCAGGTAAAGGGTTGGGAAAGATCTTTTCCCAATTTGATGGTTGCTGTTTTGTCCTATTGACAATGTCCTTTGCCTTACAGAAACTTTGTAATTTTGTGAAGTCCCATTTGTCAATTCTTGATCTTAGAGACTTGAAGCTCTCTCTCCATATATATTCAATATAGTACTTGAAGTTCTAGCTAGAGCAATTAGACAACAAAAGGAGGTCAAAGTGATACAGATTGCAATGGAAGAAGTCAAATTATCACTATTTGCAGATGATATGATAGTATACTTAAGGGACCCAAAAATTACACCAGAGAACTACTACAGCTGATAGACAACTTCAGCAAAGTGGCTCGATATAAAATTAACTCAAGCAAATCAGTAGCTTTCCTATATTCAAAGGATAAACAGACTGAGAAAGAAATTAGGGAAATGATACCCTTCACATAGCCACAAACAATATAAAGTATCTTGATATGACGCCAACCAAACAAGTTAAAGATCTGTATGACAGGAACTTCAAGTCTTTGAAGAAAGAAATCGAAGAAGACGTCAGAAGATGGAAAAATCTTCCATTCTCATGGACTGGAAGGATTAATAAAGTAAAAATGGCCATCTTGCCAAAAGCAATATACAGATTTAATGCAATCCCCATCAAAATTCCAACTCAATTCTTCAGAGGTTTAGAAATTACAATTCTCAAATTCATTTGGAATAACAAAAAACCCAGGATAGCTAAGGCTATTCTCAACAGTAAAAGAACTTCTGGAGGAATCAGTATCCCAGACCTCAAGCAGTACTATAGAGCAATAGTGTTAAAAACTGCATGGTATTGGTACAGTGAAAGGCAGGTAGATCAATGGAATAGAATTGAAGACCCAGAAATGAATCCACACACTTATGGTCACTTGATGTTTGACAAAGGAGCTATAGTCATCCAGTGGATAAAAGATAGCCTTTTCAACAAATGGTCCTAGTTCAACTGGAGGTCAGCATGCAGAAGAATGCAAATCGATCCATTCTTATCTCCTTGTACTAAGCTCAAATCCAAGTGGATGAAGGACCTCCACATAAAACCAGATACACTGAAACTAATAGAAAAAAAATCTGGGGAAAATCCTTGAGCACATGGGCACAGGGGAAAATTTCCTGAACAGAACATGAGTAAGCTTATGCTCTAAGATCAAGAAATTAGGGTCTTGTAAACATGGAAGATCCTGCATTCCAAATACATTCAAGCCTTTCCAAAGTCTTGGACACTGTCTAGGTTGGGTACTTTGAGCATGTGCTATAGGCTCAAATTTAAGGTCAACATAAAAGAAATGTAAATATTACCCAAGTTATCTATCATCAAGACTATAGGCATGTGACTTGATGATACAGTACGTTCAGCTGGGGATTTTCTCTTTTGTCAATGTAAATTGAGGGGACTCTAAGGCCTGATACAAAATATATACTGCAAAGACTTAAAATGTGCTGGAGTGGTTCATGATACCCAGGAGAACACCATTAATATCGCCTCTCTGGCCTCTATCACTGGGGAAAATTGAGTTTGCAAGTGTTCCTGTCTGTTCTCCACCCCCATTTGTTCATACTCTTTCCTATCACCTTTGACCCATTCCATGTATTGTCTTCCTTGAATCCTCAGTAAAAAACTAGACTGAAGAAAATATATTGAAGTGCTGCTGTTATTAAGTTGTTTTATTGTAACTTCCACAAAATAGCTAGATCATCAGAAAAGGAAAATGAGCCACATATAAGTCAATTCAGAGATCCTTGGAGAAGTGATTGAAGTGTATATATAGGGTGAAAAAGAAAGGCCATTCAGATGAAAGATGCCCCTAGACTTGGGGTGTGACAGAAATGGAAATACACCCGTCAGGATAACAGTGTTCGCATTAGAATACCAACAAACATTAAAAAATGCTTGTGATAGCTTAACTCACATCTGCAAGTTAGGACATGGTGTCCTAAGCAGGACAGTGAAAATGTGAACTCAGCTCCAAGATAATCTGGGACTTAATTTGGTAACCCAAAGCCTAGGGCACAGTGATCTCAGTCCTGTGCTTCCCAGTGTTCATCCCATATTCTCTAATTCTCTTTGATATGCAATGATTTTTTAATTTCATTTATCATCTGTACCATTTATTTAAAGATTTAAAAAATCTGATGTGAGTTTAACACAGTAAAATTAAATTCTGTTAAGCACACATTTCATTTAATGTTGGGCCAGTGTTTGTAAGCCCCCCTCTCCCTCTGCCCTTAACTCATCCAGGTGCTCTCTTGTCATCAGTGTGGACCCTAAAGGCCTTTGACATTGCAAGGAAAGTTTCTCATAGATGGTCACTCCACCCAGATTCCTATGGGGCATCCTAGAAAATGATGCATTTCATTTGGCCACGTATGCTTTGATCTGTGCAGAATAACTCATCCCCGGAATGTATCCTAACACAATTGAAACATGTTGCTGTGGGTCCATACCTTCTGATCTCCCAACCTCAGATACAGTTTTTGAGTTTTGACTTTTTAATCTTCCTTTTATAAGTGAGATCAAGCAGTATTGTTTTGGGATGTGGCCACTTAGTATAGAGCCATCCACGTGTCTTTAAGAACAGAGAGTTGTTCTTTTCACGAATGCTCAGTATTTCGGTATATATTACTTTTCTTAATTTGATTATTGACACTTAGGCTTTTGTGATACCTTGACTCTTGCGAACTATGCTTCAATAAGCACATAGATATATGTAACTTATCATCTCTATTTTAAACTTCTGTACTGAATCAAATAAAAATGATTTAATTTTCTTATGAAATGCTCATGGTTCTTCCATAGTGACTGTACAGTAAAAATTCACATCACTGTAGCATATGCATTCTCCTTTTTTTTTATATTCTCAGCAGTTGTGACTTCTTGTATTTTCTTTTTCTGTTTCATATGTTTTGGAACTAGATAGTATGATACTTGATGCTTTTTTCCCTTTGAAATTATTTTTCCTAGATGGGACCTTTTGTGGGTCCATATCAATTTTAAGGTTTTTATTCTATTGACCTAAACATATTATATAAAGGTTCTAATCAGAATTAGATTTTATTTACATACATACTATTCTTGAAGAAAGTATACTTTACATTAATGATTTTCACAGTGCACAAACACAAGGCATTTCTTAATTTAATTGTGTCTTTTTAAGTTCTTCAGCAAAGTTTTACAACATGCAAAGTAGCAAAAGCATTACAAGAATTGCTGTAGCCAGTGATCTTTGAGTTTCTGTGATTCAGATCACACTCTGTATGGTGGATGATGCTCAAGTCTTCCATATCAAGCTATTTTTCCAAGTACAGTGCCACCTTTGAAACATCTTTAAAGGCCCTCTGTCCATTCTTCTCACCTTTGGTTAACTGCATAGCTTGCAAGCATACATGTGATATGCTCTTTAATCAGTTAATTCCAGCCAACATTACACATTTCAATTTAAAGACATATATCTTCACATATTTTCATGTTTTGTAGGATTTATAATAAATTTCTATTCTTGAAGTTATATTTTAGGGCTGAAAAGTTAAAATGCCAAGATACTGGTCATATATATATATATATATATATATATATATATGTATATTTGTGTGTATGTGCTTGTGTGTGTGTGTGAAAAACAGGTAACAGCTACAAGCCTAGACAAACTACTGTTCAAGGCTGAAGAGAGACGTTCAATGTCTCCTAACAAAATTATGTGAATAACTACAGTACTTCATAGACTTGGAAATGAGGTGAAATTAACATAAATACATAAATATCAATATACATAATATCAGTTGAATGTTCTCTAGAAGCTCTGGGAATGATATAGGTAAAGAGCTTTGGGAGCTTCTAAATGACATGTTCTGAATAAGAACTCCTTGGATGCATCTGTGAGGGTGTTTCCAGAGAAGCTTAATGAGGAGGGGAGATATACCTTGACTGTGCACCGCACAATTCCATGGACCAGGACCATGGCTAATGAAATGGAGTAGAAGCAGTCACCTGCCTTCCCCTGACAGTGAAAACTATGTGTCCACTAGCACCCTGACTGCAGAAACTATGTGAAGTAGAAACTTGTTATTTTCATTGGAAGGTCAGTCATGTCACATGATGTTTTGCTGGGGCACACAGGTGAAAGGATGTTTTGCTATAACAAACATGTGAAAGTATGCATGGTGTTCAGAAAGAATATAATTATGACCCCGCAGACAGTGGGAGCTCAAGCATTGGTTTGCTTCGCCCTGCTTTGTTCTTCTTCACTAACAAAACACATATATTGGGATCCCTTACATTGAGTTGCTTAGTTCTACTTGTGGTGACACCAAAGAAGCTCACCAACGAACTTCTCATGAGGTTACTGGGGGTTATAATTGCTTTTGCAGTGGTCATGGGCTGAATGGTGAGCCTTGAACTTTCTTCTGGATTGAATTGCCCTTGATGGTTTGAAGTGGACTGAACCGCAGCTGCTGGTTAGTATTTGGTGTTTGTTACTGGACTGCATTGCTGATATCCTGACAATGAAGATTGTGCTTGGACCCCCAAAGTACTATTTCTAAACAGACTTACTTGCTCTGTGTCTAATAGCTTTTCTTTTCTACTAACTCTGGTGGGAGGTAGGCTATAGGAAAGGTTGAACACTTAAAAATAGGTTGAGAAAAAAAATTTGCCTACAGATATGTGCTCACAAACTCTCTGACTGTGAAGACTATGTGCCCATGACTGAAGAAGCTATGCACCCACCCACTTTCTAACTGTGGAAGCAATGTACCTACCAGCTCAGTGACTGTGGAAATAATATATCTACCTGCTCTATGACTATAGAAATAATGTGTCTACCTGCACCCTGACTAGGAAGCTATGTGCCCATCAGCTCTCTGACTGCAGAAGCTATGTACCCACCTGCTCGCTGATTGTGGAAAGTACGTGCCTATGGCTACAGAAGCTATGCTCCTACCTACTGCCTAATCACGGAAGCAAGGAGCCCACCTGCAGCCTGACTGTAGAGGTGATGAACCCAGTGACTCACACTCCTGCACCAGGCCTTTCCTAATGTGATGACTTGTAGCCCCAGCTTCTGAGCCACAGTAAGCCCTTCCTTATGTGGTTTTATATATTTTGTTACACAGTTAAAAGTAAGCGATCCACTTCCCAATGTTACACAGCCAGCAGGAAGAAGAGCATAGGTATAATCTATGTCTCAGAATCAACTCACAGTATATCCTATTCTATCACCCTAATTCAATATCTATTTCTGAGCCCTGCTCACCTGCCTCATCAATAATAACTCTTATCCATGAATCAATTACTTCAGAGAGCTCCTACAAAGCTGGAAACAAGCACATGTTAATCAGCACTGGAATATTCATTTTTTAGCCATGGTTGCATCCTGTCCCTGCCTGAGCAGACTGAAAGCTCTACTTACGAAGATATTCTCCTGTGGCTGGTTGAGTTCCTCAAGGTCCTTAGGTAGCTAGAAGAATTAGAGTGAGATGCAGATCCACCTGCTACCTGCTGTGTAAACAGAGTTGAGTGCTGGCATTGTGTCTCCTCCTTCTTCCAAATGCTGAGTAGAGAAACTGAGACATGAACTTTTGGTTAATGAAGCCTAAAATATTTCATAACATGCTCTTTAGAGAAGCTTGCCTATCTGTGGTATAATGGAAAATATTAAATATATGGGAAGATAGTTGTGACTTCAAATTCAGCCAACTTATCAATCAGAACTCTAATAATAGCTTACAAATACCACATAGTCTGATGCTATTTTCTAAAATTAATAACCTAATGTATCTAAAGTGAAAATCAGAAAGGATATGTTGCTGCAAGTCACAACTTCTGTCTGAGTGTTAAATAGTCTACCTCCTGTACAAGCTCATTTAATTTGTTAAACAACATTGGTAGGGGACAATTTTATTTCATTCTGTCTTAGAAGAACAAGGTGACATTTTTCTGATATAAGAAAAATAAAATAAGGATTTAAAAGAAGTTATCTGAGAGAGAATTTGGTATCTGTAGCAGTCACACTGTAGCCCTGGATGTCCTGGAACTCACTCTGTAAACAAGGCTGGGAACTCAGAAATCTGCCTGACTCTGCCTCCCAAGTGCTGGGACTAAAGGCATGCACCACCACTGCCCAGCTTAGTGCTGTCTTTCAATGATCATTCACACTTGCACAAAGAGTTGGGCTACTACTACAGGAAACACCTTTAGCTGCTGTCATTAGATTCTTAACTTGAATTAGTTAGGATGAAGCTGGCTAACCAATACTCACTAGGAATCTATACTCATGAAAGGAAATGGATGGAATGAGCAAGAAGCAAGTGGAAAAACTGAAGAGCCTGGGAATGACTCCTCTGGGCAGAGTTGGCTCATTGAGGGTAGCCAGCAGTCACACTATGTGTGATACTCCAGGGAAGATGTGATTCTCTGGATACTACACTACACGCCAGTAGCAGTCTGCTACTCAAAAGGCTGTCTGCTGCTCAAAGCTGCTAGAACAGACAACTGTGTCCTCTTTAATGGAAGATGTTGATGACACATCTCACCCTTCATCCACTTGGCATAGCCATCCACCTCTTCCTTGTTCAGATGTGTTTCTCCCTGTCTATTTAGCGAACTGGTTCCTCCAGGATGCCTAGGAGCTTTGGACTTCCCAGAAGCACAGCTAATGCTCTCATCTTCTTATATTGTTTTTATTGCATGCAGGCCACTCTCAATGAACAGCTGTTCATGGTTTGATCATATTCCTTGTGTCTGTGTGGTTTGATCCATAACCACATGTCTCTCAGCTGAAATCTCCTGTGGATTTATGATCAAAATCAGCTCACAGAATACATCATAGTAGCCAAGAGTACAGCCTGGCATCTTCTGATATTATACTCATTTCCTTCACCCTTTCATTGCCGGATAGGTAGCACAAGGGTTTCTAGAATAACAATTAGTCTTGTTTCTTGTCATTTATGGAGAAAAGGAGATAAAGGATGCCAATCAGAAGTCATTGCTTACATAAGAGTATGGCCCCTCTTATATCCATTTGGAGGTTCATAACATTAAATCCAGAGAACACAGGTTGCATTTTAGTATTTAAAGTGTGTGAGAAAGTGCAAAATAAGTCAAGTCAAAATACAATTAAATCTTTTTTTGAGAAGTTCCTAGTGATGTCTACTCATTGTAAGATGCCTAAACATCTTACAGTGTACACTACCACCAGACACAGCAAAATGGAAAGGGGGATATCACAGGTTTTTCACCCATAGACAAGGAACTAAAGGCAACTAAGGAATGCTGTTTTGGGGAGGGATGAGAAGAAGGAAAGGGAAGAGAGAAATGATGTAATTTTATTTTAAGAAATTTTAAAGATTTTTTTCTACCTAGGTTTTCTGTTTCTTCTCAGTTTGAGATAAATGTCAAAATAGCAAATTGAGGTACATATCTGTTGATATCTAACAAGCAATTTAAGATACAATGCAATGATATGTGCAAAAACATTAATTATGCAGAAAAAGCACAGCTTTTTCAGAACAATAAGACAAATTTAGACTCAAGAGAGTTGGTATTTTTTTCCTAAGGTCTCCTAGGTCACATATTCAGTCAACCAAGCTAATGAGACCTGCACATGAAGTAAATGGTCTAACTTGACAGCTAGCATTTAGAGAGAAGTTCATTCACAAGAATAGGAACTATTTTAGCAGCAACATTAAAGGAGTCCCCTGGTACTGTCTGTAATATCCCTCTCAAGGCAGGGATGTGTCTAGGATGGATGTGATAGAGGTCGCAGCAGATCTGGTGAGACATTCTCTTTATACAGGGATGTTAAAAGCAGGCTGTGTTCCTGTGCCTCACTCATGTCTCAAAGAGCCTTTGCTTAGCTATAAATAGCCATCCAGTGAAGAGCAGGGCCTGGGGCGGGGACAGAGTCCTCTTTTGGAATAGTTTGTATGTTCTACTCCTTCAGCTACAGGTCTTCCACATTAATAACTGACTAAATCACCCCCCTTTTATTGGGACATGATCATCAAATGCTTTTAGGAGACTTTCCACAAGGCAGGAATTCAGCTTCTTCTCTATAAACCACTGCACAGCAAACAGATCTACACAGAGGTAAGCAAGGATGATTCCAGAAACATGAAAAGAGTCTGAAGTTCAAAGACTCTTATCTCAAGCTGCAAAGAAGTCATATTAATCAAAAATACTTAGTTCACAAAATTAAAAAGTCAACCATCTTCACAAAGAAGATAAACAAAAACATTACATACATTTAGCTATATACAGTTTTTCTTCTTAGTTTTGTGATGAACATTTTTTCTAAAATTGCTTGTATAGGAAACATCTGAAATCCACCTACCCGCACTCTAGTTATTAATTGTGTGTTGGGGAATTCATTTTAAAAATATGACAATTAATTCAGGCTCTATTAATAAATAAACCTACATTATTTTTATTATTTACTCTTTAACAAAATATAAAATTTATTTGATGAGAATAAAGATTTTTCTACTGTGAAACAAAAATTTCTTTTCTCAAATTACCTATCATTTCATATTTATTAACAAGTGTTTGTAACTGATTCCAGTACAATCACTCAACATATCATTTTACTCAGAACTATTGGAGTCTTTAAAAGTGATATAAAACAAGTGTATTATTTTATTCTATAATTTTTTTAAACAATATAATTGTGGGGTTGTGGGGCAATGAACTATCAGGATGTAAAAAGGCGGAACACAATAAATCAGTTTGAGTTTTTCTTATGGCTTCCCCACCCAAGGAATATACAATTAGATTCCTTTTTGTTGTTGCTTTTTATCCCCAGTAATAAGTTTCCATTTCCTTAGAAAATAGTCCATTTCCTCTCACATGAGCTGGATCCCTCTCCCCATTGCACTGAAAGGACTGGAGGGATATGAGGACTCCACTCTTATCTTGAGCAACCAACATCAATCCCTCACTGCTGCTTGGCTCAGGGACTCTACTAAAGCTGAATATGTGCTGGAACGCCAAAACATGGCTCCTACCCCAGCTATTCATGATAGAGACAGAGATACAATCCCTGCCATAGGAGAGTTATATAGATACCTTTAGACCAGTGGGAAAATGATGGAATCATGAGGTGGAACACTGTAACCTCAAATAAAGACCCAGACCCTCCAAGGTCTGCCAGATTTGGGGGGCTCTTTTTTACCCAATATGACTTCAATGATGTTAACAAAAGTCACTCTTCTCTGGGCTATCAATTAATTCCTTATTTGGGGGAGGAAAAAGGAACCCTACTGCTTGCCAGCAGTGGTTGTAAACTTGATTGTCTCCTTATTGATAAGAAAAGCAAAAATGAGAAAAATATGATTGCACACACACACACACACACAAACACACACAAATGAAACAAAAAGACTTTATCATATGGCAACAAAAAACAAGGTTCAAAGGAATAAGCCTTAACCTTAATCCCAAAATAAATCAAAATAAACAAACAAAAAATCATAGTTTCCATATAACAACAGCAGTATCATGCAGTGGTGACAGTGGTGGTGGTGGTGGTGGACAGACCTTGCTTTGGTGCAATCACTGCAGGAAGGATTGGCTATTGCAGAATTATTATTATTATTTTCAAACTGTATTTAAAGTCCATTTACATTTAGCAATAAGGTCCACTTTTATCCATCATTCTTGTAGTTCATGGAGTTGCAGGGAGACAGTTTTTAAGCAGTTGCCAGTGCTTCTTGCTTAACAAACCGCTTGTTCTTATTATTTTAAGGATATTAGACATTTTTTGGAATATTCAATTTTAAAATACTATTTGTAATATAAAAAATACCTGAAAATTGTTTTCTTGCACCTCTAGATTGTAAAACATATTAGAAGCTAAATGATCGAAGGTGTAAATAGAATAGTAAACAAATCAATTGATATGATACTAAAATGTCACACTCTGTATGCCTCTCTCTTTCTGTGTATAAACATATCTGTGTATGTGTGATATATACATATATATATATATACACACATTTAAATTTCTAATTGTGACTTTGTAAATTACTTGGGGAAGCTAGGAAATTAGTTATATACTGTCTTAGTCAGGGTTCTGTTGATATTAAAAGATACCATAAACAAGGCAACTCATTTTATTTATTTTTTATTAGATATTTTCTTTATTTACATTTCAAATGTTATCCTCTTTTCTGGTTTCTCCTTTGAAAACTCCCTACCTCACCCTCACCCCCCTGCTTACCAACCTACCCACTCCTGCTTCCCTACCCTGACATTCCCCTACACTGGAGCAAAGAAAGAGCCTTCACAGGACCAAAGGCCTCTCTTCTCATTGATTTTCAACAAGGCCATCCTCTGCTACATAAAGGCAACTCTTATAAAAGAAAGAATTTAATTGGGAGCTTCCTTAGTACATTGTCAAGTCCATTATCATCATCATGTGAGCATGTTGGCAGGCATGATGCTCGGTGGTTGCTGAGAGTTTTCCATTCTAAACTACAGTCAGACAGGTAGAGAGAGAGGGCTTCTGGGCATGATATGTGGGCTTTTGAAGTTACAAAGCAAACTCCAACATACCTCCAACAGGGACACATATCCTAATCTTTCCAAAGAGTTCTTCAACTGGGGACTAAGCATGCAAGTGCATGAGGCTATGGGTATGGGGCCATGCTCATTCAAACTATGGCATGTGCTGAGAAAAAAAAATGGTCTTAAGTTAAGTAATAAATATAGTAAAAATTCCAAAGTTTAAAAGCAGCAACTCTCAATTCGTGGTCCTTGGAATCCCAGAGGCCCATGGGAATTGACTGTGTGTTCATGGAATGAAACACAGTGTTGGTAAAGGTGTTCCAGGCAGTGCAGACAAAACTGCATGGGCACCTTAGGAGTCCCTGCCACCCTCGCTGCCCAGCACTTAGGACTGGTAGCTATGTTTACCCTAGACCGGCCCGTATCAACTAAAAAAAAAACTTTTGACTTCGCTTGGCATCAATATCCTGGTAAGTCATTTTCATACCAGGTGTGATCAAATGGAAATATGCATAAGACTTTCTGTCCCACATGAAAGAACAGTCACGGCTTTGAAGAAAATTGTCTGTGTGATTTTTAACTGAAACTGCAATTAGCTGACTTGATTTTTCAGTAGGACACCATTTTTACCCGAAAGAACAGATGAAAGAGGTGTGAAGTACCAAATAGCTAGGACAACTCAAGGGACAGCCATCTCATGTTTTGCTGATTTCATATTCTAAAATTTGAAGTAGCTTTGGAAAACTCACCTCCACTTCCATGAGGTCAATGGTGTCCAAACATTAAATATTAAAATTAATTTATTGAGATGAATTCATATTAGGTTATTAAATAATAACAATATTTGAGATTGAGGATAACCATAGTCAGTCAGCCTTTTGCTATTATCAGACGAAGCGTGTCAAGACTGGGAGACCATGAGAAATGGAACAATCAAAATTCCTGAATAAATGTCTCATTCTCATAACACATACCTAGGAAAAGATCTCTTAGAACCACTACCAGATTTAGAAAAGGGGAAATCATTTGAAATGTAAATAAAAAATATATCGAAGAAAAAAAAAGAAAAAAAAAGAAAGGATGCTGAATTTTGTCAAATGCTTTTTCATCATCCAATGAAATAAAAAAAAATGGTTTTAAAGAATTGGCTTGCTGAGTTTGATGATAAGATCAATGAAAAATATCCAATTACTTTCCAAAAGCTTTTGGATACAATCCACATTTTCTCCAGTATTACGTTTGTGATCCCAGGTGTATTCCATGTATTTGATCAAAAGATTGCATTGTAACAGATTGAACGAAGAAGCATCCTGAAAATTTTTCTTTGACTAAGACATTTGACTAAATTGCAAATAGAAGATATTGTTATTCTCCCCTAGTTTTTAAATGTGTGAGTTTTTCCCTTAAAAAAATGTTTCAATGTGGTATTATTATTTTAAAATTATTTTCAATAACTTGGTAATAAACATATGTAAAACCTGCAGTTTAAGCTCAGGATCCTTGACAAGGTGTAACCCAGATTAACAAAGGCCATCTAATGTGCACAATGATTTTTAAAAGTATTGAGGGACTCAAATAACAACTTACCAAAGAATCTTTTTGTAAATATTTAATTTAGCAGTGCAACCATAAAACTCAAGAAAACATCAGTAACTGTTTGCTTTCTCTCTGTGTATTCAATTCTCATGCAGAAAAGCATATAAAAAACAGTTATCTCCAAGGAAATCTACTCAGGAAGCAAACCACTCTTAAGACCCTATGCTCGGCAGTAAATGGCCAACACAAAATTAACTCAACAACATCTTTGGAAGATCTATGTCTCATAATGTTAAGTCAGAGTAGCCCTGCCAGCTTACAAGCCCTTTGTGTGTTTATGATGGTTTCCTGTTTGGGAATTTTATGCGGTTCCTGTGTGGTGTGTGTGTGTGTGTGTGTGTGTGTATGTGTGTGTATACGTATGCATGTTTGCATGTGTGCATGTTGGTGTCTATACATTTATTGTGCCATTTTGGGTTTTGGTTTGGTTGTTGTGTTATTCTGTCATATTATGATTTAATTGATTTTTATTTAATTTATTTTATTATTATTTCTTAGATATTTGTTTGCTTTCTAAGGAGAGACAAAAAGGGTGTGGATCCTGATGGGACAGAAGGATGGGAGAAATGGGGAGCAATAGGAAGAAGGGAAATTGTAATCACAATATAGTACATGAAAAAAAAAGTGTTGTCAATACAATAAATGAGAAAATCCTGTAGTATTAATAAAATGGCTGTGTGAGCCAGGCTGTGCCAGCCACATCTGAGGCCTCTCCAACTCTAGAGGCTTAGGTAGGAGGCTCACTCCTCCAGGTCTGCACAGCTAGAGGGAGTTTAGGACCAGCCTGGGAAACTCAGTGAAACCTTATCTCAAAATAAAATTTAAAAGAGGCTGAAGATAGGAGAATGGATGGAGAAAAGAGGACTTATGGGACATATCGGGGGCGGGAGGACTGGGAAAGGGGAAAGCTTTTAGAATGTAAACAAAGAATATAGAAAATAAATAAAAAATGCAAAAAAATAGGAATGGCCCCCAAAGAATTATATATTTGAATATTTGGTCTCCTGTTGATGGAACTGTTTTGTGTTTTGGAAGGAATAGGAAATATAGCCTTGTTGAAGGAGATGCACCACTGGGAACAGATTTGGAGGTTTCAAAAGCCTGTGATGTTCCTCGTTAGCTCTCATTGCCTTGTCTTGGGTGTATCAAGATATAAGCTCTTAGCTCTGCTCCAGTGCCATGCCTGCTTGCCTGCTGCCATGCTACACTTCTGAAACTGTAATCCTCAAATAAACTTCCTTTTGTGCAAAAAAAAAGATAAAAAATAAAAAATAAGAGAGGCTGACAATGTAGTGAGAGTGCTTGATTGCTTGCCTATCTGTTTTCTCACTTCCAGAAGTGGAAAGAGATAACATGAAATTCATATACGTAAAAAGGTACCTTTAAAATCTTCAAGTCCCATGAAGGAACTCATAATAACAGCTGCCATTTACCTGAGATTTAGCTAAGATTGATATTTTTTTCATATAAAGATACTGTGTATATCAATTAAACACAGAAAGAGATCAGCATTATGTGAGTATCGTTGAAATGTAATTTGAAAAAGTAGTTTGGGTGAATTTTCTCAAGCCCTCCTGATCTTGTTTGCAACCTAGTAACTAAATAATGAAGAAACACTGGCAACATAGTTCAGTAATTAAGAGCTTGGCTGTTCTTCGAGAGGACCTAAATTGCACTGGCAGCACTCACATAACAGCTCATAACCAGGCAAACTGATGTCCAGTTTTGACTGCCATAAGTCTAAGACATCCATATGGTACACAGATATACATGTATACAAACACTCACAGAGATAAACAAATAAAAAAAAATAATGATGCATATGGGATGGATCGCCAGCTGGGGAAGTTTCTAGTTGGCCTTTCCTTCAGTCTCTGCTCCACACTTTGTCCCCTTTTTTTCTCCTGTGAGGATTTTGCCCCCCCTTCTAAGAAGTGTTGAAGCATTCACACTTTGGTCTTTCTTCTTCTTAGCATCATATGATCTGGGAATTGAATATTGGGTATTCTGAATTTTGAGGCTAATATCCACTTATCAATGAGTGCATACCATGTATATTCTTGTGTGACTGAGTTACCTCACTTAGGATGATATTTTCAAGTTCCACCCATTTGCTTGCGAATTTCATGAAGTCATTGTTTTTAATAGTGGAGTAGTACTCCATTGTGTAAATGTACCATATTTTCTGTATCCATTCCTCTGTTGAGGGACATCTGGGTTCTTTCTAGCTTCTGGCTATTATAAATATGACTGCTATGAACATAGTGGAGAATGTGTCCTTATTACATGTTGGAGCATCTTCTGGGTATATGCCCAAAAATGGTATAGCTGGATTCTTAGGTCCAGTTATCTGAGGAACCTCCAGACTGTTTTCCAGAGTGATTGTACCAGCTTTCAATCTCACCAGCAGTGGAGGAGTGTTGTTCTTTCTCCACACCCTGGCCAGGATCTGCTGGATGCTATTGTGGATGCCAGAAAGTGCCTGTTGACAGGAGCCTGATATGGCTGTCTCTTGAGAGGCTCTACAAGAGTCTGACAGACACAGAGGTGGATGTTCTCAGACAACCATTGGACTGAAAGCAGGCTTTCCAATGGAGGAGTTGGAGAAGGAACTGAAGGAAATAAGAGGGTTTGCAGCCCCATGGGCGGGGGTAGGGGGAGGAACAGTGTCAACAGGACAGATCTCCTGGAGCTCCCAGGGACTGGACCACCAACCAAAGAATACACATGAAGAGACACATGTCTCCACCTACATATGTGGCAGAGGATGGCCTTGGTGGACACCAGTGGGAGGAGCAGCCCTTGGACCTGAGGGTATTCGATGCCCCAGTGTAGGGGAATTGCAAGGCAGGAAGATGGGAGTGGATGTAGGAGCACCCTCATAGAGGCAGTGGGAGGAGGCATGGGATAGATTTCTGAAGGGGAGACCTGGAAAAGGAAAAATGTTTGAAATGTAAATAAAGAAAGTATCCAATGAACATATATATGTGATGCATTTATACTTTTCTCATAAACTATATGTTGTTTTAAAAGGCAATGCTTAGTTTTGAAGATATCTCTCCATTATAAGTTATCCATCTATCAATGTATCTATCCATCCATCTGTTGGGATTTACAGATAATGATAAAGATGTTCTCACATGTAATTTATGAGAATATATTTTTTAATTTTTTATTTTTTATTAGATATTTTCTTTATTTACATTTCAAATGTTATCTCCCCCTCTGAAAACACCCGTTCTCATCCCCCTCCCCCTGTTCACCAACCCATCCACTCCCATTTCCCTGTCTTGGTATTCCCCTATACCGGGGAATCCAGCCTTCTGAGGGCCAAGGATCTCTCTTCCCTTTGATGTCCAACAAGGCAATCCTCTGCTACATATGCAGCTGGAGAATGTATAATGTAGTATTTCTAAAAGTTGACAAACGTATAGGCATTTGTAACAACCTTCTTGCCTAGAAATGCCAGTATTAAACCACTCGTCTAATGATTCCAAACCTCTAGAAAATATTTAATGATAATTGTATGTATTATACTATCGTATGTAATAAATTAATCTCATAACAAAATCAATGAGACATAAAAATCTGTATTTTTGTATGACACAGAAGTCAGAATTTATTAAAATTATGGGAAAACTGTAGACAAGTTTGTAAGTGTGGATGTTATGTTCAGTGTGAAAACAACACAAACCTGGATAAACAACTCTGGATAAACTCCTGCTTCTATGATGGACTAAGAGACCGAAGGTGTTTGTCTCCTGCATAACAAGCCATATCCTTCCTTCTGCCCTCTTCCTCTTCATACACAGACATCTATTCTAGTGTTAGGCAAGTTTGCAACCATGCCTCACTTTGTTATGCCCTAGTAGTTGATCCAAGGCACCATAATTCTGGATTAAGAGCACAGGAATCTTAACCATTTTTAAAAATTATATGAAAACATGCATGTAAAGAGAAATGGTGGGAAAAGAATGTGAAAATAGGCTATGTTGGTTTAGGGTCATGGGATTATGCATTAGTTTTTAAATATATTTCTATGTATGCAATCATTTTGTGTCATTATTGTTAAGGAAACAGCAGAAAGCATAACACGGTTCTAAATGAACCTGACCCCAGATTGACCTTTGAGATGGCAGATGTCTATCTTTGCCAGGCCATCATGAAGTGTGCCAGTCTCTGAGCAAGAACAAGGCCCCCTTCGCCTGGCAAAAGAAATGTGGACACCACAGATTTCTATCGCCACCTCACCTCACCGTTGTAAGACTTTACCCACTTCACCTGGAAAGTGTGAGGAAAGGTATAAAGAAACACTGAGACTACCAAAATCCAGTGTGTCAAGGTCACTCCTATGATGGTCAGCATAAGTGACACAGGCAACATTAATGAAGATTTTTACGTAGGATCACATCACCTGAAGTACGGTTGTGAACCAGACCTCCCGTGTTCCCTAGGTGTGTATAAATGGTGTGTAAGAGCCCTGCACCTAGATACCATTTGGCAGCAACAAAGGGTATCATTCCATTCCTTTTATGAGCAGTCAAAGCATCCTGATAAAGGACATTTATATAAGACTGAAACTTTCATAATGTAATACCTTGAAACCCAAAGTTTAGAAGGGGATCACTCACATCAATAACCAGAAAGTGTGACTCTGAATAAATAAGGCAATCAATAAATCCAACACTAAGATGTCAGAATTATTTCATGTATTACAGCAGCCATTGTTTTAAAAAGAAACACTTTAATGAAAACCACACACATATTTGAGGTAAATAATAGAGTGTGGGGCTACAATAATAACGATAAAATGCAGAGGTCTCATCAAAGAATTAGAAAGGATGTGGAAGAGACCTGAAAAGGCTAAATGAAATACTACAGGTGAAAAATATGATCACGCAATATGAAACTACAATGTACTGTTTCAGTATCAGTGTTGAAAGCACAGATGATAGATAAATAAAACAGATATTACTCAGTCTAAACTACAGGGACTTAACTAACAAAATCAGGATACAAACAATCAATACAGAGCCTTGGACACACAAAAAGAGAAAAAAGACTCAGATATGAGAGAAGTGTTGGAACTGCCACCTAAGGCAATTAAGACAACAGTGATTCATTTGCTAAAGGCTCTAGCAAGCTCACTTGAAGTTAATTTTTAAGTCTACATGGGTCCTATGATAGCTTTCAATGTAACCCTATATATTTGGAGATTACAATACTATTACAATGTCAACTTAACTTGTGTATTCAGTAGCTAAAACAGAAAAATTATATGACTATTCACAGCCCCACATGCTACACACACACACACACACACACACACACACACACACACACACACAAAGCTCTGTTTGTTGTGAATTAATAGACCATGTCAGAAACCCAAAAGAATCAACAATTTTAGAACCAATAATCAACTTCAAAAAAGTCACAGAGAGGAAGGTTATTATGCAAATGTCAATTGCTTTTGTATATAGTAAAAAACAAGTGAAATTTGAAGCTAAGAGAATAATACAATTATATTTGTACATTAGAAAATAAAATATTAGGATCAAATTTCTTGATTATGGGTTATAAGATCTATAGGAGGAAGAATACAATAGTTGGAAGTAAGGAGTTTTGAACAGAATCCAAAGAGACACACTACAGCATTGAACGACTACACAGTGTTCTTGATATCAGCTCAATGTATCATGATCGACAGGTTCAGTGATCCCCTAGGAAATCCTCAGCAAGATATTCTGTGGTTATCAATGGGATCATTTTAAATTTAGATGCAAAGAATGAAAGAGTATAGCCATCATGACATGGGAAAGACAGAAGGCAGAGAACCACTGTCGTGCCACCATGCCTGCCCAACTGCACACCTTACAGTAAAGTAAGCAAAGTGGTGAGAGGGAGCACGTGCAGGCAGCCCAACAAGATCTTCACTGAAGAACTACACCCACCCCTCTCAGGGAGCCAAAGCAGTTCAATATCAAGGTGAAGAAAGGATAATTCTGAGTACCGACTTTACACTCCACAAAAGATGAATCACAGGTCTAAATACACAGTGAAAAACTATAAAGTCCACAGATAACAAGAGCAAGCTTGAGTGGCGGTGGGATGGGAATGACACTTTAGTTGTGACATCAAGAGCTATTCCCCAATAATAATCAATATCTGACCTTAATTATAGTTAAGAGGTTTTACTTTGATAAAATGAAAGGAAAAGGGAAACAAAGAGAAGGACAGACGGACAGAAAGAAAGAGAGGGGGAAGGAAGAAAGGAAAGAAGGAAGAGGGAGAAAAGGAAAAGAAAAACATTGTGAAGAGAATAGATAATACACAGACTGGAGAGAAATTAATGCCAAAATTGGATCTGAAAACCACTTTGATATGTACCTTGGTATGGCTAGCAATGACGTGGAAGTTCAGGGGCAGAGATCTTGAGAAAATAGTTATCTTTTGCTGAGATTTTCTATGAACTTGAAACTACCTTACTGCATTTTAAGTGGAAAGATGAAAACCATGAGGGCTGGAGAGGTGCTCAGTGGTTAAGAACATTGGCTGTTCTTCCAGAGGAACCGGGTTGAATTCCCAGCACCCAAATGGTGACTCACAACCATCTGTAGCTCAAGTTCCTGAGGCTCTGATACTTTCTTCTGGTCCTCAGAGGCATCAGGGATATACTTGGTGCACAAATATATACGGAAGCAAAATAGCCATAACAAAATTTAAAATTCAATGTTTTAATATCATAAGAGTCAGAAAAGAATATGTGCTAAGCATGGTGGCCCACACCTGTAATGCTAGTACTCCTGAGAGAGTCAGAAAGATGAGAAGTTCAGGGTCATTTTTTGCTATACAGTGAGTTTGAGACAAGTCTGGGCTATATGAGACCATCTTAAAATGTAAATAAGAAATAAATAGATAACAAATATTCTATTTACTGGTCAATTCTTGTCAGACACTATTTAAGGGTTTCAAAGCCTCGACAAAATTAAATGAAACACCCTCTTTCCGAGGCTCAAGTATGATTGCAGAAGAGGAGGTGGAAGTAGTCTAAGAGCCAGGGGAGCCTGGTGACTATAAAGGAACAGCACCTTCTGGGATCAATAGGGCAGCTGCACACAGGAACTCACAGTGCTGGTACCAACACACACAAAACACATATTGAGCTCAAGCCAGATGAGATTCTAGCATGGAGAGAGGAGCAATAGTTAGCCCCTGGAAGGAGGGTTGGCTGTCTCTAAGAGTGTAGCCTCTGATAAAGTTTATCACGATCTAGTAGAAGGCCACACATCCTAGATGGATTCCATCAAGACCACAAACTGGACTTAAAGGAGAAAAAAAATGATGTAAAGTTGGGTAGGCAGAGAAAGGGGGTGGATCTTGGAAGAGCTGGAAAAGCAGAGAAAAAATGATCAAAGCATGTTGTATGAAAATCTCAAAAAATTTAGATAGATACATAAGTAGATGATAGGAGATAGATTAAATGAGCACACATTTTGGGAGAGTAAAGAAGGCAGGCTAACATATCTACCGATGTATGAGCTTTAAATAAAAGAGCAATAAGTTCTATAATTTACTTTCATTTACCAAAAGGAGCTAGGGATATTATTAGCATCATTTTATAAATGAGGCATTTTAGACATGAAAGGTTAAGTAGCCAGGGAGCTCACACCCAAACTACTTGCACCTGCATAGGGGATTGAATCCAGGGACTGACCTTCAACTCTCTGTTGGTCTCTGTTACAAATTGAATTGATACAAATCGTGCCCTGAGTTCCTCCCCAGTGGTCATCCATCTAATATACCCACACAGGCCTTTTTTCTTGCTTATTGCTGTTGTGCACCACTTTTCCTTCCTTAGGGGGGAGCATTCAGGGTGTTTGCATTTCTCTCACTATTGCAGGGCAATAAAGTGGGACCAAGAATCAACACAAACTTAACAAGTCCAAGTCAGCGCAAAAAACAAACTTTCTCTCATTCTCCCTCAAACTGCTGCTGTCATAAGACTAACAGCATGGAGGAGAGATGGAATAGGTTTGCAGTGTTCCCAACTTGGAGCTGGCACAACTGTCCTTACCTCTGGGCTCTTATCTCATCATGCATCTCAATTTACAAAAGCCGGCAACTAATAGCTTCTGTGTTTACCAGAACTCATTAACTCATGTATTTCTCTTTAAAGATCCCAAAAAGTTCCTGCCAAATGCTGTTAACCAGAGAATCTTTTATTGACAACTTTAACTGTTGTGGATAAATGAAACTATTCCTTTTATAGAAAAGGGGCTGATACTTGGTGGTGTGTTAAATATGGCTTCATTTTCCTCAAAGACATGCAAATATGTATTCTTGTGATTGGCACCAAATATGTTTTTGCATTCTGAATTGGCATTTGAAACAAATGAATGGGAAATATTGTAACAACCTTCAAATAGGCAGATACCTGCCATGTCAGTCAGCTAGACAACACTGAAGTAGACAGAGTAGCAAAGAAATAATTGGTGTTAACTGAGATACTATAAAATCCCACAACCAAAGACACACACAATGTTCCAAACACTGCCCAGACAATAATTTAACCTTTTTATTTTTACTACTAAGTAATGGTGGCAAATCATAAACTTACTACTTAGAATATTTTTTTCTTTAGTTTGTTTCCTGTTTACTTTCTGATCCATGTTCTGCAAGAATGGAATTGATACTTAAATAGTACAAAGATTTAAATAGAATATTGGTAAAGTTCAACCCTCACACAGAACCCCCTCCTCCATTAAACTATGGGTACAACATAGTAAACCCTGTCCATCTCTTCAAAAATGTCCTAAACATAATCTCCCTTACAGACTTCTCTTTCCACCTCTTCTGAGACCAACATCTTTGTGATGCTTCAACCCTGTGTACAAGCTAGGGTCCTATGTGACTGAGATAATAGAGAAACAGTAGTCTTAAGTTGTGTGGTGTTATGCTTTTGAGGTCTAGCTACATCATTGGGTCAATAGTTCACTGTGTTACTGTGTAGTATATATTCACACAGATCAATCAGCACATGCTTATTGTGATTATCTACTGAATGGATATTTTAGTTTTTTCCCACTATTTAGCTTTTACAGACACAGCAACCAGTGGTTGATATATAGTATAATTCATTACAGAACGTAATATTTTATTTTATTTTTCAAGTTTTAGAACCACCACCACCACCACCATCACCACTAACACACACACACACACACACACATACACACACACACACACATGCACACAGAGCTTTTCAAAGTTTAGTATATTGTGTAGCAAATATGAAAATGGCACTCATTTTTATGGCTGATTAATCGTTGGCATGGAAGCTGGGAAATGGCTTCGTAAGCCAAGTGCCTGCCACCCAAGGGCAGGCCCTGACTCAGTGAATCCCCAACACAAGTTAAATACCTGGGAGTGATAGCATATGTTTGTAATCATAGCAATGGAGGGCAGTGGTTGGATCCCAGGAGTTGGATAGACAGGTAGGCCAGCCAATTTCTAAGCCGTGGGTTCAGCTAAAGTATCTGTTTCAAAAGATACAAAAGATAAGAGCAACCAGGAAAGATATCTGATATCTGTCTTTGACTTCAATGTGGACTCATACACATGCATGAGTATGTGTACTTGCATATACAGGAGCACATGTGTAGGATATCTTACATGCACACAGGCACCAGAAAATGTTTCACATGATTTGTCTTCTCAATGCAGACAGCCTAGAAAGCATTTTTCTATATTTAATTGTAACAATAATGCCTAGAATCCTCACATCTGAAACACTCATATATTTTCTTTAAAGATGTGTTTATTCAAATTTTGACCATTTTTAGTTAAGTCATTTTTTAATCATTGAATTGGTGGAAATATCTACATATTTCCAAACATCAGATCTTTTTTCCAGATGAGTGCTTTTTAAGTTCACTTCCCTTCCCCTTACATTGAGAACATTTTAAATAGTAGAAGCTTCTAATTAGTGAACTTAACTGAGAAAGTGATGCTTTCACAAATATAAGGGAAGGAAGAGAGAAGTATATGCACATGATATTCATTAATAAAATAAAATTAAAAACCATTCTTGGACTTGGATCTTATCCCCTGTGTCCTTGTTAAAAGAGTCATTCTTTCACAGTCCTGATTTCTCTCACGGGAGCTGACTCATTGTGTTCTGAGGAGTGGTGTTCTCTCCCAGTGTCTGTGACAGGATCTAGAATGACTTTTCCTCAATCTTTTCCATGGTCATGCTCAGCAACCAAGTAACTGTGCTATTGGTGTTGTTGATTCTCTTTTTTCTACATGCTCATGACTCCAGATGCCTCTTCAAACTCCACTCACTTCTACGTCTTTCTGATGCTCACTCTAGATCTCAATGTGTTAATACATCTGCCTCCCTTCCAGCCTGCTTCCTTTCCTTTTTCCTTCTCTCCCCGCATTCTTTCCTTCCATTCATCCTTCCCTTTCCACTTCACCGCAATTATTTGTGCATCTTTAGAAGAAAAGATTAGTGATCAGCATCTGGAATCGAAGAGCCAAGTTCATCCAGTCCTTGTCGTCTCTTTGGAGATCTCAGGCCATAATTCCTGTGATGCTGGCTACTGAACCCAGGGGCTACACATGCTAAGAAATTTCTCTAACAGAGCTACATCCCTAGCCTTGAAATATTTTAATAAAAAATTTTTGTGCATTACAGGGGAATAACAACTTGCTAAGGAAGATTTCTTACAGCGTGGATTCTACACGATCCAACATAGGTATGGCCCCTGCTGCACTTTCATGTGCAGAAAGAGTAGGACTAAGGATAGTTTTGTTATAATGTGACATACCACCCAATCTCAGGATCTCTACTTACCTGTGTGGCATGGACACTGTTATCATTTTCTAGCTGATAATCTCTAGTGGCCCAACCTGCCTCTCAGCTTCCTGAAGCCTACACTGCCCATAAGCCGCACTATATGACATGAGTTTTCTGGGCCATCCTGTTATTGGTAGTTAGCATTACATAACACATACTTCAGTGAAGAACCCCTCTAAATTGATTCTACAGATTTCCCTGTCCTACCACAGTTTGAATTTAGTATAAAAATAGCTAGAGGTGAGAGAACACATTTAATTAAATTTTGTATGCATCTGATGGTGTGTATAGAAACATCACCCGAGGGGTATAGATTTTTATAATGAGTCTTTTTCCCTTGACTTTCTCTGACTTCCAACCCCATTTGAAGGCCTGTGCGTGCTGAAAGGCCAGATTGCTTCTTTCTTGTACCTTCAACTTTACAATAGGATTTCTTGTGAAAAGCTCCATTGGTCCCACTTGCTGTTCGCTCAGCAGGGCCTATCCCCACCATGCTTCAGATCTCACTGTTTCCCCTGAATGGCCAGAACAATTCCTAACTGTATTAGTGAGACTCAGCCACCCAACCCTGATGCCCAATGCGAAGATATTTCTAAAGAGTTCAGGCACTATCTGGTAAAGAACTTATTCAGGGCCATCTTGTCAGTAAACATAAATATTTCCCATAAGCTAAGCAATGACCTTGAGTCTGATGAATGAATTAAGAAAAGTGGCAGTAAGTAGGCTGTGTTTCATTGATCATCAGAGACCTGTAAAGGAGTATATGAGGCGATGTCATGGTAATTCATCCTTTCAGGGAACAAGCGCTCTCTGTCTACCCCAGTGAATTCATTTTTCTTTCTGATTTTACATTCTGAGTGTGGATGCTACAACTTCCTCACATATACTGATAGCCACAGGACATGGGAGAGTTAGGTTCCCTTCTGCATGAATCCCAACAGTGTGCAGGAATTTTGCTATGCTGTCTTCCCCATCTGCTACAGATGGTGGAATTTTTTCAGTCTTAACTCTGTGCTCTGCCTTTAATCTGTAGTGAAAAGCCTTCATTACAGATTAAACAGCCGAGGCTCAAATCATAGGTCAAAGTACAGGGGACTCAGGAGATAATGCAGAGCTGGCTAAGAATTCAGACCTCCAACTTTAAACTACTTAAAATGTGCCTCTCTGTTAGCAGGGATCCATGGTTAAGGAAGTCTCTTTCTTCCTAGTCATGTGTTAGAGAAAGCTTTCTTGGACCTCTGTTTGAACGTATGTTCCCAGCGGGAGGACTGTTGCTGATCGAATATTATCTACATATTCTTACTTTTCGTTCTGAATCATAAAAGAGTTAAATCAGAGGCCTGTTTCTGGTTGTCTTTGTTAATAATAATTTTAATTTATTATTTCACAAGGACAGACTGACTTTGTAATCCTAGACAACTTAAGCTGAAAGGCAGTTATCAAAAGGCATGGCTAACACAAAGGCTTCTGGGAGACAAGAGAGGGTGGGAAATGGAGCTTGACAGAGAAGGGCAGCATAGTCAATTTGCTGAGTAGTCTTGAGATCAGAGCTGTGGCTGCCCTCCTGTCCCCTCAGTGTGTAGCAATCCCTGAATATTTTAGGTTGCCAGTGTCATGCAGTGTCATGCAGAGTATGGAACTGGGGACTAAAGACTGTGCTACAAGCCACGTAGGTACTGGAGCATAAGAAGCATACTTAAGGGATTACACAGTGGGTACAGGTGCTGGGTTCTATTTTGGGGGGCTTTGCATGAAATGTAAAGACTACCAGATAAGCATGGGGGAGAGAGAGAGAGAGAGAGAGAGAGAGAGAGAGAGAGAGAGAGAGACAAAGACAGAGACAAAGAGATAGAGAGAACAAGAAATAAATTTTCACTAGGAGAGCCAGGTGTAGGTGTAAGGTCTGGCCTAGAGTACACATTCGTGAAATAGGACCACATGCTTCTCTGAAACTAACAAATGGGATGAGAGACTTCTTGGTAGAGCCCAAGCTTTAGATAAGTAGGAAAAGCTAGGTTAGGGGTTTCCAAACCAGATTTCATTGTAC
This sequence comes from Apodemus sylvaticus, assembly GCF_947179515.1. NCBI lineage: Eukaryota > Metazoa > Chordata > Mammalia > Rodentia > Muridae > Apodemus > Apodemus sylvaticus. The sequence continues at coordinate 163,350,906 of NC_067472.1, read as the reverse complement.
CAGATTACAGAAATAACACTGTTTCTGGTTTGCTTCTTTGTTATATTAATGGAGATCTTGCTATGTAGCCCAGGCTAGTTGTCTTCCTCCTGCTGCCTACACATTGCAAAGGTTACAGGCATGTACTGTCACAGCTGGCCTACAAACCTGTTCTTTGTATAGTTGTATGTGTGTTTGTGTGTGTGTGCCATGTATGCGTGAGTTCACACAGTAGGCCAGAAGAGAGCATTGGTTCCCTTTAGGAATAGTCAGTGACAGTTTTGAACTACTCAGCTTGGGTTCTGGAAATCAAAATAGTGCTCAGAAAGAGCAGCAAGCACTCTCAAGTACTGAGCCATATCTCCAGCCCTAGGAATATATATCTTAATAAGATATTTTTCTTATTTTAACCATTTTGATATTGTGTTTGTGTTTGGGGGTAATGGGACTAGACAATTCCCATTTGTTTAAAAACCCTATGTACCTGACTTCCTTGCATCTGTTCCTGTCCTCCCCGCCCATTTATTGTATGAATATTCTCTCAGGTAGAGGGGACCATGGAGTCCAGAGCTGACAATGACACACAAGCACATTCTCCTACAATCATTCATCCTGGGATGCTCCCTCTCTACTATGTATCCATGGTTCTTAATGGATCAATTATACAAATCCCAATTACTCACTAATGAGTCCAATAGCTTTCCACTTTAGTTTTTGCAAACAAAACCAGCAAACAACAACAGCAACAACAACAAAATACTCCAAGGGTTACAGCAAGGAAACGGAAAAACACTTTGTAAAATAAGAGAAAAGACAATGACGGTAGGTCACAGGTGGAAGTAAGCCCACTATACAATTGAGTATGGTGGGAGGCCAAGGTTCCTCCCCTTTTCTGATGTGCATTCCCAAGAGTTTCCAAAGATATTATACTTCCTCTTTTAGAGCTTCTCCATTATGTAAGTATGGAATGCAGTGGAATTGAACCACTAGACTAGAATGCTGCATTTCAATGATTTAAATCACAGAATTATTCTACTATAAGTAAAGGAGGAACAGGAAGAAATATTGAAACTATCCATGGAAACAGAAAAGATGAGTACAATTTTAAAAGGTGAGTAGCATTTGTTCTGCATACAGGATATAATTTTAAAGTTGTTTTCATTGTATAGCTTTATGATCTGCAGTGTGTTTCATTGGCACTTGTGTGCCACACACAATGATCGAGTCACTTCTGTCAATCTTCCAGTAGTCCTGACCATCTTATATCTTGGATCACAGATGACCTCAAGTTGACAGCCTGAATGGAGATTGCACAGCGAGTAGGCTATGGCACTAGGATTTAAATTTCTACTTCAGCAAGGACTCTGTGGTTGAAAGTATATCAGAGCTTCTGCAGAGCTCAGTGAAGTAATTCTAGGTTTCCTTATTAGGGAAATCTGTACAGAAGGTCCCAAATTCTTTCTAACAAATTCCTAGACTGCGACTAAAACTACTCTGAGGGAACATTCTGAAAACCATGCATAAACATGGTGGTTTTGGAGGATCTAAGAACTGTCATCTATTGTTCTTCAAACAGACACAATTTGGATTACTAAAGACACTGGCTACAATTGTTTATTGTACTTTGGAATTATCTCCTTTGAGGCCAATAGACAAAAGCTCAGGATCATGTGACTGAATCTGAGCATCAGTCAGCTCACTCTCTGCTTTGATACGGCATGTGACTCTTCTGCAATCTGCAGCGTTTATCCACTCTGTCAGGCTCTTAATAATAATACAACAAGTATCATTCATTTGCTTTATTAACTTGGATTATTCAGAATGTTTTGCTTTTTCTCCAGTAGGTATTTTATTTGGTTTAGCTGTTAAAATTGTCTAACCTTGTTGAATTTATCAGACTAAGTTAGGCTGATGGCAGGGGGAGGAATATTATTATGGCTCATGCACACTACAGCGGTTTACTCCCAAGCATGTGCTCATAATCTATGGATTTATAAACTATTGTATCTTGTATGTCAATAGTGATGCTGTCTTGGAACCATTTTGAGCTTCATTCATGCAGTGGATTATCTAACCCTCACAGCAATACTCTGAGATAATGTCCAGTTTACAGACCCTTGCAGTCAGAAGTTACAAAACTAGACTAAGTTCTTTCGAAAGCATTATAGCTTCCTGACTGTTGCTATGATAAAATATCTTGACAAAGGAAAAGAAGAGAGATGGTGGAGAGGTTCACTTCAGCTCAAATTTGCTCATTACTGTACATTGCAGGAAGACTAAAGGATTGAAGTGACTTGATCATTGCACATGACATAAAGTGCTAACAAAGCATTGCCGAGAATAAAGCTGTACAATGAAGTCATGGCTGGGTCTTTAAAGCATCTGATTGCATCACATCCATCGTTAAGAAGAGAGAAAAATGAATGCATATATGCTTACTTATATTTAACCCCTCTGTATACTTGTATGGTCCAGGACTCAATGTGGGGAATGTATTCAGTTAATGCAGTCAAGACAATTCCCTGCAGACAAGCTCATGGGCTAATCTGATTCAGACACTAGTTCATTGGCAGATCCTTCCAAGGAGATTCACTATGGTGTCAACTTTTAAATAAAACCACCATTCCCCAGTAATACTTGGTAAAGCAGAAAGATATGGACCTAAAGCTATCTGGAGTTCTTAACCTTTATTCTGTGCTTTGGAACTCCCATCTAGACTAAAATCTCCTTTTCACAAAGAGACTCAGCAAGTCATTGGTAAAGTTATTACCACAAAGCAGGAGAACAACTTAACATTAACTGTTTGTGGTAGTGCAAATTTGAAACCCAACACTTGGTTGTTGGAAGCAAGAAGACTAAGAGTTGTAGCTAGCACAAGCTATATGAGATGCTATCTCAAAAGACAAAGAAAAACCCAGGGAAGGTCAACAGCAAAGGGTCATATTACCTCCCCTGTCTCTGAGTCTTGAATGTAACTGACCTCATGAGACTCTTGGTTTACTATCAACATTCTATGCCACATGTAGTAAACAAATTAAATAAATATTAATGGAAATATTTTCATTACTATCTGTCCAAAAGGGATCTTAGATGGCATTCTCCCTATTTGCACATCATCGAATTTCAGAGAGCTTTTCAAATTTGTGCTGATCATGTTATCTTTTAGTCTATTACCAAGGAGGCCTTCACAAGGGACCTAAATGTTTTTTCTTCTCCCAGGCATTCCCACAGTTGGAGATGAGAAGTGCTAGTCTCCATTGTGAAGACATATAACTTATAGGTGATGCCTGGAAGTTAGATTTCCTTGCAGGGACTTTCGGGGAGTGGGGGGGGCTAGAAAAGGGGAAGTCATTTGAAATGTAAATAAATTATATCGAATAAAAAAAAAAGGTTTCTGCTAAGACATCTGCTTATCTCCAGTGCCAGCTCATCTCTAGAGACATCTGCAGCACTTTCTTATTCTGATTTGTATCCACAAATAAAAGAGCTATTCTGTTTGCCAATCACCCCATTTAACTAGCATGACTGAAGAGCCCTGGGGTCCTCCTGTATGAATAATCAGGCCTGACTGAGTGACTGATGCGGGCTTTTTGGTTAAGGGCTCTTCCCCTTTCTCCCATCTACATGACGTTGTTACTGCTGCTCACATGCAGCCTACATGCATAGCCACATTTTGGAAGATGTCATTCAGAAAGCTGCCTAGCCCCCAATAGCTCAATTAGTGACAATTGTGTTATTGGCCACTGTCACTTTAGAAGATATGACACAGGAACATTTCCACAAAGTACTATAGAAACTTCAAATCTTATTTCCAGGGGCTAGAGAGATGACTCAGGAGTTAAGAAATGATACTACCTTGCAGAAGACCTGAGTTTGACTCCTGGAACCCACATTAGATGTCTCACAATGGCCTATAACTCTGGCTCCAGTGGTCCATTGGAATCCAGCCTGTGTTCACACACACACACACACACACACACACACACACACACACACACACATATCTGAAAACAATTTATTTCTAGTTCTAATCTGATAAATGTAAAATGATAAGAAGTATCCCTCCAGTATTAATCTGAATAAGTCTTTAGAGCACTGACTCTCAACCTGAGGGTAAAAGAATTTTTTCACAGGGCTCTCATACAACCATTGACAAACACAGATATTTATTTACATTATGATTCTGAACAGTAGCAAAATTATAGTTATGAAGTAGTAACAAAAACAACTTATTGGTTGTGGCTCACCACAGCACAACTGAAATAAAGGGTCATAGAATTAGGAAGGTTGAGGATCTCTGCTTCAGAACATGTTGTTTTCATCTTCTGTAATGTTTGCTCCACCCTTTCCATTGAGTTAATTTGTTAGATGAAGATATTGTCTTCATCTTCAATATGATGTTCTTAACACCTCACAGTTTTAGGTTCTAAATTAATACTCTTTGAACCTATAATTAAGTAAGTCTGACATAGTCACTGAGAAATAGAAAGAAAAGTAAGATTGTCACTGAACAGTTTATATGATAAAGATATAAACAGAACTAAGTTCAGGAGTTGTGCTTCAAGGTTACATGGGTTCTAACAAGGTGGGAGCAAAGAGAGAACTTCCTCTCATGATCTAAAGCTTGGCACACAAGGTAGGAAGAGTCTGATTACTCATATTCAAAGGAAAAACAAATAAACTTGTGTATCATGTCTTACTGATGCCATAGCCACAGTATACATAGCCATGAGAATGACAAAGTCCCAAGTCAGCAGATGCTCACATTACTTAACCACACTAAGGAAAGCCTTGTGTTGTTTCTTATGTGGCTTGTTACATGAATTCAGCCTGGTTTCCTCATTTATCCTGGATCCATATCTGTCTGTAAGGATAGTCACATTCCTCTGGTTCTCACCTTGTATGCAGTTTGTATGAATCTTTCCAAGGCTCTGTATGATCACACAGACATTAAACATACATTCTTGTGGATGCTGGAGAGATTTAAGTGTCATCAGGGCCAGCCAGGTTTCTCAGACAGTTCTAAGTAGGGCTAGTTCCTAGACTTTGCTATTAATTTTGGTAGTTTCCTTGGTCCATACTTCAAAACTCTAGGCTGAACAGTCTCTACCACTTCACATGCCTGTTTGCAAATGTTCTTATTTTATGAAGATTCTAGTCATATTGGATCTGGGGTCTACCCTGCTCCAGTATGATTGATTCTCAAGGGTTTCATCTATACTGTTCTTAATTCCAAACAAAGTCACAGTCTGGTGTCAAAAACACAGATATTGGGCATAAGCACATATTTCAGTTTAGAAAACCTGTTTTATCTAATAAGTATTTATAAGAAAATCTGATGAAACAGGAGTTTAAAATAGTTTCACATAAGGGCCTGTTCTCTCTTGCTGCCTTGAGAAACCTGTCACATGAGCCTGTGAACAAGCTCAGACCGGTCTGCTGGATAATGAGAGACACGGGGTCCACTGCCTCCATGACAAGCTGACAGTCAGACACTCCATATCACAGAGTCTGAGCTGACTGGCAGCTGACCTAGATGGAAGCGCAGTAAAGACCAACTCAGCCCAATTCAAGCTGCATGGAGCTAAGTAAGCCTGCTGTAACCAAAAATTTGGAGCCTTTTGTTGAACAGTCATGGATAATGCATTGTACCCGGAAGGGCATCAGAAAGGTTTAAGTTCTTAACTCTTCAGGTTTTCCTAAACTTTCCTGTGTTGCTAACTGGTAGCAGCAATAAGTTTGCTGAAATCACAAACTACTCCGGTGTGAGCTGTTCAATTGCACTGTTCCTGAGGCAGATTCCTTGGGTTAACAAAGACATTTCTACATGGAAAAGTGTCATAGAAGCAACACCCTATTCTATTCCTTGTGAAAGGGAAGAAACAAGAATGCCTCCTAATTAAAGTTACCCTTCCTTTCTAGAATCTAGAAAACTGTCAGTTTTATTTAAAAAAATATAAAAACACCATTTATTTGCAAGCAAGCAGATGTGTAACTCAGCAAGCTCACCATCTGTCTTTCAGATCATAGATATAGCAGTCATAACTTAATATGGATTTTTTTACTTTAAATATTTTATCACATAGATTCATTGCCTTGCAAGAGAAAGGACACTATGTGCTTGTGCTTTAACCTCTCAGCAGTGCAGAAAAACACTGTGTATGCTTCCCAACTATTTATTCTTCTTTCTGTTCACACTAATGAGGAAATGCTCATGGTTTCTTGAACAATTCTTTTATTTTGCTATTTCTGTTCTGCTCTGCCACCTTATAGCATACTCTGTCTACTCAACCCTACTCATGCCCCCCTCTGCTAGTTATTTTGCTGCAGGCTGAAAGTAACAATTTTCCTAAGACATGTCCATATAGAAAGGTAATACCTCCATACTAGTTGGCCTTTCCTCAACTGTGTTAAGGAATCTAGCCTTCGTAAACATAATAGTCCTTTGCTATATCTCAACCATTGGACTGAGCATGAAACCCCAATGGAGGAGTTAGAGAAAAGACCCAAGGAGCTGAAGGGATTTGCAACCCTATAGGAAACCCCATAGGAAGAACAACAATAGCAACCAACCAGACCCCCAGAGCTCCCAGGGACTAAACCACCCAAAGAGTACACATGGAGGGACCCATGGCTCCAGCCACATATGTAGCAGAGGATTGTCAGACATCAATGCAAGGAGAGGCCCTTGGTCCTGTGAAGGCTCAATGATGGCCAGTGTGGGGTAGTGCCAGGGCGGGGAGGCTGGAGTAGAGTGGCTGGAGTGGGTGTGAGAGCACCCTCCATAGAAGCAGGGGGAGGGAGAATAGAATAGAGGGTTTCCAGAGGGGAAACCAGGAAAAGGGGTAGCATTTAAATAAAATATCCAATCAAAAAGAATAAAAACTCCAGTAAACACAGGGTTTATTACCATTCTCATGTTTTCCATACCCAAGCTAGAAAGCACTGAAAAGCCCGATTTTACAGAAAAAAAATTACATAGAATGAGAAATATAATGGAAATATAAGGGGACATTGCTACAGTTGTGCTTTATCTGGGAAAACTACTATTAAAGTGCTCAAGAGAAGCAATTATTAAATTCCACTAAGTGCCATTAGCAAGATCGTGCCTGGGTGATAAACAGAGACAGAGGATTTGCTTCACACTTAAAAACCTCACTTAGGTCTCAAAGCCAGCTGTTGGAGAAGCTGCTGGAGATGGCTGAGGAGGTGACTTGATTCCCTATAGGTTCTCCCTGGCTTACTAGTCACATGGTGCTCTAAATGCCTTTTCCTAGAAAGTGCCTGGTCAGGAAGATGCTACCAGTATTCTCCACCAGTGGAGAACCTGCAATCATTTTCTTTGGACTCCTACTGGACCTTGTTTGTTGGGCTGGGGTGTGCCTCAGTGATGAACATTGATGTAGCAATGCAACTGTTTCTGGAGAACTTCATTGAGGGTTAATGGTTTTCTGAGCCCTGATGCCTTAATTTGAGTGCAGTTTCTCTATCATATGTGTTGTTTGGAATTGGGAACTGTGGGACTTTTAAGTAGAGTAACTAGTCAGAGGCTATTTATTCAGATGAAGGTCACCTGAATCTCTCCTTTGGGAGTAATTGAAGTATTTCTCATGGGAATCTGTTTATTTCTTGCCTCAAAGCCTGAACCAGCCCCTCCTGGTCTCTCCTTGGCTTCTTGCTTTGAGATGCCTTCTTTCCATACAGGTGATGTAGCCAAGGTTTTCTTTTCAGAACCTGATCGCTATGTTAGGATTTTAGCATCAGCATATGAATTAAACAACTACATTCATCCCAAAGCACTTTGCCTCAGGTGTGCTGATATGGTATCTAAAATTGGAAAATACAGCTAACACCAGCTCAGCACGTGAGTACAAATTTACTAAAAACTCCAAAAGACACTAATATCTCGAACAAGCTGATGAGCTCAAATCCTAGCTTCCCATTTACTGGTAGCTAAAGTCAATTAATTTCTTGCATAAAATGCTGATGGTGCTTTTCACAATCTCTCATCATGAAGCTGGACCTGAAAGAAGGTGCCATTATTTGGCACACACACTTGGAAGAAAATAATTAGACATCTTACTGCCACAAAGGACATTCTGCCATAAACACTTATTTTTATCATTTTCTGAGATTATAAAATATTGCTAAGTTAAGATGCAAAATTATAATTATATTTAAAGTACAGAATAAAGTAAGAGTATATAAATAGAAGACATGCTTGAAAGGGTGCAGCAGATCAGAAGGCTGAGATGGACTGCTCATAACTAGACAATACAGGAAAAAAGTTTTTAAACCGTTATAGTTCAAATCATTTCCAAAGAGGTCATGGCCATATTTTATATGACCTCTATTTTCATTCTCCATTTGTCAGCTGCAAAGCTGTCTAAATCTAGCTCTTAATCTCTTTATTGACACAGTAATTTATCATTTCATAATATTAAAGAGTTATTCTAATATCCTACAAATGTCAAATATGTCTTTATTTGTTTTCATGTGCGACAGCATGTGCATGTGGGGTGTCCCAACCCGCAGGCCAGTCAACGGGGCTCCCTGGACCAACAGAGGGACAAGAGATGCAAGAGATGGACAGCAAGACAATATTCTGATAAAGTTGACAAATTGTCAAATTTTATTGTTTTACACACCGCAATATAAAGGAAAGCAAGGAGGATGTAGGGAGGGGGTATGAGGGGGCAAACATTGTCTCCTGGGAACAGTCTCTCAGGGGGCAAGCATTGTCTCTAAACATTGTCTCTAGGAAGTAGTCTCTCAGAATTGTCTCTCAGAATTTTATGACAAAGCTGGCTGGTTTTCAAGGAAGCTGCCAAGCTAAAATGGTCATGAGGAGGTGAAGTAGAAAGAGATTGCTATAGTAACCTAACTACAGGTGAGATCTGTTTGTTCTAATCAACTCAGGTGGCCTCTGTATGTACTGACCAACTTGCTACTTGGCTAACTTGAAAGCTAATATTTTTCGTTCTAAAAACGGGCTTGAGCATGTAAGATGGCTAAAAGGAGGAGGTTTTGAGATCTATGTGAGTATGGCTCCTAGCAGTGGGGCATTCATGTTCACATTTGTGTGATTAGACGTTGGAAACTGAGTTTTAGGAGGCCCAAGACTGATGTAGGGATTATTGATCATTATCTGAGGCAGAGTCAACAAGCACATCTGAGGATTCCTAAGGCTTTCTAGGCTAAAGTTAGAAACTGTTCTGCCATACCTATTAGGCACTTACATGGGTTCTGGGGATCCAAATGTCTGTCCTCAGTCCTATATAGTGTAATTGCTGAACCATCTTCCCAGTTCAAAAGCTAAAATTTTAAAAAGAAGCACATTAAAATCTCTTATCTGACCAGGCCTCCTTTTGATTATTTCCAAAGTAGGCTTGCATGAGCCTATCTATTATCATCTACCTACCTACCTACTTACCTACATACCTACCTCTATCTGTGGGCATGCATATATGAATGTGCTTAACCAAGCTACCTACCTATCTGTCTATATGTATGTGTTATTTATAAGTGTGCATCCATTATCTACCTATTGATCTCACATATATATTTGCATATGTATCTATTTATTTTAACTCTTCATTAGAGGATATATATCATATACACACATATTTGTATATGTATACAACATATACATATAAAATTTATTTTTTCATTTGAACAACAACAGTATGATTTTCTTTACATCATTTGTCTTTGCTTCTTCACACAGTTCTAGGATAACTTCATGCTTTGTAAGCCCCTGTAGGATGGAACTGATCATTTCAAGAAAGAAGACTCAAGCATACACCCCCTTCTCCATACACACCCAATTTTTTTTATATAAAAGAAACATTTAATTCTTAATGTTTCTTACTTACTTGCTTACAGTTTCAGAGGTTTTGTCCATTTTCAGCATGGTGGGGAGCATGGTGGCATACAGGCAGACATGGTATTAGAGAGGGAGTTGAGAGTTCTACATCTGGATTGGCAGACAGCAGGAAGAGTGAGCCATATACCTAGCTTGGGTTTCTGATACCTCAAAGCCCACCCCCTGTGACACACTTCCTCCAACACAGCCACACTTACTTCAACAAGCTCACATCTTCTCAAACTTCTAAGTAGTGCCATTTCTTGATTTCTCTCTTTCTGTTAGTCTAAGGGCCTGTTTTTTACTTAAACCACCAACTGTCCCCAAGATTTCTAGAAAGGTAAATCAGGTAAGCAGCCCTTGTGATTAAGTTCAGTACTGCATAATGCTGAATGTGGTGAAAGCTTATTTGCTTTTAATTTTGTAGTTAAATGAAAGACATTTAACATCTCCATCTCTTGATCCCAGTTTGTCACTCTCTTTGCAAGATCAATGGCACATCACTGATTTTAGAGCTTCACATGTGATTTTGTCATATCTTCTGCAGAAGAATCTGCATTGCATTTTGTGCCTTTATCTTAAGCAAATTGTGTCTGTCACTCATTTATTTAGGTGCCAGCCTCTTCAAGGTTTAGAGCTATTTTCAAGAAATTGAATACAATTTGGGAATCATAAAACATTTATTGAACAAATAAAATAGCAATGTTGATGTTGATGGCAGTAGCTAATTTTTCTTAGGCATTTCCTGTCTTTCATGTGATTTTTGGCTTCCTATTTATGTGAACTGATTTTATAGGCATTACAGCTCTATGAGACAGATATTGTTATGACTGCATTATAAATTAGAGAATGGAACCACAGGATATCTGTTGGATTAATTTCTAGGTACCAAGATTCAGAGTCAAAATTGAACACCATCTGTTCTCATCAAATAGTTAAACACTACTTTAAGCTGCCTTTTCTGTGGGAGCATATGAAAAATTTGTGAAACAAGTGGGAGAAACATTGAAAGATAAGAAAAAAATCCCACACAAAATACATATTTACCTATTATCACACACAGACTGTCTTACATCACTGTTCTGGAACCTGAAAGTATATTATATTACATAGTAGAGGGAGTTTGAGTCATTGTCTAGACTAGACTAGAAAATCTGACATAATGATATAAATTCTTCTCAGTGAAATAAGAATCCTGGGAGCCAGTGAGCTCTGTGGAGGCTACCATAAGCCTTTGGAAGAGAGGAGAAACAAGCAGCTGAATGTGGAGTTCTCTAAGGTTGAGTGAGTTAGTCAGTTTTCTAGCCCTATAATATAGGTTTTGTGAAACTTATGAAGAATAAGGTTTGTTCAGGCTCCCAGCTTCAGGTGTTCACGTCCATGAACAGTTGACCCAAAGACTTTTTACCTGTGGTGGCATATTAAAAGTAGTATATGGCATAGCAGAAGTCCTCACAACTAGAAAGCAAAACAGAAGCTAACAAGGCTGGTGTCCCAAAGGACATGCGCAGAGTGGCATACAAACTTCCATTAGGCACAGCCAACTAAACTCTCATAGAGCCTAGAAGGACCACATTCTCTCAATACCTGGGCTGTAGCCTAGTGAAACCTAGTTCTGATTCCTGACTTCCAGAACTGCAAGAGAATAAATTCATTATTAGGAAACTAATATTCCAGTTAGTATGCCTGATAGCATGTGGAATGTCAGCATGGAAGAAGCATGATTTGATGTATTACCTGCTGTAGGGCAATCAGAATTTGGCTTTGATCAGAGAAGAGACAATAATTATCACTGTGTTTCTTCTGTAAAGATGAGACATAGTCTACATTGTCAACTTCTGAGTCCTGGGAGGTGTAGGTTTACAGCGCTCATTTGGAAGATCTTTGAGGCAAATGCTGATGGAAACATGAGGGGGATAGTAGGAAAAGATATAGAGAGGTAGAATTAAAGGAAAGACCAAGTTTGTAGATAGCAGCTTTTCTTTCTTTCTTCCTTTGTTTCTTTCTTTGTTTGTTTGTTTGTTTGTTTGTTTCTCTCTCTCTTTCTTTCTTATTGGATATTTTATTTACATTTCAAAAGTTATCTCCTTTCCAGATTTCTTGCCCTCCCAGAAACCCCCTATCCTATTCCCTCTTCTCCTGCTTCTATGAGGATGTGCCCCACACACACACACTCCAACCTCCCTGCTCTCAATTACCCCTACACTGGGGCATCAAGCCTTCCCAGGACCAAGGGCCTCTTCTCCCATTGATGTCAGACAAGGCCTTCCTCTGCTAAGTATGTAGCTGGAGCCATGGGTCACTCCATGTATACTCTTTGGTTGGTGGTTTAGTCACTGGGAGCTCTGGGGGGGTCTGGTTGGTTGATATTGTTTCTCTTCCTATGGGTTGCAAACTCCTTCAGCTCCTTGTGTCCTTTCTATAACTCCTCAATTGGGGACCCAGTGCTCAGCCCAATGGTTGGCTACAAGCATTTGCCTCTGTATTTATCAGACTCTGGCAGAGTCTCTCTGAAGACAGATATATCAGACTCCTATCATCAAGCACTTCTTGGCATCCACAGTAGTATCTAGATCTGGTATTTGGATCCCCAGGTAGGACAGTCTCTGGATGGCTTTTCCTTCAGTTTTTGTTCCATATTTTGTCTCTGTATCTCCTCCTGTGGATATTTTATTTTACTTACTAAGAAAGACCTAAGTATCCACAGTTTGGCCTTCCATTTTCTTGAGCTTCCTGTGGTCTGTGAATTGTATTTTGGGTATTCAGAGATTCTGGGCTAATATCCACTTATCAGTGAGTGCCTAACATGTGCATTCTTCTGTGAGTGGGTTATCTCACTCAGGATAATATTTTCGAATTCCATCCATTTGCCTGAGAATTTCATGAAGTCATTGTTTTTAATAGCTGAGTAGTAGTCCATTGTGTAAAAGTACCACATTTTCTGTATCCATTCCTCTGTTGAAGGACATCTGAGTTCTTTCCAGCTTGTGGCTATTATAAATAAGGCTGCTATGAACATAGTAGAGCATGTGCTCTTGCAATTGACAGCCTTAAGGGAAACTACTGACCTCTGCTGTATGCACTGAGACTGCTTTGGCCTGAGCTGACTGCAGACAGAGCACTTTGACAGAAGATACAATGAAAATCACTTGTTAAGGTAACAGAAACCAATGACCTTTATATTATGTGAGTGATGTGTGTGTGTGTATGTGTGTGTGTGTGTGTGTGTGTGTGTGTGTGTGTGTGTAATAAAAGCAATTTGTGTACTGGCAAAAAGACAATGTTTAGTAGCAAGTGACAATAAAGCACTAGCTTAAGATTTTTAAAAGAATTATTCCATTTTGATTTCTACAACTTTTTATAGAAAACACTACTTGGCTACATTGAGGGTTTAGTGTACAAGAATATAGGCTATTTTTTCTAACTGCTAAGCTTCTGAAAGTAGGTGTGATCAGAGACTTTCTAAGATGAAGAGGCACAGGGTACAGTGGGAGTAAAAAGAATAAAACGTATCCACACACAAGCTAAAACTTTTCTCTGAAAAAACGACCAAAGTAAAATGAAGAAAACAAATTTGAAACCCAAAACCATCAAGTGTGAGTGTGAAAGATCATGGTTGAGAACACGCACAAAAGGAATGGAATTGAAAGCCTGTAATTATAAGCCCATAAATGGCCTGCACAATCCGTGAAGTGGAAGTAGAACAACAAATGAAAAGTATTTAGCCTCCTCCTAATCCAAGAAATGCAAATTAAAATTAGATTTCTATTTTGCCCATAAAATTAGCAAACATCTTTAAAGCCTCGTAATATCCATTACCGCTTTCATAAATGGCTAATGGCACAACTCTTATCAGTTTCCGTGTCTATATCTGAAAAGTTTTCTACATAAATAATTTAATATGCCAGAAGCTGGAAAGAACCCAGGTATCCTTCAACAGAAGAGTGGACGCAAAAATGTGGTATATCTACACAATGGAGTACTATTCAGCCATTAGAAACAATGAATTCATGAAATTCTTAGGCAAATGGATGGAGCTAGAGAACATCATACTAAGTGAGGTAACCCAGACTCAAAAGGTGAATCATGGTATGCACTCACTAATAAGTGGATATTAGCCTAGAAAACTGGAATACCCAAAACATAATCCACACATCAAATGAGGCACAAGAAGAAAGGAGGAGTGGCCCCTTGTTCTGGAAAGACTCAGTGAAGCAGTATAGGGCAAAACCAGAACGGGGATGTGGGAAGAGGTGGGTGGGAGGACAGGGGGAGAGAAGGGGGCTTACGGGACTTTCGGGGAGTGGGGGGGCTAGAAAAGGGGAAATCATTTGAAATGTAAATAAAAAATATATTGAATAAAAAAAGAGTAAAAAAAATAATTTAATATAAAATGATCCTATATACAGCCTTTCCATCTGAGAGTTTCCTGTATTATCCCAACATTTAGATACACTCTGAATGTTCAAAACCATTAAGGACATGTAACATTTGGATAACATTGAATTAATATGGTCTTATTGAGCAATTTAAACATTCATCTACAAAGTGTAAGTTATGGCCTGATTAGAAAATGAAGCTCACAAATGTGCACCTCTTTGGTAATTTTAAAATGTTTTTGAGAATTTTGCACAGAACAAAATAGGAAAAATAGAATAAAAGGTTTGTACAGACAAATCTTTATTATAGCTTGTTGTTTGAAGGAAAGGCCATCCAGAGACTGTCCTACCTGGGATTCATCCTATAAACAGTCACCAAACCCTGACACTACTGTAGATGCGAAGAAGTACTTGCTGAAAGGAGCCTGATATGGCTCTCTTCTGAGGGGCCCTGCCAGAGTCTTACAGATACAGAAGTAGATGCTAGCAGCCAACCAGTGGACTGAGCACAGGGTCCCCAATGGAGGAGTTGGAGGGAGAACTGGAGGAGCTGAAGGGGTTTGCAGCCTCATGGGAAGAACGGCCAACCAGACTCCCCCAGGGCTTCCAGGGAGTAGGCCATCAACCAAGGGGTACACATGGTTCATCCGCATTTGTGGAGGAGGAATGCCTTGTCCGGCATCTGAGGGAGAAGAGGTCCTTGGTCCTATGAAAGATGCCCCAGCCTGAGGAAATGGGGGTAGGGGGGTAGGTGGGAGTGGGTTTGGTGGAGGGACATCTTCATAGAGGCAGGGGGATGGAACAGGGTTGGGGGTTTTCTGGGAGTGGGGAAACCAGGAAAGGGTATGACATTTGAAATGTAAATGAAGAATATATTCAATTAAAACAAAAAGATCTTTTTCTTTAAAAAAATAAAAATAAAATGTATTCGAGAATTTTGCACAGAACAAAACAGGAAAAATAGAATAAAAAGTTTACAGGGACAAATCTTTCTTTATTATAGCTTGTTATTTGCTGTTTGGGATCTTACTTCTCTATCTAGTAATCATGGACTATTTTATGATATACATTTATGCACTAAATATGTGCTTGACTTTTATAGGGAATTATTTATAGTTTCCCAGCCAATGACGCAAGTTTTTGAATTTTGATGGTGGAAGTAGGTACTTGGGGTGATGTTACTGGTCGGGTGTTGGGGGTGCTGTAAACACCCCTGACCCCCTTTGTGTCTCTGATATTTCCTGTGAGCCTTGGCATGAATAACTTTCTCTCACTCTCATCTCCAGCTACCAAGGCTTTCTGTTCACATACATGGGATGAGATCAGTAGTTTGCCTTTGACACCATGAGGCTAACTATGCTGTCTCTCTTCTGTTCTTTGTATCAGGAAGTTTCTAACTGTGGTGATAGCTTTAGAACCAAGTGCAGGGACCATCTGCTATACTTGGCAGTCACATGGGAGCAAGCTATAAATCCAGTATAAAAATAATGTTCAGAATAATTTATATTTAACAGAAACATGTAATCAATGAAGCGATTGGTAGAGATAGCTCTTTTGTATTGGCTTTTTATACAGTATATTTCTTTATCTCTCACTACCTCTCTCTTTTGCTCTCTCTCAATCTTTCCTCTCCTCCCTCTTTTCCACTCACCCCCTCTCTCTCTTTCTCTCTCTCATTACCTCCCATCTTCCCTATCTCTCTTCCTCCTTTCTATTCCCCTATCTACTGCTCCGATTTAAGCCAGAACTTCACACACTGGCAAGTACTATGCAATTGCATTACATCATCCCTGCTCATAATGCCACCCCCACCAACCTACTAAAATGGCAGTGTACGAAATCTTGCTTCCACCTCTCTTCTTTTTCTGCTCCTTCCAATTTAAAACCCAACACCTAGAAGGAAAGAAATCACTGCTTGACTGTCTTGCTGATTTATATATCGCTTGCTAATATATATATATTGAAAAGGTAGCATATTACCAAATAGAACTCAAAAGTGCTTAATTCTCTCTGAGACTCTCATTGCGAGGGAACAGCACAAAGACAATATTTGTCCTGCCTTGGTTTCCACTTGTGTGAGGCATTTGGTCTCTAAAGCCATTCTCATTTTAAGTTACAGCCTTCAATGATATAATTGAAGAGGAGTTTTACAGTTAGACGATAGGCTATGAAAACTGGGTTGTCTCAGCAGCTGCTTGCTGCCTGATACTGACAGTGGTCATAGACGCTCTCATCTTTTATGAGATGCTGTCTATGGTCTAACTTCTTCCTTGAAAATTACATAACATGTACATAGTTTATACACTGTCTTCTTGGTCCTCAGGCAGGGCTAGAAATAGGGAGATATTCGCCTTATTTAAGATCTGCCTGGGAATTCTTTTCTCATTATTAAAACTCTAGTGAAACACAGCTCATCACTTTTATGTTGCATTTTTCCTAATATGGATTGCAACTGCTATCAGAACTATTGTCCTCCAGGTGAGTTTGTCAGCCCCACCCACACTCTGTATAATCATCCAACCCATTGAGCTCCATGTGCTTTGGAAAGCATTGGTGTAGCCTAATGCATACTTTCTTGTAAAGAACATGGTTTGCTACAATGGGCAGAACAGACTCAATGAGACGGTCACCATCTGTTCCACCTTCCAATTACCAAAACAAATGGAAACCAAAACCAAAGGCTTCAGAAATCCTGGATAATAGGTTCTGTTCTTAGTATCCTCTGCCTCATGTGAGTGTTATTTTTAATTCCCTTTGGATCCAGTTGTAAGAGGAAGCATATTTTATTTCCATCAGTGAAATACAATTAGAAGACTCGTCTCCAGCAATGGGAGAAAATTACTCTCTGCAAGATGCATGTGGGCGCACTGAACAACCTGACCTCTGCTGCATAGTACAGATTTCTGCTTAGCTTTGCCAAGCTCACACAATGCTGGACATGACATAATTAAGTTGAAACTCTCGGAAGTACTGTTGCCTGGGGAACAGCAATGGACTCACACATTGGTGGTATTATAGGGCCAATGCTTCTGCCCAGTGGAATGGACTCACAGCTAGATATGATGGAAAATAAGATGATTGGGGGGGAATGAAAAACAGCATTGAAGGAGACGGAAATGAGAGGTTATGGGACATGCTTTAAATTAATGTGATTCTAAAATACAATTAAGGTTATGAAGGCAGTATGAGCTTTAGAATACTGAAATGTTAGAAACAGGATTTTACCAATATCCTGCCATTGAATGGAAAATGAGAGAAAAGTTTTTGAATTAGATGTCCTTATTCTGGAAGCAGATATCAAACAATAGACAGGATCTCCTGGTGTGCCCAACACCAAGACACCAATTATTTTTATAATGGGACAGACCTATTTCTTTTGCTATATTGTTAATAAATGACAGGTGACCAGGGATTGTAGCTGATTAGGGGCTATACATCCAACACAACTGACAGCTGCTGTTCAGATTCTGCCCCATAAGCAGTATGATTTCCAGTGCTGCGTCTTTAGCCTCAATAATAGCATTTGCATTCTCCAATGTCTGATAAGACTCTCTGGTTTTTACATACTCTGCACTCTTGAATATTGTATTCACCATTCTGCAAAACAGAACAAACTATAGGATTTGGAACTAATGTATACTCTTTTGTTAGCTTTGTGAGAATTTTTCTGACAGTGGGAATATGAATAGACACATTGCAGCTTCAGTCTGTCCACAAAAGATCAGCATCAACTGAATGGTTCCTACAGGAGAGGGCTCGCATATTGTCCAATCATAATATCACACTAGGACTGTCTCCAGCTTGGATGATTTGGTAGCTTTACCTCTTCAGGACAGTAAGCAGGCCTAATAATCTAGTCACACTCCACCCTCCCCATGTAGGAATGCCATCAATGTATATGTGATTTGGCCAGTTGAGGCTAAAAGTTCAGGTCCAAATATAAGTTCTAGGTGCGACAAGGTGACCCTAAAGGAGACCCTACATAGAACTAAAAAAGTTCCGACCTCATAGACACTAGAATGGAAACTTGATACCTAATACTAACACACTATTAGACATGCTAAGTGCTTTTTATTATTTCTAGTACTTATACTTTATTTCATGTTTTCTAGACAAAGGTCATTAGCAGCCATTACATGCTTACATCAACTTTCTCAAGATGTAATTGCAATATAATAAAGTATACGTTCATGTGCACATTTAAAATTTTTTCCATACAAACAATTTTATGAAATAGTGGCCATAATCAAGATAGAAACTGTAATCATCTTCACAGGTGTTTGTCTCTCCTTCTTGATTTCCCTTGTCCAGAACAAGCAGCCATTGATGGGTTTCATGTCACTATAAACTGTGTGACATCTTCCAGAAGTTAATGTAAATGGGATGATTCAACTTGTGTCTCTTTTCTGGCTGTCTTTATTTAACCTATTCTTCATAATTTCTTTCCACAATGTGCAAGCCTCATACCTTAGTATGCTTAATACTCTTCAACTGAGTGGGATACTTGCTATGTTGACATAGCATGTTTTGTTTATTCATTGCATTGTTGATGGGCATCTGGGCTGTTTTCAGAATGGTGTTAGCCCTGATGATTCTTTTCTGAGAGTCTGTTAGTGCTGGAAGCACATTCTCAGGTACCATGCCTTGCAGATGACAGCAAGAACTCTTGCTCACTCAGCAGCTTTCTGACATCTAGAATGGACACACTAAGATTTCCAAGAATAAATGAATGAGTGATGAGCAACAGAAACTAGGCTCATTCATTTCCATGTTTTACGTCCCTAATTATTTTTATATTAATATTAGATAAAGACAAACTTTTTAGTTTAACTAAGAAACATAAAAAGGCAAATGACCATATCAGACTCTGATTAAATTTTGTAAAGTAATTCATGAAAGGATACAGCTAGAGGCAGACATTTCTGTTAATGACTCCATCTATTCAATTATAAAGTGCAAGCTTTGCCATCCTTTTGCCTTTTGAAAAGGTAGATGCATCTTTCAATTAAAGCACACATTTTGGATCTTGTTTTTTATTTTCCCTGGTAAATATCCACTCACTGATAATAAATAAGAAATAGTAACACATCCATACACTATGCACAAATGCAAAGGAGCAGGTGTCAGCATTTACTACTACACAGAAGAAGCATGAAGACATTCTGCGTGAATGAAGTGACTCACAAAAGCCTACAGGTCATGCTTATTACATTTCTAGCAGGAAAATCTGCAATGGACAAGTCCACAGAGACAAAAGGTAGGGCTTTCTCATGGGTTTAGAAGAGGAAGGAATGGGATGGAGAGGCTTCAAGCTCTGCAAGCCACAGGAATACTGCTGCTCCAAGCTCACCAACCAAGTCAGTACCGATCATACCATGGTCCAACTCATGCCTTCTAGAAGAAAATTAATGTCCATTGCAGGTATTTTGAGATATTGCTGGGGAAGTAAACACACATAGTAACCAAAAATCATCAGGACAAGTTTTACTCTGGTGCATCAGGAAGAACAGAGCTTTTTAGCTAGGCTAACCAGTTTGAAATTTAGGATAAATAGGTTCAAATCCTTGAAAACCTTTGAATTTGATATTGAATCATGTCGGACTGAAGTATAGCTCAGCTGATACAGGGCTTACCTGGTCCATGGGAAGCTCCATCTTTATCACTGTGCTGTATAAATTGTGTATACTGATAGATCCCTCTAAGCCCAGGAGTCAGGAGGTAGGGACAGGGGGTTCAGAGGTCAAAAGCCATCCTAAGACACATAGTAATTTTGAGACACACACACACACACACACACACACACACACACATGCACACGCACACACCTTGCAAATATGACATTATGATAATTGTACTTAGCTTACAATATTGAGCAAGGCTATATATGCAAAGTGCCCAGCATAATGATTGGACCATACTGACTTCTGAGTAGATATAGGAACATTTCTCTTCCCAGGCTGTCCATCATTCTGAAATGTATAACCTTTAATTACACTTGACAACCCAAATACAAAATCCCTCTTATATTAGGGAGATCAACATCTGACTAATGGGGATATCTTGCAGGAATTGTGGAATAGCTATTTACCTGGTACAACTGCACATGGACTACTTGTGGGTGTTCTATTGCAATTATATTGTGTGGTGAGGAAGCCCAGAAGACCTATTCCAAATAAATGAAGAGAGGAAAGTACTTTGATTCAAATGTCTGAGGTAAAATCGAAACTTCTAAAAATCCAATTAAATTCTAGATCAAAATGTAAACTTGGCAGGTGTGAAGAATAGATGCCTTGTAACCAATAGTGTTCAGTTGATAGCTGAGAACTGTGTGACTGAAATAATAAAGCTCTAAGTGTGGAGTCAGGTGGGGGCTGTTCCTCACCTCTACCGCAGTGCAGGACTCAAACTCAACCCATTCTCCTTAATATCCACAGTTTACATCTCCAAGAGGGTGAGCAACTCCATATTTTCACTAGAGGATCTATAATAAAAAATTCTATTTGTATCTAATCTCTGCGCATAAGGAATGCATAGGGTACATATTTCAAATTTCTTATAAGCAAATTCATTTTTTATTTTCTCTGTAGAAATTCTGTTATCTTTACTTTTTCTGACAGAAAATTCAGCACACATCCTCTTTCAAAATGTTGTAAGATGTTAAACTTGTAAAACAAGTCATAGTAGAGTCTTTAGTTTGGAAACAAAGAGTCAGCTCAGATATAGGAATATATATATACTCTGAGAAGGGCCACATTGGTCCTCCCAGGCTTGAGTGCTGTCTGTAACATATCTAGCTCTTGGGTCTTGGGTATTGGTGTATGAGAGAGCTACCTAGCCTTTTGATGCCTCATTCTTTGACTGAGTGTTAGAGCTCCATCACCCACCCTAGTTCATGTGCAAAGGAAAATAGATCCTTCATCTAGCTGACAGTGAATCAGTACTCCATTGAGAAGAGTCATGAAGAGCACCTCCTACACACGGCGAGGGCTGACATGACGTGTGAGCAGCAAAATAAAAACATTAAAAATCACTGAGATTATCTCTCTCTTCCTATAAACCACTTATCATCCCTCTTAACTATGCAGTAAAGGTGCTATTACAAACAGGACAACCAAGGCTCTCAGCCTCTTTTAAGATTTAATTTTGATAAAGCTTCTGATTCAGATTTGCTTATGATTCCAAAGTGGTACAGCTGAGGATATTTCCATACTCAAATTTTAGGTGAATCTAACAATCACAACTAGGAACATTTGGTTTAACCATACAGATGTCTGACAAATGAAGGTAAATGATAAAAAGTAGAATGGTGAACTATTGTTGACAACGCTGTTATATACAGTATCTATGATATTATATATTATAATATATATTCACACAAGATGATATGGCTGCATTGCGTGAGACTGTACATCTGTAGGTGTGTATACAGATCCTTGGTGGCAAGTACTATAACCCAAACTGTTCCATAGCTGACACAAAAAAGTTACTGTGAGAGGCCGTGCTAGGCTACAGAGTGAGAACCCCGTTTTCATAAGAATATTAAAAAAGTAAAACACAACTAATCAAATCTCAATTATACAATATTGGACTCATCATCAGCAACCCTGAAGTAATTTACATAATTTATTCACTTTCTAACACAAACTCTTTCCTTTGAACAAATTTCTTCTCTTTTTCCCAATGTTCTTTCTGAATTCAACTTTCATGAGTCTGAGATGTCTGGGATCCAGATGTGAATTCATGCAGCATGTGTATTCTCTATTGGCTTTGCACACTTAGTACAATGTGACCAGCAGTATCTTTTACTTTCTCACAGGTGATCTCCATCCATTCTCCCACAATGGGCACTTAAGCCATTTCTCTATCTTGCATCTTATGATGTAAAAACCATAAATCTGTTTTTTCCTCACAGAAAAAATGGACAAAGACCCCCAATATAACAAGTATGAATTTATCTCATGTGGCTTATAACATGTCTCCCTGGTGATTACTGATGAAGATAGTATGTTCATATCTACTCCATACATGATGGTCATTTTCCAGCAATACTACAGAGCAATAGTGTTAAAAACTGCATGGTATTGGTACAGTGACAGGCAGGAGGATCAATGGAACAGGATTGAAGATCCAGAAATGAACCCACACACCTATGGCCACTTGATCCTCAACAAAGAGGCTGAAAACATCCAATGGAAAAAAGATAGCCTTTTCAACAAATGGTGCTGGTTCAACTGGAGGTCAGCATGCGGAAGAATGCGAATTGATCCATCCTTGTCTCCTTGTACTAAGCTCAAATCCAAATGGATCAAGGACCTCCACATAAAGCCAGATACTCTGAAGCAAATAGGAAAGAAACTGGGGAAGACCCTTGAGGACATCGGTACAGGGAGAAACTTTCTGAACAGAACACCATTAGCGTAGGCTCTAAGAGCAAGAATTGACAAATGGGACCTCATAAAATTACAGTTTCTGTAAGGCAAAGGACACCATCAAGAGGACAAATCGGCAACCAACAAATTGGGAAAAGATCTTCACCAATCCTACATCAGATAGAGGGCTAATATCCAATATATATAAAGAACTCAAGAAGTTAGACTCCAGAAAACCGAACAACCCTATTAAAAAATGGGGTACAGAGTTAAACAAAGAATTCTCACCTGAAGAACTTCAGATGGCGGAGAAGCATCTTAAAAAAATGCTCAACTTCATTAGTCATTAGGGAAATGCAAATCAAAACAACCCTAAGATTTCATCTTACACCAGTCAGAATGGCTAAGATTAAAAATTCAGGAGACAGCAGGTGTTGGAGAGGGTGTGGAGAAAGAGGAACACTCCTCCACTGCTGGTGGGGTTGCAAATTGGTACAACCACTCTGTAAATCAGTCTGGCGGTTCCTCCGAAAACTGGGCACCTCACTTCCAGAAGATCCTGCTATACCACTCCTGGGCATATACCCAGAGGACTCCCCACCACGTAATAAGGATACATGCTCTACTATGTTCATAGCATCCCTATTTATAATTGCCAGATGATGGAAAGAACCCAGGTATCCCTCAACAGAAGAGTGGATGCAAAAAATGTGGTATATCTACACAATGGAGTACTATTCAGCCATTAGAAACGATGAATTCATGAAATTCTTAGGCAAATGGATGGAGCTAGAGAACATCATACTAAGTGAGGTAACCCAGACTCAAAAGGTGAATCATGGTATGCACTCACTAATAAGTGGTTATTAACCTAGAAAACTGGAATACCCAAAACATAATCCACACATCAAATGAGGTACAAGAAGAAAGGAGGAGTGGCCCCTGGTTCTGGAAAGACTCAGTGAAACAGTATTCGGCAAAACCAGAACGGGGAAGTGGAAAGGGGTGGGTGGGAGGACAGGGGAAGAGAAGGGGGCTTATGGGACTTTCGGGGAGTGGGGGGCTAGAAAAGGGGAAATCATTTGAAATGTAAATAAATTATATCAAATTAAAAAAAAAGAAAATATCAGTTGGGGTCTTTGTCCATTTTTTCCTTTGTTATTATGTGATTCTGTTTTGCAGGTAAGGTGTTCAACCCCTACCAATAGATGCTTTGACAATTTCTTCCATCAATCTGTATGCTACCTTTTTATTTTATAGTTCCTTTACTGGATAAAACAGTACCACTTGTTTATTTCTGTTTTTCTCGTTTGTGTCTTGGTTCATAGCGAGTATATCATTGACAAGGTCAATGTCAAAAATAAATAAGCAAATAAACAATCCTATGTTTTACTCCTGGAATTTGAAAATTTCAAGCCTTTAACCCCTTTAGTCCATTAAGCCTTTAACCCACGCCTCATATTTGTGTGTATGCTGTCTATAGTATGTACCTGCATTGTGAATTGTGCTTGTCAATCCTGCATAGGATTTTCCTGATAATATTTACAGAAGAGTTTATCCTTTCTTATACTTCTTATCAAATGTTAACACATTTCTATTCAAGGACATATCTCTCCATGTTCTCTGCTACATGTAGTATTTTATTGTTGTTTAGGTTATTTTTTCTTTAATGTGCTTTGATGTTTTGCCTGAATGCATGTCTGAAGGTGCCAGATCCGCTGGAATTTGAGATATTGAGAGTTGTGAGCTGCAATGTGGGTGCTAAGAATTAAACCTAGGTCATCTGGAAGAACAGCCAGTGCTCTTAACCACTGAGTCATCTCTCCAGGACCAACATGTAATGATTCATTCATACGTTCGTTCCTCCGTTCATTTGTTTGTTTGTTTTAAGGTCAAGGTCAGTGTCATACTTTGTCTGTTAGGAGAGCTATAAAATATAATTTGTAATGGAAGAACATAGCATATCCTTCTCTGTTTTCTATCTCATGAGCTCTCTGTCTATTGGGGTATCTGAAGATGCCCACGAGAGATGTGCTGGGAGGTTGTGTTAAATTTGTAAACAGCGTTGTGTACTCTGTACATTTCTCAATGTATGGCGCCTCAATTCTTACTGGTTATCTCTTTATTAATCTGTGTCTCCTTTCGTTGATTTCACCACTGCCTTACTTTCAGCTGACTGACCCTTTACCTGCTTTGCTAAATTTATCTGCTTAAGCCTTTCATGCTTCTTGATACTATCACAACAAAGTTTTAACAAGAAAACTCCTTTCCTGTTATCTGGTAGTTAGTTCATATAAATCAAAGGATTTCATGTTGATTTTTATCTACAACTTCACCAAACTTAGGAGTTCTGGCTCTTTTTGGTGGTGTTTTCTGAGAACCAATAAACAAAATAATTGGTCTTCCAAAGGCAGCATTTTGAAAAGAAAAGGGAAAAAATATATGCTGGTCAATAACAGTAACCATATTCATGGGTGTTTATTTGAGATTAAAGGAAGCTGGGATCTGGCCTCTGTGTGACGTTGGTTGCCACAATTTATTTTTCTGTGACTATAGCTGCAGAATAATGGTAAGATCCTTAGCCCCTTGGTTGAATATACTTTACAGAGTTGATAGATAGCTAAAATATTTAGCAGATGAGTTAAAAACTACTACTAGAATATTCTTACTATATCTACATAATGATTTGCTTGAGAAAATTTAATGTTTTAGCAACACATGTGTGTAAAAATTGTGTGGGAAAAATTAATCCAATAACAATAACATTTTTATATAATTTTCAGGAAAGATCCCTCTTTCTCTGAGATGACGGACTAGCCATACACCGCTTACAAGCTCAAGAACTGATTAGCTCCTTTTTTGTTCAGTCAAGGCCATGACTTTCTTAACTGTGATGAGTTTCAGGTGAATTATCCTCAGCCATTTCAGTGGTATGTCCCATGCTCTCACTTTCTGTGATGTTTACCCCAGTGATACTCTGTAATGAATGTTCTAATTCACATGGTTGTTTAGTTTGGCCTCAGATATTTCCTTGTGGGCATTTTTTAATTTAATTATAAACTCCATTTATAATTCATGTATTATCCAAAGCATTATATATTCTAAAAAAATAAATGACAAAAATTCTGTATTCTTTTAAGTTGCTCAGGGAATGCTGAGAGAGCCATAGAAGCTTAGAAAAAAAAAGAGGACAGATCCTTGACTTAAGGTCTATACCTAAGAATAAAAGAAATTAGCAGAAATTCTTCAACAATAACATCTCCAAAGCCATACCCTGCTTCTCCCTCAGTCTACTGATATCCCCTAAGCCTCAGTTCCAGAACTGAAATTGTGTTAGTAAAATTCCTTCAGTGGAGATGTCAAGCAACATCTACTTTCTCTTCCAAGGTTCCAAGGAAAAACTGTAGCAGGATTCTGCCAGAATTGACTTTGAGGAACCAGTAAATTTATTAGGCTTTCTTGCAGAGCCTAATTTAAATTAGGATTTGCTTACAGGGGTGTAGGCACCTCTCATCCAACTGGTAGCACCTGAAAATCTTCACCTAGCCTGGATGGGGGCTGTCCTAGTGGCTACACAGATGGGAATTCCTGCCCTGTTTTTCCCTAGCTTCAAAACCCTAGCCCCACCTCCAGGCCTGTAGAGAGCATCTGGATACATAGGCAAGAATACTCTGTTGGACTCTGCACTTCTACTCCAGGGTGTAACCCATCAACTAGCCCTGCTGGCATGATCTCTTGTAAAGGACCACAGCAGAATTCTCTTGCTTGGCTTGAAGGGCAATAACCCAGAACAGATGGCAGGAAATGTTATAACAAACTGTGATCATAATTATTGAAAAAAGGTTTTGGTTAATACTATTTTCTGACCAGTTTGATACCCCAATGTTATCTCAGATTTCTACTTGTATTGTTATGCAAAGTAAGATCAACACTATAACTGAACACAAATGAACCTTTGTACTTAGTGTGTGTATCCTTTTCGTAACTGGCACTTTCTATTGAGTAGCATACCAAGCCAAGGGGAATCTTGAAGGGGACAAAAGATGACATGCAGAAGCTCCTTTTCTTTTGGGCATAGCATTCTAAGATAGGGCTTAGAGAATATCACATAGCCATTGCGATTCGTCTCATTTGTCTACTTTTCCAGGTTGCTTGATTAAATTCTCAGTCTATTTCTGAGGTTGTTTTTCAACAATCTTCTTCTTAAGTGAAGCCTTTCACTATGCTTTGTTATATTTCATCCTCCTTAACTGATTAGGAAATGAGAGTACTTGTTGACCAAGAAACCTACTCAATCTCAGAGTTAGAGCATGAGCTTGTCTGCCAATCAAGTACTTCATTCACAAATCAAAGCAACCACATCTGAGTCAGGGCAGGGATGGCATCCATTGAGAACACAGTGATTTGATTCTAGCTAGCTCCCATGTGCTCCCTCTGAGATAACTGATAATATAATCTCACTTGAAAGTAAAGAAGCAGGCATTCTTTTTCACAATTTGTGGGAGTTCTTCCTTACGGCTGATACAGAAAGAAGACTTTTACCCACCATTAGACTCCACATCCTTGACTCTTGTCCTTGAGCAGCTTGGGATTCACAGCCATGCCTCAATGTGCTCCATTTTGGTATCAGAACCATGGCAAAAGCATTCTACAACTAAAACTTCATCTTTTTTATCATAATGAGCATCTTTTGCATTGTAAGCTAAAGTAAAAGCATAATGGA
Source organism: Apodemus sylvaticus (assembly GCF_947179515.1). NCBI lineage: Eukaryota > Metazoa > Chordata > Mammalia > Rodentia > Muridae > Apodemus > Apodemus sylvaticus. The sequence continues at coordinate 163,323,591 of NC_067472.1, read as the reverse complement.
CATTCCTTATCTCAGAGATACATACAGTCTGAGTGCATTCTTACAGAGAGGCATAACTAATTGGATGAGTGGCACAGATAAGAGACAGGTAGAGAATGCATATACACACCAGAGCCCCTTTGAATATTTAATTGTTTCACTCTGGAGGCATGAAATAATTCTTGTAAGAGCTACTGAGAGTTTTCAGAATAATTGATGTTATAAAACCACAGAAAGAAACAAATCTATGATTTGATACTTTTCTTTTTTATTTATTTTTATTTTTTATTAGATATTTTCTTCATGTACATTTCAAATGTTTCCCCGCTCTGGTTTCCCCTCCGAAAACACCCTATCCCATCCCCCCTTCCTCCTGTTCACCAACCCACTTACTCCTGCTTCCCTGTCCTGGTATTCCCCTATACTGGAGCAGTAAGCTTTCTCAGGGCCAAGGGCCTCTCCTCCCTTTGATATCCAACATGGCCATCCTCTGCTACATATGCAGCTGGAGCCATGGGTCCTTCCATGTGTACTCTTTAGTTGGTAGTTTAATCCCTGGGAGCTCTGGGGATACTGGTTGGTTCATAATGTTGTTCCTCCTATGGGGCTGACAGCTCCTTCAGCTCCTTGGGCCCTTTCTCTAGCTCTTCCATTGGGGACCTTGTGCTCTGTCCAATGCTTGGCTGGGAGCACCCACCTCTGTATTTGTAGGGTACTGGCAGAGCCTCTTAGGAGACAGCTATATCAGGATCCTGTCAGCAAGTACTTATTGGCATCCACATTAGTGTCTGGTTTTGGTGACAGTATATGGGGTGGATCTCCAGGTGGGGCAGTCTCTGGATGGCCTTTCCTCCAGTCTCTGTTTCACACTTTATGTATCTCCTCCCATGGCTGTTTTGTTTCCCCTTCTAAGAAGGACCAAAATATCCATACTTTCATCTTCCTTCTTCTTGAACTTCAATTGGTCTGTGAATTGTATCTTGGGTATTCCAAGCTTCTGGGCTAATATCCACTTATCAGTGAGTGCATACCATGTGAGTTCTTTTGTGGTTGGGTTACTTCACTCAGGATGATATTTTCTATTTCCATCCATTTGCCTAAGAATTTCATGCATTCTTTGTTTAAATGCAAATCAAAACAAACCTGAGATTCCACCTCATAACAGTCAGAATGGCTAGGATCAAAAACTCAAGTGACTGCAGGTGCTAGGGAAGATGTGGAAAAAGAGAAACACTCCTTCACTGCTGGTGGGTTTGCAAGCTGTTAAAACCACTCTGGAAATCAGTTTGGTGGTTCCTCAGAAAACTGGACATAGTAATGCCGGAGGACGTAGCTATACCACTCCTGGGCATATATCCAGAAGATTCTTCAACATGTAATAAGGACACATGCTCCATTATGTTCATAGCAGCCTTATTTATAATAGCCAGAAGCTAGAAAGAAACCAGATATCCATCAACAGAGGAATAGATACAGAAAATGTGGTATATTTACACAATGGAATACTACTCAGCTATTAAAAATATTGATTTTATACATTTCTAATGCCACAGTGGCCTTTCATCCTCATCTTTCTTCACCATTATGCTAACCTTAGATTATCCTTCCTGGCTTGCAATTTCCCTGGTAGGTTTTAAAGCAGAAGACATCCATAATTCATTATACTACTATCAATATGAAAATGCCACCTTCTTTGTTTCTCTATAGTCTCTTATATCTGCCTATCTAAAAAAAAAATCTGAACGGACCAGTTCTCAGACTTAAGACTCATTCACTATACCCCTTCCTTTGACCTCATTCACCTTCCCTGGACCTTGGTTGTTTATAAGGCTCATGGGTACAAGGCTTTGTCTTCCTCACTGAATTCTAAATTAATAAGTATAACACCAATTAAAAATACCTTCCAGACCATAGGGGCATGTGTTCTGCTATGTTCATAGTGGACTTGTTTGTGATAGTCAGAACCTAGAAACAACCCAGATGTCCTAAACAGAAGAATGTATACAGAAAATGTGGTTCATTTACATAATGGAATAGTACTCAGCTGTTAAGTTCAAGAACATCCTGAGTTTTGCAGGCAAATTGATGGAACTAAAAATATCATCCTGAGTGAAGTAACTCAGATCTAAAAGTACATGCATGGTATATACTCACTAATATGTGCATATTAGCCAAAAAACAAAAAAACAAAAACAAATTACAGAATACGCAAGATACGTTTCACAGAACTCAAAAAGGTCAACAAGCAGAAGGGCTCAAGTGAGAATGCCTCAGTCCCACTTAGTAGAGAGAAGAAAGCAATCACAAGAGGGGGGGAGGAACCTGGGAAAGAAAGGTGATGGGACAGGATGATGGGGATGGAAGAGGGGAACATGATCTGGTATTGGGTAGGTGAAAAGGACTGAGGGCAAGCAGAAAGAGTGGGAACAGGCAACCTCAGGAGGTAAGAGGTTGGGGGGACCCTCAAAATGTTTCAGAGACCTGGGAAGTGAGAGACTATCAGTACTCAAAGGGAGGGACTTTAGATGAAATGCCCTATAGTGGGGAGAGGGAACTTATAGAATCATCTACAGCAGAAAGACAGGGCATCAAGTGAGGGATGGGGTTGCCATCTCACAGTCAAAACTCTCACCTATAATTGTTCCTGTCTGAAAGAACTGCAGAGATGAAAATAGAGAGGAGCCTGAGGAAAAGAAGGTCCAGCAAGAGGCCCAAAGTGAAATCCAGCTCAAAGGGAGGGCCTAAGGCCCGACACTATTACTAAGGCCATGGAGCACTCAGAAAAAGGGACCTATCATGACTGCCTGCCAAAATACCCAACAAGCAGCTGAGAGAGTCAGATGCAGATATTGGCACCCAACTAATGAACAGAAGGTGCTGACCCTGTGGCTGAATTAGGGAAAATCTGGAAGAAGCTGAAGAGATGGGCAACCCTGAAGGAGGACTAACAGTCTCAAGTAACCTGGACCCCTGAGATATCTCAGACACTGGAGCATGAACCAGGCAGCATACACCAGCTGATATGAGGTCCCCAACACATATACAGCAAAGGACTGCCAGGTCTGTGTTCAATCAGAGATGAGGCATCAAACCCTCAAGAGACTGGAGGTTCGAGGGAGTTTAGAGGTTAGGTGGGGTAGGGGGGGTAGGGAAGGACATACTCCTCATAGAGACAGGGGTTGGGGGGCAGGTATGGGATGTGGAATAGTCGGAGGGTAGACTGGGAGAGTACTAAAATATGCAGTGTAAAAAAATTTAAATAAGGCAGGTGGTGCTTCCGGGCGGCCAGCGGGAGAGGTCAGTGTGCTCCGGTGAATCCAGCAGGCCCCAGCGGGAGCCTTCAGGCACCTGCTTTGGGATCTGAACAGCCTGGGCCGCAGCGCTCGGTCTCCAGGAGGTGCGGGGACCCGGTGTGCGCCCAGAGGCAGTCTGGGAGCTCACAGCACAGCTCGTTCCAGCTTGGGCTTCTGTCCTGAGGCCTCTGGTGGTAGCCCTCCGACTTCTCCTCTTCCGGATCCAGATCGGCCTGAGCAGCAGTGCCACATCTCCAGGTCCTGAAGGAGGCAGGTGGTGCTTCCGGGCGGCCAGCGGGAGAGAGCCTAGATTTCGGTCCTGAGGCCTCTGGCAGTAGCCTCTACGCTTCCGGATCCAGATCAGCCTGAGCTGCAACACCACATCTCCTAAGTCCTGAAAGAGGCAGGTGGGGCTTCCAGGCGGCCAGCAGGGAGAAGTTGGTGTGCTCCAGTGAATCCAGCGGGCCCCAGCAGGAGCCTTCAGGTGTCTGCTTTGGGGTCTAAACAGCCTGGACAACAACACCCTGTCTCCAGGCAGTGCAGGAGGTAAGCTGTGCACCAGAGGCCACCTGGGAAGGGGCAGCTTGCACTGGTGAGTCCAGCATTGACAACACCAACTAACACCAGTAAGAACTAGATGGCAAAAGGCAGACGCAGGAACGTCACTAACAGAAATCAAGGCAATATGGCAACATCTGAACCCAATTCTCCTTTAGCAGCATGTCCTGGATGCCCCATCACACCAGTAAAACAAGATTTGGATTTAAAATCACTGGTCATGATGCTGGTACAGGAACACATGAAGGACATACTTAAAGAATTTCAGGAGAAAATGGATCAAAAGTTAGAAGCCCTTGCAAGGGAAACACAAAAATCATTGAAAGAAATCCAGGAGAATACAAAAGCCAATAAGGAGGAAACACAAAAAACACTTAAAGAAATACAGGAGAACTTTGGTCAACAGGCTGCGGTCATGAAAGAGGAAACACAAAAATCTCTTAAAGAATTACAGGAAAGCACAAACAAGCAAGTGAAGGAGCTAAGCAAAACAATCCAGGATCTAAAATCAGAAGTAGAAACAACTAAGAAAACTCAAAGGGAGACAACTTTGGAGATAGAAAGCCTTGGGAAGAAATCAGTGGACATAGATGCAAATATCAACAACAGAATACAAGAGATAGAAGAAAGAATCTCAGACGCTGAAGATACCATAGAAACCATGGACTCAACAGTTAAAGAAAATGCAAAAAGCAAAAAGCTTGTAACCCAAAATATCCAGGAAATCCAGGACACAATGAGAAGACCAAACCTAAGGATAATAGGCATAGATGAGAGTGAAGATTTACCGCTTAAAGGGCCAGCAAATATCTTCAATAAAATTATGGAAGAAAACTTCCCTAACCTAAAGAGAGAGATGCCGATGAATATACAAGAAGCCTACAGAACTCCAAACAGACTGGACCAGAACAGAAATACTTCCCGTCACATAATAATCAAAACACCAAATGTACTAAACAAAGAAAGAATATTAAAGGCATAAGAGAAAAAGGCCAAGTAACATATAAAGGAAGACCTATCAGAATCACAGCAGACTTTTCACCTGAGACTATGAAGGCTAGAAGGTCCTGGGCAGATCTCATGCAGACTCTAAGAGAACACAAATGCCAACCAAAACTACTATATCCAGCAAAACTCTCAATCACCATAGATGGAGAAACTAAGATATTCCATGACAAAACCAAGTTTACCCAATATCTATCCACAAACCCAGCCCTACAAAGGATAATAGGAGGAAAACACCAATACAAGGAGGGAAACTTCACCCTGGAAAAAGCAAGAAAGTAACCTTTCATCAAACCCAAAAGAAGTTAAGCAATCAAATTTAAAAAATAACGTCAAAAAGGACAGGAAGTAACAATCACTATTCCTTAATATCTCTTAACATCAATGGACTCAATGCCCCAATAAAAAGACATAGACTAACTGACTGGATACTTAAACAGGACCCTACATTTTGCTGCTTACAGGAAACACACCTAAGGGTCAAAGACAAACACTACCTTAGAGTAAAAGGCTGGAAGACAATTTCACAAGCAAATGGTCTCAGGAAACAAGCTGGAGTAGCCATTTTAATATCAGATAAAATTGACTTTCAACCCAAAGTCATCAAAAGAGACCCAGAGGGACACTTCTTGCTGGTCAAAGGAAAAATACAAGAAGAACTCTCAATCCTGAACATCTATGCTCCAAATGCAAGGGCACCCTCATTCGTAAAAGAAACTTTATTAAAGCTCAAAGCACACATTGCACCTAACACAATAATTGTGGGTGACTTCAACACTGCACTTTCCTCAATGGACCGATCAGGAAAACAGAAACTAAACAGGGACATAATGAAATTAATTGAAGCTTTGGACCAATTAGATTTAACAGATATATATAGAACATTCTATCCTAAAGCAAAAGAATATACCTTTTTCTCAGCACCTCATGGTACCTTCTCCAAAATCGACCATATAATTGGTCACAAGACAGACCTCAACAAATATAAGAAGATCGAACTAATCCCATGTCTCCTATCAGATCACTATGGAGTAAAAGTGGTCTTCAATAGCAACAAAAACAACAGAAAACCCACATATACGTGGAAACTGAATAATATTCTACTCAATGATACATTGGTCAAGGAAGAAATAAAGAAAGAAATTAAAGACTTTTTAGAACACAATGAAAATGAAAACACAACATACCCAAATCTATGGGACACAATGAAAGCAGTGCTAAGAGGAAAACTCATAGCCCTGAGTGCCTCCAAAAAGAAAATGGAGAGAGCTTACATTACCAGCTTAATGATACACCTGAAAGCCCTGGAACAAAAAGAAGCTATTTCACCCAGGAGGAGTAGAAGGCAGGAAATCATCAAACTCAGGGCTGAAATCAATCAAGTAGAAACAAAGAGAACCATACAAAGAATCAACAAAACCAGGAGCTGGTTCTTTGAGAAAATCAACAAGATAGATAAACCCTTAGCCAGACTGACCAAAGGGCACAGAGAAAGTATCCAAATTAACAAACTTAGAAATGAAAAGGGAGATATAACAACAGAAACTGAGGAAATCCAAAAAATCATCAGATCCTACTACAAGAGCCTGTACTCAACACAACTGGAGAATCTGGAGGAAATGGACAATTTCCTTGACAGATACCAAATACCAAAATTAAATCAGGACCAAATAGATCATCTAAACAGTCCCATAATGCCTAAAGAAAGAGAAGGAGTCATAGAAAGTCTTCCAACCAAAAAAAGCACAGGACCAGATGGCTTCAGTGCAGAATTCTACCAGACCTTCAAAGAAGAGTTAACACCAATACTCTTCAAACTATTCCACAAAATAGAAACAGAAGGAACACTACCCAATTCCTTCTACGAAGCCACAATTACGCTGATACCAAAGCCACAAAAAGATCCAACAAAGAAAGAGAACTTCAGACCAATTTCCCTTATGAACATCGATGCAAAAATTCTCAATAAAATTCTTGCCAGCCGAATCCAAGAACACATCAAAATGATCATCCACCATGATCAAGTAGGCTTTATCCTGGGAATGCAGGGTTGGTTCAATATACGGAAATCCATCAATACAATCCACTACATAAACAAACTCAAAGAACAAAACCACATGGTCATTTCATTGGATGCTGAAAAAGCATTTGACAAAATTCAGCATCCTTTCATGCTTAAAGTCTTGGAGAGAACAGGAATTCAAGGCCCATACCTAAACATAGTAAAAGCAATATACAGCAAACCGGTAGCTAGCATCAAACTAAATGGAGAGAAACTTGAAGCAATCCCACTGAAATCAGGGACCAGACAAGGCTGCCCCCTTTCTCCTTATCTTTTCAATATTATACTTGAGGTACTAGCTCGGGCAATTCGACAACATAAGGAGGTCAAAGGGATACAAATTGGAAAGGAGGAAGTCAAACTATCATTATTTGCAGACGACATGATCGTCTACCTAAGTGACCCAAAGAACTCCACTAGAGTGCTCCTACAGCTGATAAACAACTTCAGCAAAGTGGCAGGTTATAAAATCAACTCAAGCAAATCAGTGGCCTTCCTATACTCAAAGGATAAGCAGGCTGAGAAAGAAATTAGGGAAATGACCCCCTTCACAATAGCCACAAACAGTATAAAGTATCTTGGGGTGACTCTTACCAAACATGTGAAAGATCTGTATGACAAGAACTTCAAGACTCTGAAGAAGGAAATAGAAGAAGACCTCAAAAAATGGGAAAACCTCCCATGCTCATGGATCGGTAGAATCAATATAGTTAAAATGGCCATTTTGCCAAAAGTAATCTACAGATTCAATGCAATACCCATCAAAATCCCAACTCAATTCTTCACAGAGTTAGAAAGAGCAATTATCAAATTCATCTGGAATAACAAAAAACCCAGGATAGCTAAAACTATTCTCAGCAACAAAAGAAATTCTGGGGGAATCAGTATCCCTGACCTCAAGCAATACTACAGAGCAATAGTGTTAAAAACTGCATGGTATTGGTACAGTGACAGGCAGGAGGATCAATGGAACAGGATTGAAGATCCAGAAATGAACCCACACATCTATGGCCACTTGATCCTCGACAAAGAGGCTGAAAACATCCAATGGAAAAAAGATAGCCTTTTCAACAAATGGTGCTGGTTCAACTGGAGGTCAGCATGCAGAAAAATGCGAATTGATCCATCCTTTTCTCCTTGTACTAAGCTCAGATCCAAATGGATCAAGGACCGCCACATAAAGCCAGACACTCTGAAGCTAATAGAAAAGAAACTGGGGAAGACCCTTGAGGACATCGGAACAGGGAGAAAGTTTCTAAACAGAACACCAATAGCGTATGCTCTAAGAGCAAGAATTGACAAATGGGACCTCATAAAATTACAAAGTTTCTGTAAGGCAAAGGACACCATCAAGAGGACAAATCGGCAACCAACAAATTGGGAAAAGATCTTCACCAATCCTACATCAGATAGAGGGCTAATATCCAATATATATAAAGAACTCAAGAAGTTAGATTCCAGAAAACCAAACAACCCTATTAAAAAATGGGGTACAGAGTTAAACAAAGAATTCTCACCTGAAGAACTTCGGATGGGGGAGAAGCATCTTAAAAAATGCTCAACATCATTAGTCATTAAGGAAATGCAAATCAAAACAACCCTGAGATTTCACCTTACACCAGTCAGAATGGCTAAGATTAAAAATTCAGGAGATAGCAGGTGTTGGAGAGTGTGTGGAGAAAGAGGAACACTCCTCCACTGCTGGTGGGGTTGCAAATGGGTACAACCACTCTGGAAATCAGTCTGGCGGTTCCTCCGAAAACTGGGCACTTCACTTCCAGAAGATCCTGCTATACCACTCCTGGGCATATACCCAGAGGATTCCCCACCATGTAATAAGGATACATGCTCTACTATGTTCATAGCAGCCCTATTTATAATTGCCAGGTGTTGGAAAGAACCCAGGTATCCCTCAACAGAAGAGTGGATGCAAAAAATGTGGTATATCTACACAATGGAGTACTATTCAGCCATTAGAAACAACGAATTCATGAAATTCTTAGGTAAATGGATGGAGCTAGAGAACATCATACTGAGTGAGGTAACCCAGACTCAAAAGGTGAATCATGGTATGCACTCACTAATAAGTGGATATTAACCTAGAAACCTAGATTACCCAAAACATAATCCACACATCAAATGAGGTACAAGAAGAAAGGAAGAGTGGCCCCTTGTTCTGGAAAGACTCAATGAAGCAGTATTCAGCAAAACCAGAACGGGGAAGTGGGAAGGGGTGGGTGGGAGGACAGGGGGAGAGAAGGGGGCTTACGGGAGTCTTTGGGAGTGGGGAAATCATTTGAAATGTAAATAAAAAATATATCGAATAAAAAAAATACATAAAGTGAATGAAAAATAAAAAAAATTTAAATAAAAAGAAGGAATATTAAAAAAAATACCTGCTTTAATCCCTAACAGGCCATACAGATATCAAACTCCAAATTGTCCCTCTACAAACTGTTCTGTTATCAATTAGAGCAAACTCCATTTTTATATCTATGCAAGAAAAGAGCTTATTAGTTCTTTTAGTTCATTTGTTTTAAGACAATCATAGATACTCTCTCCAATATTTCATTAGAGTTTTTAGGTCTCCCTACAGAATACATCTAAAATCCACACCTTGCTCCACATGTGCCCATTTCTACTACTGTGATTCAAGCAAACACTTTCTCTTTCCTGTCTTATGACAGCTGGGTTTCTTGATACTTCTTACCATTCTCCCAACTTGGCAATTTCTAGTACTTTTTCTCCATGATTATTCCCCTAAAACCTTCCCCTTCAAGTTTCTGCTTCAAAATTCTTTGTATAATTGTGTAGGTATATGTGCAGGTGTGTGTGTGTGTGTGTGTGTGTGTGTGTGTGTGTGTGTGTGTGTATGTGCATTAGTGTACCTATCTGTCTGTACAGGTATACACATACATGTTTATGTGTACATGTGGAAACCAGATATCTTCATTCTTGTCTTCTTCAATCTTATAATTTGAGATAAGATCTGTCTCTGAACCTAGAGTTAACTGGTCCCACTAGACCAGTGGTTCTCAACCTCCCTAATACTGAGACAGTTTAATATAGTTCCTCAGGTCTTGGTAATCCACAACTATAAAATTATATTTTGTTGCTATGTCATAACTCAAAGTTGACTACTATTATGAATTATAATGAAATCTCTGTTTTCTGACAGTGTTAGGAAAGCCCAGGGAAAAGGTCATTTGCCCGCAAGGAGGGTGTGATGCTCAAGATGGGAACGACTGCACTAGACAAACTAGCCAGCAAGACCTTTGTCTACCCCACAGTGCTGGCATTACAATTAGTACTACCATCTCTAACTTCTTACATGGCATTGGGGATATAAATTAAGAACCTCACATTTGCATGGCAAGTACTTTAGTCACAGAGCCTTCTCCCCAGCCATTGCTTAAATGTCTTAATGAAGGGTTATGACCAAAATACTTCATCTCTGGTACTCACAGCACCTGATTGCAATGAGAAATATTTATAATTTCAAATTCATCTCTTTTATTTAGCTATTGTGTTCTTTCTGTGTTTTAGATTTTTATTGAATATATTCTTTTCATTTACATTGCAAATGTTATACCCATTCCTGGCTTTTCCTATCCCCAACCCATCCTCCCATCCCCTGCATCTAAAAATATACCCCTCCACCCAACCTACTCCTACTTATCCCCCTTGGTTTTCCCACACTGGGGATCTATTAAGCCTTCATAGGACCAAGGACATCTCCTCCCACTTATGGCCAACAAGGCTTTCTTCTGCCACTCTTGGCTGGAACCATGTGTACCACTTAGTTGATGGCTTAGTCCCTGGGAGCCCTAGGGCATTTGTTTGGCCAACATCATCATTCTTCCTATGGAGATTCAAACCCCTTCAGCTCCTCCCACCTTCCAACTCCTCCATTGGGAACCCAACGCTCAGTCCAATGGTTGGCTGCTAGCATCTGTCTCTGTATCTGTAAGACTCTGGCAAGGCCCCTCTGGAGACAACCACAACAGGCTCCTTTTGGTATGAACTTCTTGTCATCCATAGTAGTGTCAGGGTTTGGTGATTGTTTATAGGATGAATCCCCAGGTAAGACAGTCTCTGGATGGCCTTTCCTTCAGTCTCAGCTCCATACTTTGTCTCCATAATTGCTCCTGTGAATGTCTTAGAGTCTCTAAAAGAAGAAAACATTAATAAGATTTTTCCTTGCCTACAAGTTATGCATAAATAGATTTTCAACAATATTTCAACAGAATATCTCAACAATATTTGGCTAAGTGAATGTATGTGAACAGCAATTCAAATGCAGCCCCACATTGCAGTGGTTGAAATGGGAAATATCTCCCATTAGTGCATATATTTGGTTATCTGGTCCCCAGCTGATGGTGCTGTTTGGGAAGGTTAAGAGGCAGAGACTTGCTAGAGAAAGTGCTTCACTAACTGATATAGATATGGAATAGTAGTCATATCCTTGTCCAACTTCCAGTTTACTCTCTGCCTGAGGTTGAGAATGTATTTCTCAACTTCCAAATCCAGCCATCTACTGTCATGGCTCCATGACCATAATGGCATCTCTCTCTGGAAACGTAACCCGAAATCAACTCTAGCATTAGTTCATTAGTTGCATTGGACATTTGTCTTATCACATCAGCAGAAAGTAACTAATACACCCATGGTTAGTGATAAAGATAGTGTATCTTCGGGTACTTTGAGACAAGTCTGGATTATGATTCTGTCAGATATCTGGTTAGTTAACAAAGATTTGGTGTCTTATAGACTTTCTTTTGGCTCTACTATTGGTGTCACAAAAACTCAAAGGATGGAAGCTCTCGGTATGATAATTCTATATCAGGTCAAGTTCCAGAGTGACTGGAACTACCCTCCTTAAAAGATAAAATGCCTTCTAGTACAATATTATCCTAACAGTAAATTTGAACCCTATAAAACCTAAATTTGATTATATCCTCAGCAATCTAAGCTCTTGGCATAGTAGTTTGCTCAAGCTTATATAATGAAACGCATGCACAAGCCACCTTCAACAGCAGATTTATTCCTTACAACATTGAAATTGGAAGTCCAACATCAAGGTGCTTGCCCATCAGGTTCCTGGTAAGCCACTCTTCTGGCTTGCAGGTGGTCCCTTTGTGCTAATTCCTCACACAGCATGATGAATCTTTCTTGCCTCATCTTTTTATAAAAGCTACCTCAATATCCAAGCCCATCCTCCACTACTGACCTCTACCAGCTCTTAAACTCCCAGGGACACCAATCCTAATTCTATCACTTGGATATTTATGACTTCATTGGTAAGTTGGATGTATATTATGATCCATGAGAGGTAGGTTCTCAATACTTGAGAGAGGAAAATAACAGGAAACGCACAATTTTATAGTCTAGCTTCCTCTAATCTCATTGTATGATTTTTTTGTACTTCTATAAAACATAATCTAGTCTATGCATACTTGTTCACTCACGTTTTGATGAGACACATAATAATTCCACCTTCACTATGATTCCCAGCTGGGAGTTCCCAACTTTGCAAGTTCCCCAAACTAAACCATTCCCATTTACCCCAAACTTGGAAACTCTGTTATTTGTTATTCAGGTGAAATGTTCCATTGTTATTAAGATGATTTGCCCAGGATCCTTGTTGTGATTTGGTAACAGTCCCTGGGCAATTAAATCAGTTCACTGGAAGCAGAGTTTGTTTTTGTTGACTCTTTCTCTACCCTCAGCAGAGTCCCTGCCCATGGGTGTCCTGGAACTCTATGAAGGACTGTAAAGGTGAATACTCATGTCCTGCTCCCTGTGAGAATACAAAGATGTCTGGTCAGCTAAAGCGAAGAGTAGGATTCGAGAAGCTGAGTTTGCATTTTATTCATTATTGGATACAGTGCTCTCTTTATTCAACATTCATTCTTAAGGGTTTGGGGGACAGGGTAATTTGTATGTTCTTGAGCAAGTAGTTTATTTTCTGTGAGCCTCAGTCTTAATATACACTAAAATATCACCTCATGAATTCTTAGTGAATATAATGAATATAAATGAGATAGTGGATGTGGTTTAAAACAACAAGAGCAAGAATAATATAATATTCTCCATGCATTTAGAGCTATCAATGTGCTAAACATTAAATATAACTTTATTTTTTCTTATTTAACCTTCTGAAAAAAAATTTAACTAATGTGATAATAATTGCAATCCACGAAGTTCTTCATACAAGGCTAGGCTTGCCTAAATTATTTCCTTTGGTCTTCTCAGCTTTGAGAAGTAGGTATTAGAGTATTCTAGCTCAGCTAATGAGGAACCTGAGGATCAGAGGACTTAACAATTCGCTTAGTTTACATGTATATATGTGTTTGTGCGTTTTTGCTTTCGAAAGTCAGAAGTGGACAATAGACCCAGTGGAAAGAAGAGTTCTAAATGGTCATGAGCTGCCGTGTGGGTGTCAGAAACTGAAGCAGTGTCTATGGAAATGTAGCCAGGGCTTTTATCTACTGAGCCATCTCTACAGCTCTGATGATAGAAACTTTTTAAAGTTCACACTAGCTTTTCAACTACAAACATTGCCTTTGAAAATAACTATATTTCTATATTAGTTTGGAAATGGAAAAAAGGAGAAAGGATGGAAGCAAGCAAGCAAGGGAAGAAGGAAGGAAGAAAGACAAAAAACTAAATAGTGTAAATGAATGTTGATGTCACTCATCTTGTGATCTAGCCATGTAAAAACACACACTAGACTCCATTCAAACTAAAGTCCAGAGTTCAATCTACAGACCTTGCGATTTGTCTTATAACACCACATGAGTATTTTGAAACAAGTAAACTTTGTTCTTATTCACAGTGTCACACATATTGCTTAACATAATGCCAGTTCCTAATAATGTGTACATAATATAACCATTCAAACTATCAGTTGAGACAGAGCTCAGACTAACCCAAATCCCTCACTCTACAAAATGGGAGATCAGTTCAATGCAATGCGCTTCAGATATGTGCTAAGCTCAGCTAGAATCCTGCTTTGTTAAATAACATATTAATTAATAGCAATTTTCTGGCTACCTTTCCTCATTGTTTGTCTGACAAATTCACCCGGGATCAGAGAACCAAGCTTCAGGTTTTGAAGACTTCAAAATGGTAACATAAATTCAGATCATTACAAGGGATGATCCAGCTTCCTTGATGACAACATGATTCCATTCATGAAGTCCCTGAGAAAAATAAACAGTTATGTTTAGAAGAGGGACAGAATCAGTAAATCCTCATCATGTAATTGCTTACAAGGAGACTGAAATATTTACATAGAGAGAGACAAGCAAATAGGATGGCTGTGAGAAGATTGAAGGGATTGGCTTTGTCTAAACATAAAAGGGAAAGGAGGAGGTAGTTAATTTATGATCTCCAAGACACAGCTTTGTTCTTTGACCATAGGTGATAATGGACCCCTTCTCATCAGAACTTTAAGTGCAGAATAAAGCCGAAAGGGTTACTGTAAGTTACATTATGTGAGTTTTAAGTCTTCCTAGAATTTGGACAGGACAGTTCTTAACTGTCTTCTTATGAAAAGCTTTAAAGAAAGACAGCTTCATGTAGCCTATGAAGATAAAAATATAGACTCGTTCAAAGGAAAGGTTCATCTCAACATACCTCAGTAGCCTCACAACATTCTGCACTGATCTGAGATTAGGGCCTTTTATTTGTTTAAATCCTTGGTGACATTTGTGGCATATCCTTTCAATGGAAATGATTATCTACCGTTTGCAGGGTTATTTTATTCAAGAAATCCCAGGTGACTTCTGAACTACTGAGTTTGGTCTAACATAATCTCAGATCTAGATTAGATCAGAAAAAAATATGTTTGTCAAGGCAATTCATGACAAGGATATTTAAATATAAAACCTGGACTCGGGCATGAGTGGTGCATGCATAGCTAGATGGTTCTAGGTATTTTTAGGTTTATGGAAAATCCTACCAACATATGATATACACTGCTGGTATATGATCTGGAAGTTTCTTTCATCAGCCATCACTTTTTAATGATGAAATCATTCTTAGGAATACATTAAATCTAGAACTATCTCTGAAATGGTTATTCTTTTAAATAATCTCCAAACTTTTAAGACTATAAAGACTGAGGAGGAAATGCATAACTCCATTCTGATTTGGATTTGTGTATGTCAAACAAGTTAATATCATTATGCATTGGTTAGAGACTTATTTTGAAGGAAACCACAAAACTCTGAGAGAAAAAGATGCTCTGGGAAGGGAAATGTATCTCCCTGTGATGGTTTAAGATGTCTGTAGTTATTTTTATTATGAATGCTAATTATGTTCCCAAAAACTGTTTGTAGGAGAATGTCTGCACTTAGTTTCTGTGAACCTGCCCCAAGTTGGTTCTGAGTGGTAAATAAAGACACCAACAGCTAAGAGTTGGGCAGGGGAGACAGAGGCAGAATTTTAGAATCCCAGGCTTGATTGAGATCAGGAGAGGAGAGAGGAGATTCAGGATGTCAGAAGAGTGTGGAGGAGAGAAAAGATGTCATGCCTGAGAAGAGTGCAGGACAGAGAGGCATGGCAGCCATGTGAAGGAGCCAGGAAAATATAACCATCTGAGGCTATGGGGAAGCAAGGTCACCTAGAAGGAAAACTGGATCTGAAAATATAAGGGTCATACTAGAGCAAAATAACGAGCCAAGACAATGCATTTCTGATCAAGGCTCAATGCTTAATGGGGAGCTCCAAATTTAAAGGTGGGGGAAAACCCTTTCTCCAAAGGCTGGAACCAGTTTGGCTGCTTAGCAGATGGCTGGTTCCTCTCAGGTCCTTGGAGAGCAACCCTAGGTGGGAAGTAGTGGTCTGAATTTCCCTGCTCAAAGACTGGGGAGGAGAGGGCACAGGAAAGCACAGCTCATAGCATGGCTTAGTAGGGCAGCCCCCTGGATCCAGAACAGCCAAGACAGAACATATAATTAGTTAAGTAATAACTTGGGATTAACATTGTGGAGGTTAGACGGTAGCCTGGCTATTGAGTTGTTTAAGGCATCTAAAAGTATAAATACTGTGTATGTGTGTCACTCTGGAACATAAACCATTGAGGCAGGTTGTAAAAGTGCTCCTGGGAATTCTTGTTATTTATTTCAACAGACATTAATTACTCAATTTTCTGGAGTTTTGAGAGATGGTTTTTAAAGGCTCATTACTAAAACTTAACTTGTAGAACTTTAACAAACCTTTTAGGATCCGGTGTAAAAGTCTAAGTTGGCAAGCCTGATGAACTGAATTTGTACCTAGAACCCATGTAAAGGTGTGAGTCGAAAACTTTCTCTATGAAGTTCTCCAGTGATCTCCACAGATATGCCATAACATGTGTGATCATACCTATACTTCATCCATGCACACAATAATAATCAATAAACTTCTTGTGAAATGGGTTGAAAGAGATGGCTTAGCAGTTAAGAGCACTGACTGTTCTTGAGGTCCTGGCTCAATACTCAGAACCAACATAGCAGTTCACAAATGTTTGTAATTCCAGTCCTAGGGGATTCAACAATGTCTTCTGGTTTCTGCTGCTCAATACGCATGTGCTGCACACAGAAACATGAAGATAAAATACCATACACATAAAATAGAAATAAACATCTCTTTTTATTTCAGGGTAAATATTTATGATTTATTATCTACTACTTTTTATATTTTATTTCCCATTTCCTTCTGATTATACATTTCCAAGTATACATATACAGTGTATATTATATAGAAATAGTATATATTGGTTGTTAATGTGTTCTATCTTTCCAGATACCTTTGTAACTAGATGCTCTGGTGGTTTGAGAATGGCCCCTATAGGCTCATATATTTGAATGTTTGGTTCCCAGGAAATAAACTATTTGGGAAGGATTAGGAGACATGACTTTGTTTTAGAAAGTATGTCAATGGGGATAAGCTATGATTTTTCCAGGGACCTATGCCCTTGCCAATTTTCCCTCTCTGTGCTCTGTGCTTGTGGATCAAATGCAAGCTCTCAGATACTGCTCCAGTGCCATGCCTGTCTGCCTGACATCATGATCCTTGCCACTATGGTCGTTGACTCTAATCCACTAGAACTGTAAGACCCACCTTGAATGCTTTCTTTCATAAGTTGCCTTGGTCATCATGTTGTGGTACTTTGATTGTAGGGAGAGATAGGCTTTACAAGTTAAGGTTCCTTTCTCTTCCATAGACTCCATTGCTATGGAGTTTTAAGCCCACTTCTGACTATAGGGGCTACTAAAAAATCAATAACTTCCTGGAAAATAAAAACATACAACCATCATATGCAGAGAAATGCTGCCATCTATAAAGGGCAAAAGAGTTTTGTTTTTTTTTTCAGTTGTAGCGATAACTGCAAACTCATAGTTGAGACCTGATTCTTATGGGCTCCTCCCCAAAAGAAACAGTCTAGAGAGGACGCCATTGAAGAGAACTTGTAAAATTTGTGATGGCCATGCTGTAAATTTGTGATGGCCATAGCTCTTAACAGTTGATGGCTTCTGGCAGGGGTAGGGGTGGAGGTGGGGAAGGACTCCATTTTCTTTAAGGGACAGGGAACTGGGAGTTTGACTATGTTCCATTGAGTATATGGGCAACACAAAGTGGATTTGGTATTTCTTTCTTTTTGGTGTTGGGAAGGTCACAGGGTAAAGGAATAGACCTGTGAAGATTGGGAAGTAAATGGGATCAGGTGCATTATGTAAAATTCCCAAATAATCAATAAAATATTAAGTTGGATAAAACAACAAAGGCAAAGCTTCTAGTTAATTCTAAAGTGATCTAGTTAATTCTAAACCATTCTTAATGCCCAAATAGTCTCAGGCCTCCCAATAAAAATTATGGGCTTTGTAGATGGAAAGTAAGAGATTTTCTGCAACCTTCCTTGTCCATGAGGTGATTAACATGTTGTTTACAACTTGTCTTTAGCCCTTTTCTAGAAAAATATTGCCTCTTCAGCTGAAAAGACATGTGGTTGCATACCCTAACTCCATGAATTCAGTAATTCCAAGGAGGGCTTCACAAATCTATTTACTCTATGATATCCTTGGATAGACCATTACACCAGTCTGTTTGTTTGGTTTTGGTTTGTTTTTTCATTTGCTTGAAAACATACCAGGGATCAGGAAGTTTCAGAGATGATCTGAATTGGGGTTTGCTATGCAGGCATGTTAAGGACAGGTAGGTTACGTCATCCCACAACTCAGTTTACTTCAGTTGAAGCTAGTGATTCCACACTGCACCTGGTTGTGGAGGTTGGGGGGGGGTTGTCAAAGATTTCACAGGATAGAATCAGTTGTAAACATTTATTTAATGCTAATTCTTACTAATTCTTTAGTTCCTAAATTTCTTCACTGATATATAGAAAATTTCCAGGACTAGCACTGTCCCAAAGGCTAGGATTTCCCAACCACCTACTGGAAAAGGGTGCATTTCAAAGTCACGTGTGCACCCTTACAAGCCAAAATGTATCTTTGATTTTTTTTTCAAAGCTCCAGAGACAGCCTGAAGTTGTATTTTGAGAAGAAATTCTGGGGTTATCCCCTTTATAGTTAAAAGAGACTTTTGAATGTAATCTGTTCTTTCTACAATAGCTTGGGGCTTTCAACAAAAAGAAAGAGAAGGAATATTGAATTAAAGTTTCTATGACCTACTCTTTCAGAATTAGCAACCTTTTGAACATTAGTTCAGATGTAGTAATTTCTAGCCCACTGTCATGATCTATCCTCAGGATCTAAATTTGTGGGGTGGAGTCAAACTTTCAAGATACTGAAGACTCATATGCTTTAGGCTAGAATATAAGTATCTATTTCTTGCCTTCCTTTGTATATCCACCATTGAAATAGACACTATCATTTTACCTTGGTTACTAAATAAAGAAGTTCATATGTACCCAGCTGAGAGCTCTCATGAACTTCTCATAGCCTTTATAGGTGCAAATGTTAGTCTTTCCTCTAAATGAATAAATGAGATGTTGTATAAGCAGGGGACATTGTAGGGTGTTCAACAATTAATGATGTCCATGGAAGACTATGGAGAAAATAGAAGAAAATATTGAAAATGGCAAGATGAGGAAGGATAAAGAAATAACAGAGACAGGAGTGTGATGTTGGGAGGGAGACAGGGGATGAACAAAGGAAGAAAGTGACTGAGAAAGAGAAATCCCTTAAACATTGAATATCTACCCTTCACACACACCCTGAAATATAAGCATCATAGGTTTCAGTTTGGCTAGCCACCATGTTTGCTTTACTGAAGACAAACAACAAAACTGTGACAAAGTAAAATCCTAAAATCTCCTCATTAACTTGTATTATGTTTTAGAGATTCAGTGTGGCTCCCATGTTTAAAATCCTACTCCTTAATGACAGATCCCAAATTCTTTTTTTTTAATTAATCATAAATTTTGTTTCAAAATGAAAATGGCACTAAAAATACATACATTTTAAAACAATTAAATTTACAATTTCATTAATGCTTTTCTTTTGCATAGGACATTACAATATAGAATCTATGCCTTATAAAATTCATAACAAAGTTTTACCCAAGCAACCCATGGCCAGATTGGGAAACTGTACAACTGTAATGCTTCACTGAGTGATCCAGAAAAGACGATGGAACGTGGCCTTTTGAAGCATGTTGGGAGCTAGGTTTTTTTTTTTCCTATGGAAAAGGAAACTGAGAACCTGTTCAAAATGGCCTTGGACCCTTGGATTACCTCCTTACATTATAGAATGAAAGTTTTGATCCAGCCTTTTGCTTATACCTACAGACTTTCTACTCTTTCCCAAGATATGTAGTTGAATGACTAAATGGATGAATATTTTTTTCTCTAATACATATAACTATTGTTAGGTCTTGTCATGCTTTCAAGAGTTGGAAAATGTTTGCTTTCC
Organism: Apodemus sylvaticus; assembly: GCF_947179515.1. Taxonomy (NCBI): domain Eukaryota; kingdom Metazoa; phylum Chordata; class Mammalia; order Rodentia; family Muridae; genus Apodemus; species Apodemus sylvaticus. Next base: position 163,303,777 of record NC_067472.1, on the reverse strand, counting down.
CAGCTTGCAAGATGTTTTAGGTGTTGGCAGGGCAACAAGATGACTCAGTGTACAAAAGAACTTACCACATAAGCTTGATGACCTGATTGATTTCCATTCCTTTTGTGTAAAAGTGGATGCAGAAAAATCACTCCTGAACTATTGTCCTCTGATCTCTACACATGTACAATGTCATACATCCATTGAAATACACACACACACACACACACACACACACACACATACACACACACACACACACACACACACACACAATCATGACAAACTATACCCCTCTCTCTTTTTCTCTTTCCCTCTCTCCACCCCGCAAACCTAATACACTTGGGAAGTAAAGATGCTTGTTTTATGGGGAAGATGATTCAGCCTATAAAGAGCTAAGCATGTGTACATGAAGACACAAGTTCAGGTCCCCATTACTGATATATAATCTGGATATGATGTTATACACTTTCTAATTCTGGAAAGGCAGAAACAAGTTTATGGCCAAAGCTCATCAATTAGATAATCTATTTGATAGGGTCAGTGAAAGGCTGTCTGAAAACAATAAGGTAGGGAAGAGACTGAGGAAAACAAGCTTTCCTAGTTCCTATCAATTTGACACAGCCTGGAATCACTCAAGGAAAGTCTTCACTGGTAAATTATCATATTAGAATAGTCTGTAGATAATATTGTGAAGGATTGTCTTCATTGCTAATCGATGTAGAAGGGCCCAGTCCACTATAGGCAGCACTATCCCTAGGCAGGTGATCCTGTGCCATATATAAATGGTATCTAAGGCTAACCCTATAAGTGAATGTTCCAGAGCCATCAATCAGCATTACTTGGCAGTTTTTGCTTACAGTTTTTGCCTTGAGTTCTTGCCTGTTAATGAAAGACTGTGAACTGCAAGTGGAAGTCAAACAAATCCTTCTCTTTTATAAGTTTTTTTGTTTCAGTGTTTTACTATAGCAACAGAGAAATAATGAGTGTACAGCCAATGTCAATCTATGTCTGGTGGGCACATACCCACCCATACATGTGTGCACATATACCTGAACACATACACCACAGACACAACTTTTACACATGTGGACAGACAGACAGACAGATATGGATATATATGAAATGCCATATGCACCCTTGATCTCATCCCTTCTCCCTCTGTATGTTTGCAGTGTTACTTTGCCTTCTACTCCCTTTTTACCAGCCCTGAATTCTGTCTCTACCACTTGGGCCATCAGATATTAGAACATAGCAATAATTTTCCACATGTGACTTTGCAAAATTTTATCATTATCCTACATGCTTAGCAAATGATGGGTATCAACTAAATACAGGATACAAATAGATAAATATGTGCTGCCACTAGACTTTCAGTTTACCTCTAAACAGTTCACTCGTATGCAGTTTGTCCATGTTTCACTCAAACTTGCATTTGTACAAAATTTTTTCAATCAATAAATATCAATACATCTTTTTTTTTGTCCTATGAATACACTGAGGTTGATAGAAAGCTTAGCATTCTCTGTTTCATGACAGGAACAATTAGCAAAAAGATCAGCAGAAGGACTGGGATAATGCTTTCTTCATAAGCAAGTTACAAATATAGTTTTAGATGATATCACTCTTCTTGAGAATGTTCTGGCAAAAGACAGAGCACAGAACCGCACTGATTGGATGGCAAATGCTTCAAAAGGACCCAGTTATACACTATGGATGAAATCTACCAAGTCTCAACTCTGTCTCTAGGAAAGAAACTGCTACTCATCTCACTCCGTGCTAGTCTTGGTAGAAATTGAAATGGTATGAGCATGCCCCCTGCAATATTTGACATGCATTTCTGAGAAGTTATGTGTCTCTTCTCTCAAACCTAAATTTTACTGGTCATCTTGCATTTTATCTTACCTGTCTGTTCTTATCGGTCATCCCTACTTACTCATTCAGTTGTTACATGTGTGCAAATAGGCCAAGAAGAGCATTTCAGATATGTAATTGCATGATAGATCATATAAAGAAAGGACAATGCAAATTTAATATATATGTAATCTAGGATAAAGCGAGGGAAATATTTTAATTATTATGGAAGAAATGAGGTTAAAATGTATATATATATCATCATTCTAGTAATGCCACTAATCAAAATCAAATAAAGGTTAGCCACGTAAATACAGAGACTAGAAATGGTTTCCAAGAAGCATTTTTTTAAAAAATAATGCAAGCTTCAGTTCATTTATAATACAGACAAAGAATATATTTCATCACTGTGGTAGACTTGATTTGATTCTCAGAATACCACTTGGCCATCCTTGTATGGGCTTCTCCCTGAAACTGAGATTTAAAGCCAAAAGAAGAAAGCATTGGTAGTTTGGTGATGTATACACTTGCAATACAAATGTTGAAGGCTTAGGAAGTTGAGGCAACTTGAGACCAGCCTGGGTTATATAGTTATGTAGAGTTCTAACCAGTCTGGCTACATAATAAAATCATATGCATGCACATGTGCACACAAATACACACACACAAACATACACATACAATCACATATATTTGAGTATACATATGAATATATATATATATATATATATATATATATATATATATAGAGAGAGAGAGAGAGAGAGAGAGAGAGTATGGTTTGGGGCAATTAGAAAAGTGTCACCAGACAGAAAAACTGGTAAGGGCGAGCAGACTATCTATAATCTATCTATGTATCTATCTATTTATCTATCTATCTGTCTATCTATCTATCTATCTCTATCTCTATCTCTACATATCTATATCTATCTATATCTATCTATATCATCTATATCTATATGTGTATCTGTATCTGTATCTGTATCTGTATCTGTATCTGTATCTGTATCTATATCTATATCTTTATTTATATATACCATGATTTTGGAAGACAGATGAAAACTTCAAAGATGACTAATTAGGAGATATTCTGCTCTCCCTTCATCATTAACTAATGATACACTTTGGTGTAATAGGATAACTTAAAACTAAAGTCACCCATTGAACCACATCCATATAATATGAAAGCCCATGCTTCTTCTTTGTGTTGGGCAAGTGAGCACCACAGTCTGGTGTGTTTACTAGTCAGCCAAAGCTCACTGAATCAGCCACAGTTCCATTTCACTGTGAATCAACTCCATCAACCTTTAAAGCTCTGGAATTTGACACTATAACTTTAAGAAGAAACAGTCCCCTGATGGGCAACCATTTCTGTTGATTCTTCTTATACTTTGGTTCCTGGCTGAAGTCTTACCTCTACACCCCACCCCATTTCTGCTTCCTATAGTGTAAGTTGAATAGAAAACTCTGATGGCTAGCCAAGGTCCTCAACAGGAGTTGAGTGTTAAACAGCATTAAAACTATAAAGTATCTTGGTGTGACTCTAACCAAACAAGTGAAAGCTCTTATGACAAGAACTTCAGGTCTCTGAAGAAGGAAATCGAAGAAGACCTCAGAAAATGGAAAAATCTGCCATGCTCATGGATTGGCAGGATTAATATAGTTAAAATGGCCATCTTGCCAAAAGCAATCTACAGATTCAATGCAATCCCCATCAAAATCCCAACTCATTTCTTCAAAGAGTTAGAAAAAGCAATTCTCAAATTCATCTGGAATAACAAGAAACCCAGGATAGCTAAAACTATTCCCAAGAACAAAAGAAATTCTGGGGGAATCAGTATCCCTGACTTCAAGCAATACTACAGAGCAATAGTATTAAAAACTGCATGGTATTGGCACAGTGGCATACAAGTGGACCAATGGAATAGAATTGAAGATCCAGAAATGAACCCACACAGCTATGGTCACTTGATTTTCGACAAAGGAGCCAAAAACATCCAGTGGAAAAAAGATAGCCTTTTCAACAAATGGTGCTGGATCAATTGGAGGTCAGCATGCAGAAGAATGCAAATTGATCCATTCTTATCTCCATGTACTAAACTTCACTCCAAGTGGATCAAGGACCTCCATGTAAAACCAGACACACTGAAACTAAGAGAAAAGAAACTAGAGAAGACCCTTGAGGACATGGGCACAGAGGAAATGTTCCTGAACAGATCACCAATAGCTTATGCTTTAAGATCAAGAATTGACAAATGGGACCTCATAAAATTACAAAGTTTCTGTAAGGCAAAGGACACTGTTAAAAGGACAAAATGGCATCCATCAAATTGGGAAAGGATATTAACCAACCCCACATCTGATAGAGGGCTAATATCCAATATATACAAAGAACTCAAGAAGTTAGACACCAGGGAACCAAATAACCCTATTAAAAATTAAAAATGTACAGATCTAAACAAAGAATTTTCACCTGAAGAAATTCGGATGGCCGAGAGGCACCTTAAGAAGTGCTCAACATCATTAGTCATTATGAAAATGCAGATCAAAACAACCCTGAGATTTCACCTTACACCAGTCAGAATGGCTAAGGTCAAAAACTCAGAAGACAGCAGGTGTTGGCAAGGATGTGGAGAAAGAGGAACACTCCTCCACTGCTGGTGGGGCTGTAAGATGGTACAACCACTGTGGAAATCAGTCTGGAGGTTCTTCAGAAAACTGGACATGAGACTTCCAGAGGACCCTGCTATACCTCTCCTGGGCATATACCCAAAGGATTCCCCGGCATGTAATAAAGACACATGCTCCATTATGTTCTTAGCAGCCTTATTTATAATAGCCAGAAGCTGGAAAGAACCCAGATGCCCCTCAAAGGAGGAATGGATACAGAAAATGTGGTATATTTACACAATGGAATACTACTCAGCAATTAGAAACAATGAATTCACAAAATTTTTAGGCAAATGGTTGTATCTGGAAAATATCATCCTAAGTGAGGTAACCCAATCACAAAAGAATACACATGGAATGCAATCTGTGATAAGTGGATATTAATTAGCCCAGAAGCCCTGAATACCCAAGGCACAAATTGCATAACAAATGACTCCCATGAAGAAGTATGGTGAGGGTCCTGATCCTGGAAACGATTGATCTAGCATTGGAAGGGAATATAAGGACAGAGAAAAAGGAGGGAGGTGACTGGAGAAGGGATGGAGAGAAGAAGGTTTATGGGACATATGGGGAGGGGGGATCTGGGAAAGGGGAAATCATTTGGAATGTAAACAAAGAATATAGAAAAAAACTATTTCTGCTTACTCATTTTCAAGAAAGACCTTCCCTTCACATTCCTTGTACTTAGGAAATTTTCCATTTGAGGAAAAGAGGAAAAGCTGTTAAAGGGCTCTTACATTCTAGGCTGTTCTATTGTCACATGAAATGAGAAGTGTATTTGCGTTTTTTGTTTGTTTGTTTGTTTTGTTTTTTTTACTTCTCTCTATAGGAATGAACATTATCAGTTGACATCATCATAAGCAACTCTTTTGCATCTGAGGACATGGAGAATAACTATTAGCACACCGAAGAGGCAGCACGTTATTAGGTCTGCAGGCAGCCAGAGCCCTTCATTTGCACTATGGTGTGCCTGCTTCCATGTTGGTGCTGTACTTTGGAGAAAGTGGAATCATGTGACCAGACAGAAAAAAACTATAAAGTCAAATAGATTAAGAAACCCTGGCAATTCTCATAAGTAAGAAGGGTAGGCTTTTGAGTATACTCCCCACCAGGTTCCTGTCCTGGAGCATGGGACCATGACTTTCTACTTAGAGGACCATGACAACTGGTCATATAGCATAGAGCCTAGAGGTCTCCATGCAAATGAGATATCTAGATAGGCCCCAAGCGTTTAGCCAGTACACTTCCCTTCTTGAGGATCTCTTCCTGCAAAAGGTATTTAATTTTTGGTCCACCCTGAGTAAGTCATATATACCTTTTTCCACCAAGAATAAACAGTTTGGACAAGCAAGGACTATCTCCTCTCTCAAGGACTTCAGTGTGTGTGGGAGGATCATCTTTCTTTTACAGAGCCTTACTCTGTGGTAAGCCAGATTTCCACTCCCCCATTCTCCTTTGAGGTTCCCTGTAGTATCTGAGTACCCAGGAGTTTGAGAACCACAGCCTCCCTCAAGGGCAGAGTTCCTCATAGACTGAGATTTGTCTCCCCTGAGCAGTATGTCAGTGTCACATGAGCTGACACCCAATGGGGAGAATGGAATGTAGCCTAACATGGTGATCAAATGCCCCAACAGCAAAGCAAAACACAGAATCACACTATACCCCTGACACCAGCAGTATTTCAAGCTGCCACTGAGGACTTCTGCCTCTCTTCTGCTGGGACCTCAAAACAGCAGCAGAAGCCCAGGACTGGATTTCTGGCTGCTGCCCAATGTTTTCTTCAGAACTGCTTTCTATTTTCTAATATCCTCTTCTGTTCTAATCCTAAGTTAGTGTAGCACTAGTTGAGGTAGGTACCTTCTACACTCATGCTACTGAAAATAACAACTGATGCACAATCCATCATAATACCTGTGTGCAATTACAGCTATGCATGAATGCGCTACATTAGGACCTAATAACAACTACTTTTTTTGTTGATGTTTTTGCCTAAGTAAAGGACAAGGTTGGGGTGTCGTTTAGCTCAGTCTCTAATTAACAATAAACATTTATCTAGACATCTTTGAGGCAACATTAATGTATCAGTTTAAGCAAGTCCTATGAAATGTGAGAACGATGATGGTAAAGTCTATTTGCAGAAATGTAGAATCAATAATAGGCTTTCTGGGAAAGCATCGGCAAATTTAATTTAGTATGTGGGAAACCAAGTGTTGTATAGTTATTAAGTATTAAATAAACATTTCCAAATGAATAAGTAAATTAATAAATAAATTTTAGTAAATAAAAGCCAGGTGGTAATAAAGTGTACACGTTTAAATGAGAGGCAAACACATCCCAATCTTTCTCCCTGTGAGTCCCAAACCTTGTTCTGTATCTCAGTAGAACAACTCTCTTCTATATACAATGGGTATTTTCCTAATACCAACAAATTAAATGATGGATCAAATCAATAACAATTTATGGCATTACTGTTGATCTTAAGAGTAGCCATGGCTTTCAAACAATCATTAGGACCTCAGTATATGTTTATACATTGTTGATTCAATGTTGAAAAAATGTGCATAGTTCTTATCCCAGACCAAATTTAAATTAAGTGCATATCGATAGACCTTAACAGAAAATTTTCTGCCTATCCCAAAAGGAAAATAAAAGAGACATCCCATGAGTAACATGAATGAAGAGTACATATAGTCTTTGAAATCTCAAGTTTAAACTGAAAGCAAAATCTATTTTAGGGCTTGTATTGCACTTCATCAGTGGTGTGAGGCATGGCTTCATTGTGTGGTCCTAATGTGAGCCAGAATATAAGAGCAGAAGGACATGCTGAGGCAAGGCTGCTCTCCTTGTTGTAGCAGGCTTAAGGAGGAGAGTAAGAGAGCAGGGCAAGATGCACCTCACCAAAGTGGCCTCTCAGTAATCTAATTATTCTAATTATCACCACCTCCTAGTTTCTACTAATCTCATCAATGCCATCAAATGAGGAATCAATACACTGATTTTTGCCCTCATGATCGAGTTACCTCCAAAATTCCCACCTAAGAACACTCCACTAGGACTACATTTTCAACACGTGGACTTTGAATAAATATGCTTTATGAAAACCATAAATTACTCTTATTCCTTCAAAGGCTCATCTTTATCCTGCAGAATAAAATGTATCTATTTCATCCCTAAGAGTCTACTAATCTTAGTATTTATTCAAATCCAAACCCTCTTCTGAGACTTAATGCAGAATCGCAGAAGCAAGCCTCTATAAAAATGATAAGAAGTTAAAAAATAACAATATACAATAGCAAACATTTAGATTCTAAACTGTTCATAGAAAAGGGAACACTTAGGAGACAGAAGCAGGTGGATCTCTGAGTTCAAGGTTAGCCTGGTTTACATCAAAGAGTTCCAGCACATCATGGCCACCCAAAGAAATCCTGTCTCAAAAAATAGAAGAAAGAAAGGAAGAGAAAGAAAGAGAGAGAGAGAAAAAAAGAAAGAGAAAGAAACAGAAAGAAAGAAAAATAAAGAGAGAAAGAAAGAAAAGAGAGAGAGAAAGAAAAAGACAGAAAGAAAGAAAGAAAAAGAAAGAAAGAAAGAGAAAGAAAGAAAGAAAGAAAGAAAGAAAGAAAGAAAGAAAGAAAGAAAGAAAGAAAGAAAGAAAGGAAGGAAGGAAGGAGGGAAGGAAGGAAGAAAGGAAGAAAGGAAGAAAGGAAGAAAGGAAGAAAGAAAGGACAGAAGCAGGGAGGGAGGAATGGGGAGGGATGGAGGAAAGAAGGAAGGAAAGAAGGAAGGAGGGAGGGAGAGAAGAAGGAAGGAACAAAGGAAGGGAGTGAGGAAGGGAGGAAGGAAGGAAGGAAGGAAGATTTCTAGATAGATCAATCGCTAGATAGATCAAAGGAGTGACTCAGAGATTAAGAGTATTTGCTGCTCTTCCAAAAGATCCAAGTTCCATCCCCAGCCCCTAGTCACATTAGGGCAGCTCACAATAGCTTCTAACTTTTACTCTTGTGTAATCAGTATTTTCTTGTGGCTGTTGCAGGCATCTGCTGACACAAGCACATAAAAACTAGTATTTTTTGAAAGTATAAAAGCATGTTCTAAACCAAACAATATAAACATTAAATCTTTTTTTTTACTTTTTTTTCTATATTTTGTTTACATTCCATATGATTTTCCATTTCCCAGTTGCCTCCTCCCCATAAGTCCAATAAGCCCTCTTCCCTCTGCCCATTCCCCAATCAACCCCTTCCCACTTCTCTGTCCTAGTAATCCCCTACAATGCTGCATCAAGCCTTTCCAGGACCAGGGCCCTCTCCTTCCTTCCTTCTTGGGAATCATTTGATATGTCAGTTGTGTCTTGGGTATTCAGAACTTCTGGGCTAATATCCACTTATCTATCAGTGACTGCATTCCATGTGTGTTCTTTTGTGATTGAGTTACCTCACTTAGGATGATATTTTCCAGTTCCAACCATTTGCCTATGAATTTCATGAATTCATTGTTTTTAATTGCTGAGTAGTATTCCATTGTGTAAGTATACCACATTTTCTGATTCCATTCCTCCATGGAGGAACATCTGGGTTCTTTTCAGCTTCTGGCTATTATAAATAAGGCTGCTGTGAACATAGTGGAGCATGTGTCCTTATTGCATGTCGGGGACATCTCTGGGTATATCTTATAGCTCCATGGTTTGCGATCAATGCACAGGATAGTAGAGTGAGTTCTCAAGTGGTTTGCACAGCCCATTCCTGTAGCCTTGATAGATTCAGATCTTACAGCCTCCCTCCTGCTTCATGGCTGGTTTAGCTCACTGCATGTGATTTCTTTGAAAGACATCTCATGTTGGTGATGTCTATAATATCCCAGGATCCCCACAGAGGTGCTGACTTCATTTCACAATTCCCAGCATCACAGGTAGACCACAATTGACTCCAGTTCTGGAACACATTGCTAAGATTTCCTACTTTTCCTTTAACATCTTCATGGAAAACTCTACCACTCAGAACTGTAGCTATTTTACATGCCTGGAAAATTGACAGCATATATTGGATGTCAATGTCTGTCACAGGCTCTATCATCTGCCTGGCTCTTTGGATCACAGGTACAGTGGTTCTGTTTGTAAAATTAAATAACAGAAGACACTTTTGTAGACATTCCTGGGGAAGTAGGACACCCTGAAACTCTTGTCTCAAAGTAAAAACAACTTCAAATGATTTGGTACAATGCCACTAAATTCTCTATAATTTGGGCTTGAAATGCCCTCAAATGTCCTCAAGGCATCATTTCTTATCCAAGCACATTGCATTTGCCATTGTCTTAGGGCACCAAGTTCTTTACCAACTATACAACCTTTGTTTCTAAAGTTAAGTTTTATTTTATTTCTAATTTTCTAAGTTTACATGTCTGTTTCTTTTTTATGTACTCAAGAATGCAGACGAATATGGAAGACAAGCTGACATTGGATCCCCTGAGTTGAATTTACTGGTGGTTGTGATTTGCCAAACAATGTTACTGGGGACAGAATTGCTGTCTTCTGGAAGAGCAGTATGTATTCTTAACCACTGAGCAATCCCCTCATCCCCTGCTCCTAATTTTAAGTATGCTTTATTTGCAATCTTTTTGTTCTCCTTTTTCCTCATAATTCTCATTGTGTATCTAGTTAAAAGCAACCAGCAGTACCCATGCCTCACATTGAAATGTTTTCTTTGGTATCAGTCATCTTCACCTGTCTATCTGTCTCTCTGTCTGTCTGTCTGTCTGTCTGTCTATAGTTAGTTCAGGAGATTTAGCTGAGAGCCTCACATAATCTAAACATGTTATTATTATCACATATGTATGTGTGTATTTCCTGTATATGTGCCTTTTTCCCATGTGCATGAAGTGCCCACAGAGGCATGAATTTTGGAATCCCTGGAGTTGTAGTTATAGAAGGACATGGGCCAACATTTGGATACTGATAATCAGACCTCAGCAAGAGCAACAGATACTTTTAACTACTGATTCATCTGTTAAGCCCCCCACTCTGTTCATTCTAACTCAGCCAACCATAATATCTCAAGGCCTGGACAAAGTAGTCATGCCCTCTTTTCAAGAATGTGACATGGAAAGCCTCTGTCTAGTTTCCGATAGAGTCCTCATTTTTGTCAGATGTGTTATGAGCAGAGTCTTTGATTTCCTGATGATCTATCCTCAGAATAACCTACAAGCTCCACTTGTAGCACTCTAAGATATGAAATTTCCCCTACCAAACTTCTTCATATTTCTTCTATAAACAGTTCCCACATTTCAGGAACAAGCTAGTGAAGAGTAATCATAATAGAGGTAAAAACCTCTTAACTACCAGGTGTCCAAGAGGAACATGATCATATATACAAATATGTGTATCTAATTATGCAATTACACAAGAAAATTAGTCAGACAGGGTTCATCGTGTTTGTTATAGAAATCCAATGAAGACTACCTACATATTGCTGAGCCAGAGGATAGGAATCGCTTGGTTCAACAAGCTGGAAACTGCAGAGTCAAAAAGACACAAGATGCAGCCCTTTCCTGAAACAGCATCCATATGGAGCTATGAGTATAAAATCACATTACAAGCCAGAGGTATCGGAGATATGATAGCCACAGACAATGAAGAAAGACCTAGTTTGCATGCACAACTTGCTTCCTTCTTCTCTCCCTTCATCTCTTCTAAGTCTCAGGCTTTTTGATGATGATGTCCACATTCTAGGCAAATATTCTCTCTCAAATTGTTATCTCTAATTCCAAATGTCTACACATCACACTTACAGAAACACTTAGAAGAGTCCATTAGCAATCTGCCAAGAGTCATAATGAGACAAGCTAATAACTAGCAGGTGATCATCCTGATATGGCCTACTTTGGATTATTATATAATCTGTGACAGGTGAGCCCTCATTAAGCAACATTGTAAGGGATTTTAGGAAATATGCCTGCTATTAATATGTTTTTCCTATTATTATTAAACACATATAACAATCACTAAGTAGTAGCACATCCCTTCAGGCTGGATCTCTGCAGATCCACAAAGATATACTGTTTTGTAGTGATGCTATATAGACAAATAGATGACTTAAGTCTTAGTGATGATCCTGTAAGAATTCTTAAAATTATATCTGGGATTATTAAGCTCTTTTATAGTGGGACTGCTATTAGTTCCTTTTCTGATAGTCAAAACTTGAATGAGAACTGTGCCAGTCTTTCAAATGTCACTAGTTAATTGCTCAATTGCTCTTAGATGGTAAACAGACTTTCTCCTTCTCAGAGCACACTCCAAGAGGTTGTAAAACAATTAACCAAATGTTATAAAAAGGGAATTAATGATTTATTGTGGGTGCTATGACAGAAGATAAAATATTGACTGGGTTTATCTATACAAAACTTCACTAATAACTTAGGTACGGTTTAAACCTTCAGTTAACCTGTGAGCGGAGACAGGTGATGGATGTTTAGCCAGGTAATTACTCCTTTTTTTTTTAACATTGTAAATGTAACTTGATTTTATTTTATTTATTTTTTTTATTTTTATTTTCTATATTCTTTGTTTATGTTCCAAATGCTTTCCCCTTTCCCAGTTTCCCCCTCCCTATAAGTTCCATAAGCCCTCTTCCCTCATTCCCCAATCACCCTCCTCCCATTTCTCTGTCCGGGTAATGCCCTACAATGCTGCATCAATAGATATGCATGTAAGCATACTCTGTGGTAAACTTCTAATTCAATTTATAATTTGATTCTTTTTATGAATTTGTGCTGAACTTTGTAATATGTGATCATGTATTAGGAAAAATGTATAAGTACTGAAGACAAAGAAGAGAGAGAATTTTTTTCCCTTTCCCCACTTAGAAGAATTGTTCTCTTTCCCTGCTTAGGGTTATTCCACTTTTTACCCTTAGACAGCTTTCATAGGAAACTTTTACAACTTAGTAATAAATGCTATAATCTTTTTCTAAGTGTAGCTTTTTCTTCCTGGGACTTCAGACTAGCAGGCTGAAAGTTAGAGCCCGGCAGTTCCTACTGAGATAGAACAAAGGCCACATTGATTAATCCTCTGCTATTAGGCTACAGGTGTTAATCTTTTACCCTCAGAAAGAACAATAAAGTTTTTAGGACTTTTTAGAAGCTATCATTTCAGTACAGTTAGAGAGCTAGAAAGCCCTGAGACCCTCAGACTTTAACGCCATTACCAGAGTCCCCTACTCTGTGCCTACACCACTACCCTCTCTGGGCAGGGAGGCTCCTGGCAGTAATCTCCTAAGTATGACTCAATCTAATCAAGTGGACAATAAAATTAATCATCACACATCTCAAGGTTGAAAGTAGAGCTGTTGTGAGGGTCTTCTGTTGTGAGGGTCTTCTGTTGTGAAGATCTTCTATCGGGACACTGAAAAAAATTATTCTTTTATTAGGAACCCACCCATTGCAAATGAGTTGTACCTACAATAACCATGTTAATGAATTTTGTGAGGGTGAAAGCTAATGGCTTAACCACTCTTTAAAGATCCAACTTTTGAATAGTTTTCCAAGGATAAAGTTTCCAGAATGGGACAAATTCAAACCATAGTAGGAATAGAAACCTACTAAGACCTTGGTTTCGAAGTTCCAGTTTTCTAAGGTACAAAATAAATTTTGCTGCTTCAAGCTGTTAACTTGTAGATAGTCTGTTGCCCTGAGAAGTTGACACATAGACATGCCAGGACAAAACTTAAGAGAAAATTTCAGATTTTCCCTGTTTCCTCATGTACTTATATCTAGAGAAGAGGAAATTCTAAATTGAGGGGTAGAATCACAGCACGTCTGGCCTCACTTCTTCCTTTTCCTCCTGAATTTGGGAGCCACAGCAGCCAAACTTTTTGATACCTCCACCAACGTTATATGTTATAAAGAAGAAACATGTGTGTGTGTTGTTCTCTAACAGGGCCGATAACTAGCCATGTGGCTCTCCTAGTTTACTGAGTCTAATATGAACTGGCCTATCATTGCATTACAAACTACCTCCTATTTTAGATTTCCCAGTGATAAATCAATGATTTCCCACATTCTATTTGAGTCAATTACAATGAAAAATGCTTTGACTAACTTTTCTAACAGGCTCTTCACTGGTATAACATTATCTGATATGATTGAGAAGAAACAAGAATACAAATTTATACACACAGAATCATGTTTTCCAGTCTCATAGGACTCTAAAAAGTAAAAACCATTTTGAAAACAGAAGTGAAAACTTAGAGCCAAAAAACCCTGCACATTAAAAATTTGGACAGAAGATTATTTTTAACTTAGAATTCAAAACAGCTAAGGCATTCATTAACTGAATCTTTAAGACAGTCTCATTTTTAGCAGAACGTTAAAGTTCAGTTTACTTTTGGCTAAGGACCTGACTGAGTTGCTGGGTCTGGCATGGACTGTTCCTTACAATCTTCTCTAGTTACAGAAGCAGTGGGGAGGTAGAGGGTTGTTACTAAGTTATTGCTACAGAGGTAGGAAAAAGTTAAAAACTGTAAATTACAAGGTATAACCAGAGAAGTTTTAAACAGGAAAATTGATGGAGTGATACAGTTGTAATGCTTAAAAACATTAAATATCGATCATAATTACAATAAAATTATGTGTTTCTGTGAGGATGATGGAGCAAGGAAGAGAAAGAGAGAGAGAAGAGAAGGGACAGAGAGAGAGAGAAAGTGAGTGAGTGAGAGAGAGAGAGGGGGGGAGAGGAAGAGGGAGAGGGAGAGGGAGAGGGAGGGAGGGAGAGAGAGAGAGAGAGAAAGAGAGAGAGAGAGAGAGAGAGAGAGAGAGAGAGAGAGAGAGAGATCAGAATTTAAAATGTAAATATGACTTCAGAAGAAATAAAGAGGCAGTGCAGAAAGCCAGCAATACACCCAGCAGCCAGCTATGAAGAAGCAGCCTGCACTGGTTGAGTCTGGCCCTGCAGAGCAGAGGATCCAGTCCAGAGGCCTCTGGCAAGTGCCTTCTGGTCTCTGCCTCTGGATCCTGAACAGCCTCTGCCACAGCACACCATATCCAAGCATTGTAGGAAGCTAGCTATACACCCAGCAGCCAGTGAGGAGAGACAGCCAGCACAAGTTGCATCCAGAGCTGATCAGGGTCACAGAGGTACAAACCCAAATGCAACTACAAGAGAATGGGTCTCAGCTGTCATCTTTGCTTCTGTGCCTGTGCAACAGATTGGTAGGCAAGTTTCACCATAGTAGAGGATCACTTGGGACACACTGCACCAGGACTCTACCTACACCCAAGAACTCTACAGCACCACAGCAATTTGTGCCAGGAGAAAGCAGTTCACCTAAGGTTGCTGAGATAGGCCTACAGACACACAAAGAGAAGGGGCAAGCTCCAGCCAGTGACAGCAGGTACAACTAACACCAGAGACAACCAGATGGCAAAAGACAAACGTGGGAATGTTGCTAACAGAAATCAAGGCAATATGGCACCATCCAAACCCAATTCTCCCACAACAGCAAGTCCTGGATACCCCAACACACCAAGAAAGCAAGATTTGGATTTAAAATCACAGGTCATGATGCTGATGGAGTGCATCATGGAGGGTTTCAAGAAGGACATACATAACTCCCTTAAAGAAATACAAGAGAACATAAGTAAACAGCAAGAAGCCCTTGAAGAACTAAGTGAAAATACAACAAAACAGGTGAAGGAATTAAACAAAGCCATCTAGGATCTAAAGAAGGAAATAGAAACAATAAGGAAATCACAAAGGGAAACAACTCAGGACAAAGAAAACTTAGGAAAAAAGTCAAGAGTCATGGATCCAAGCATCAACAACAGAATACAAGAGATGGAAGAGAGAAATTCATATGCAGAAGATACTGTAGAAAGCATTGATACAATAGTCAAAGGAAATGGAAAATGCAAAAGGCTCCTGACCCAAAATATCCAGGAAATCTAGGACAAAATGAGAAGACCAAGCCTAAGGATTAAAGGCATAGAAGAGAGTGAAGATCTCCAACTGAAAGGGCCAGTAAATGTCTTCAACAAAATTATAGAAGAGAACTTCCCTTACCTAAAGAAAGAGATGTCCACGAACATACAAGAAGCCTACAGAACTCCAAATAGAATTGACCAGAAAAGAAATTCATCTTGTCATATAATAATTAAAACATCAAATGTACTAAACAAAGAATATTAAAAGCAGTAAAGAAAAAAGGTCATGTACCATATAAAGGTAGACCTATCAAAATTACACTGTATTTCTCACCAGAGTCGATGAAAGCGAGCAGAGCCTGGGCAGGCATCATGCAGACCCTAAGGGAACACAAATGCCAACCCAAACTGCTATATCCAGCAATTCTCAATCACCATAAATGGAGAAGCCAAGGTTTTTCATGACAAAAACAAATTCACACAGTATCTTTCCACAAGTCCAGCCCTTCAAAGAATAATGCATGGTAAACACCAACAAAGGCAGAGAAAATATACATAGTAAAAAGCAAGAAAGTAATCTCCTTTCAACAAACCCAAAAGAAGATAACCACACAAACATAAAAATAATATCAAAAACAGCAGGGAACAATAATCACTATTCCTTAATATCTTTTTTATGTAAAATTTTAATTTTATTAAAAAATGTTTGTAATTCCTTTTAATTAATTTAGTAATTTTTTATGTCCATTATTTTATCTGCATTATTTTTCATGATAATCTTCAATGTTAACATATTTTTCTATATATTTCTTTTATTTTATCAGAAATATTTTTCATGTAATCTAATTTTATCACAAAATGTTTTTAATTCCACCTTCAACTAATTTTTTTATTGATATATTTTTTATTTACATTTCAAATGATTTCCCCTTTTCTGGGTCCCCGCAAGTCCCATAAGCCCTCTTCCCTCCCACTGTTCCTCCATCTACCCCTTCCCACTTCCCTGTTCTGGAATTCCACTATACTCTTGCACTGAGTCTTTCCAGAACCAGGGGCCATCAATGGACTCAATTCCCCCAATAAAAAGACATAGACTAACAGACTGGATTTGTAAAGAAGGTCCAACATTTTGCTGTGTACAGGAAATGCATCTTAGTGTCAAAAACAAACACTATCTAAGAGTAAAAGCCTGGAAAACAATTCTACAAGCAAATGGTCCCAGGAAAAACCTGGAGTAGCCATTCTAATATAAGATAAAATAGACTTCCGAGCAAAAGTCATCAAAAAAGATACAGAAGGCCACTTTATACTCATCAAAGGAAAAATCTACCAGGAAGAACTCTCAATTTTGAACATCTATACCACAAGTACAAGGGCACCTGCCTTGGTAAAGGAAACCTTACTAAAGCTTAAAGCATACATTGCACCCCACACAATAATTGTGGGGGACTTAAACACCCCACTCTCTTCAATGGACAGATCAGGGAAACACAAACTAAACAGAGTCACAGTAAAACTAACAGAAGTTTTGGAGCAAATAGACTTAATAGACATCTATAGAACATTTCACCCTAAATCAAAAGTATATAACTTCTTCTCAGCACCTCTTGGTACCTTCTCCAAAATTAACCATATAATTGGTCACAAAACAGACCTCAACAGATATAAGAAGATCAAGCTAATTCCATGCCTCCTATCAGATCACTATGGGAAAAGGGTTGTCTTCAATAGCAACAAAAACAACAAAAAGCCCACATACACATGGAAGCTGAACAATTATCTACTTAGTCAAGGAAGAAATAAGGAAAGAAATCAAAGACTTTTTAGAACTTAATGAAAATGAAGGCACAACATACTCAAATTTATGGGACACAATGAAAGTAGTGCTAAAGAAGCTGGAGAGAGGATACAAGAGCAGCTTAACAGAAAACATGAAATCTCTAGAATAGAAAGAAGCTAATATACCTAAGAGGAGTAGAAGGCAGGAAATCATCAAACTCAGGGCTGAAATCAACCAAGTTGAAACAAAAAGAACTATACAAAGAATCAACAAAAGTAGGAGCTGGTTCTTTGAGAAAAATCAAAAGATAGATATACCTTTAGCCAGACTAGAGGGCAGAGAGACAGCATCCAAATTAACAAAATCAGAAATGAAAAGGGTAATATAACAACAGAAACTGAGGAAATCCAAAAAATTATCATATCCTACTACAAAAGACTATACTCAAGAAAACTGGAAAATCTCGAGGAAATGGATAATTTCCTAGACAGATAACAACTACCAAAATTTAATCAGTATCAGACAGACCATCTGAATGGACCTAAAGCCCCTAAAGAAATAGAAGTGGTCATTGACAGTCTCCCAACCAAAAACAGCCCAGGACCAGATGGCTTTAGTGC
Source organism: Apodemus sylvaticus (assembly GCF_947179515.1). Classification (NCBI taxonomy): domain Eukaryota; kingdom Metazoa; phylum Chordata; class Mammalia; order Rodentia; family Muridae; genus Apodemus; species Apodemus sylvaticus. The sequence continues at coordinate 163,285,966 of NC_067472.1, read as the reverse complement.
AGAATTCTATCAGACATTAAAAGGAGACCTAATTCTATACTCTTCAAACTATTCCACAAAATAGAAACAGAAGGACCATTACCGAACTCCTTCTATGAAGCCACAATTTAGCTGATACCAAAACCACACAGAGATCCAACAAAAAAAGAGAACCTTAGACCAATTTCCCTTATGAATATCGATGCAAAAATATTCAATAAAATTTTTGCCAACCGAATCCAAGAACACATAAAAACAATCATTCACCGCTATCAAGTAAGCTTCATTCTAGGGATGCAGGGATGGTTCAATATACGGAAATCCATCGTTGTAATCCATTACATAATCAAACTCAAAGAAAAAAAACTACATGGTCATTTCATTAGATGCTGAAAAAGCATTTGACAAAATTCAGCATCCTTTCATGTCAATGGTCTTGGAAGAACAGGAATTCAAGGCCCATACCTAAACTTAATAAAAAGCAAACTAGTAGCCAACATCAAACTAAATGGAGAGAAACTTTAAGCAATCCACTAAAATCAGAGAATAGACAAGGCTTCCCTCTCTCTCCATAATTATTCAATACAGTCCTTGAAGTTCTAGCTAGAGTAATTAAACAACACAAGGAGGTCAAAGGCATACAAATTGGAAAGAAAGTAGTCAAACTATCACTATTTGCAGATGATATGATAGTATACTTAAGTGACCGAAAAAACTACACCAGAGAACTGCTAGAACTGATAAACAACTTCAGCAAGGTGGCTGGTTTTAAAATTATCCAAATCAGTAGCCTCATAAAACTACAAACTTTCTGTAAGGCAAAGGACATTGTCAATAGGACAAAGTAGCAACCAACAAATTGGGAAAAAGTCTTCACTGACAGAGGGCTTATATCCAAGATATACAAAGAACTCAAGAAGGTAGACTCCAGAGAGCCAAATATCTCCCTTAAAAAATGGGGAACAGAGCTAAACAAAGAATTTTCACCTGAGGAATATTGAATGGCTGAGAAGCACCTAAAGAAATGTTCAACATCCTTAGTCATCAGGGAAATGCAAATCAAAACAACCCTGAGATTTCACCACACACCAGTCAGAATGGCTAAGATCAAAAGGTCAGGAGAAAACAGGTGTTGGCGAGGGTGAGGAGAAAGAGGAACACTCCTCCACTGCTGATGGGGTTTCAAGCTGGTGCTATCACTCTGGAAGTCAGTCTGGTGGTTCGTCAGAGAACTGGGAATGATACTTCCAGAGGACCTTGCTATACCACTCCTGGGCATATACCCAGAGGATTCCCCAGCATGTAATAAGGATAGATGCTCCACTATGTTCATAACAGCCCTATTTATAATAGCCAGTAGCTAGAAAGAACCCAGATGTCCCTCAGCTGATGAATGGATACATATATACGAATGTGGTCTATATACACAAGGGAGTACTAGTCATCCATTAGAAACAATGAATTCATGAAATTCTTAGACAAATGGAGGGAACTGGAGAACATCATCCTAAGTGAGGTAACTCAGTATCAAAAGAATACTCATGGTATGTACTCACTGATAAATGGATATTAACCTAGAAGCTTGGAATACCCAAGACACAATGCACATATCAAATGATGCCCAAGAAGAAGGAAGGAGTGGCCCCCGTAACTGGAAAAGCTCAGGGCAGCAGTGTCAGTGAGTACCAGGACAGGGACAAGGGAAAGGGTGGATTGGGGAACAGGAGGAGTGAAGAGGGATTATGGGACTTTCGTGGAAGGGGGACCCAGGAAAGGGAAACTCACTTGAAATGTAAATAAAGAATATATCGGGGCTGGACAGATGGTTTGGCGGTTAAGATCTGATGCCCTCTTCTGGTGTGTCTGAAGACAGCTACAGTGTATTTACATATAAAGAAAGCAGATGTCCTGAGTTCAATTCCCAGCAACCACATTGATGGTTCACAGCAACAATGTACTCATATATATAAAATAAATAATAAATCTTTAAAAAAAAGAATATATCGAATTCAAAAAAAGAAGAAGAAATAAAGGGAAGAAACTGCACTTGTTAAGAGCTTCTGTATATTTGTTAATTTTTTAAAAATTAATGTAAAAAACTCCATGGATTAGTTTAAAATAAAAGAAATGTGATTTCAAAATTCATAAAGTGAACTTCCATGAAAATACCCCATGTGAATTATTTGTATGTATTCAATAAATAAACCCTAGACTATGTATTAGATATATGTATTCTTTGAATAAACACATAGACTATCTTTTAGATATCAGGTTTCATTTTTCACAATCTACTGAGGAGCCTCCAACAGGCATGACATCTAAATGGGGGTCTTAGGCTTCAATTTTGAAGTAAAATTACATGCACAAATAATAAATAATGTAAAAACAAAGATGGATCATATCACTAGGCAACAGTATAGAAGGATGAAGGTTTAGAGGAAGAGTCTGTGCAGCCAGAGTTTCTGGCAAGGAGGATCTTCTACGGACAAACTTGGACTTCTTTACCTGATGTGCCCAGAAGCACAAGCACCTATCAGATTTATTAGACATACACAAATCTCATTTCATGGACACTGTAGACCATGTAATCATCTTCAAAGCTTACTTGCAAATTTTATTCATCATTCATGTGTAATACTTACTCTACTAAAAGGTCCCCCAAAAGATGGACAAGCCAGGAATAGTGGCACATGCCTTTAATCCTAGCACTTCAGAGGCAGAAACAGGTGGATCTCTGAGCTTGAGACCAGCCTTGTCTGTAGAGTGAGTTCTAGTATAGCCAGGACTACACAGAGAAACCCTGTCTAGAAAAACTAGCCAACCAAACAAAATGATGCACAAAAATAGACAGGCACTGTGGTAAAAGATCTATTTAAATAAAAATTAGCTTAAGAGACAGAGAAACAAGTGGATTGAGGAGAGGGATCTAATACTAAGGATAACTGGAAAATCCATATGTGAACCTATTGTATATGAACCTAATTACATTTGTATATATTCTTTCATATAAAAGAATTTAAATGGAGTTAGCTTACATAGGAATATTAATGTTCCTCACCAAAGCTATAAGCTGCCAGACAAAATGCTGAGCACCGCTTGCAGGACAGATTTCTTTTACTATTGATAAATATCCTGGAGACTTATCTACACAAACAATACAGGCTATTTTGTGACACTTTCTTGGTTTCCCACCAAAATTTTACTACTGTATTGCTGGTGGTATTACAGACTTTAGTCTTGGTACTTGGAGACGTAAATCTTATACTGGCCAGAAGGATTCCCCCTTCCTGTATAGCTTTATTGGGGTCCAGATGTTGAGTTCACAAGTCACCAACAGTCTTACTCAGCCTTAAATCCAATAAGCAGGATACACTCTTGGGTACAATAGCCCCATGACTGTTCAGGAGAAATCAACCACTTTTTGGTTGCATAGAAGGCTCACTCCACAGGAGAAAACACATTTATTAAATATTGAATGTAGGAACAACATATGTTGTATGGTTGAGGTTTATAAATCCCGATGTCTATAATGGTCTACTTAGGCTGACAGAAATTGATTTAAAAGTACATATCTAATCACTCAAGCATTTATTATCTTTGTTAAACTTTGGATATTTGGAGAATTTTTAAAAGGTACATTACAAAGGGAATTGAGGCTCCCAGACTCTCTGGGTTGTATATATGGTTTGAAGTATTATTTTGATACTAAAGAATCATTAATTAAAAAGAAAAACCTTAAGGCTCAAATTTAACAGGGATAAAATTATGAAATCCTAGTCTTAATAAAAGTTGCTAATTTATAAACTGGTAAAGATAATTAAGATTTGCAAGTTAATAGTAAGTCGCCTTGCAAATGATGAGACTCTTTAAGGTGTTCAAAACTATGTTTGCAGACATATTCAGTACAAAGTAATTCATTCCTAGAGACAAGCTTAGAGAAAAGGGCCAACTTATGTCTCCTATTATATAGTCTTCTGTACATTTTGCCAAAATTCAGCCTGAAGCAGGTAACACAAAACTTGAAATAAACTTGAAGGAAAATAAAATAAACTTGAAGTTTGTTTAATGTAAAATAATAACTGAGGTATAATTTGAGAACTAGTTATGAAATGTCGACTACTTGAGTGGAATGGGTTAAATTTACAATATACTTTCAAGTCAGGGTGTCCTGAGGCCAAGTATTTTTCTTGGGTAGAGCATAATCCTTCTGGAGAAAGTTTGTCTCTAAATGTTCCTTTCAAAGTTATACTTATTATCACATGTTTTATGTTATAGAGCTTTGCTGTCTGTTATGGTTTATCATTGTCCCTCTTTTGAGGCATCCTAACTGCTGCCCCTTCTTCATAGACAATGTATTAGCTGTGAATAGTTAAAGATCAAGTTAAACTCTCCAGGTGCTAAATGACCAGAAGAGACCTAGATCTCCTGCCTCCAAAAACCACCAGCAGAAAACAGCTCTGAAAGAAGCTACACTTCTTCCACATCTTCTAGAGCCTCTTAAATTTGGCATCATAGGTTCCTGCTAAAAGACTACACTTCCTTGCTTCTACTGCAGCCACGCAAGACAACATTTGAAGGGTCATAATGTAAGATTGTTGATGCAATCACTTCTACCACTTTAGAGGGTAGCAGACATCTATTTCAACAGGCACTCACAGACACCCATGTGGTATGAGATTACGCCCCCTTTCCATGTATACAAAAATAAGCATGGTCATGCCTGTCTAAGAAACTCATGTTTTTTTCTGCCTTCTAATTCTTTTAAGCCACCTCATAAACTTTACAATAATTATAAGAGAATGTATATATTTCTATAAAGTATACAATAGAGGACAATGAAAATTATCATGATCTAGGAAAAGAACACATAAAACTGTAAAAGTAGGGGGAAAGAAACCATAATTATAAAAGTAGAATTTACAAGGTGTGTTAGGATTTCATCCCTAAAGCTAGCCACCAAGGTCTATTTCCTTATTTGGTCACTTTCTCTTCCTGAGGCTGACTACCAAGGTCCAGCAATGTATTGATGCCCAGGAATCAAAATTCCCACTTTGGTTCATCTAATTAATATGAGCAATTAAAATGAAACGCCTCATTCTAACAAGGGTTTTCCCCTTGTAGCTTTATACATGCCACATCTGTCTCATTCTAGCCAGAAGCAGTCTTTTTGATTCCCTTTGGGACAAATACCCCTCCTCTCTCTCCCTTGTACCCTTCCCATTCTCTCTTGTCTTCAATCTCCTGTCTTTGTCTCTCATTCTCTGGTAACAGTGCCTCTGGGGTAAATAAATCTCCTTTGTGCTGAGAACTTAGTTTTGGGAGTCCTGAGCCAACACTTTTTCTAACAATACCCTCATTCAAGGAGCGCGGGCACACGCGCGCGTGCGCCCCCGCACACGCTCGCGCGCGCGCGCGCACACACACACACACACACACACACACACATACACATGAGGTGATGTGAAATTTTGATTTGCAGTTCAGGCTACCATTTTTAATAGAATACTTTCTACATCCATCTATTTTCATAGAAAAGACAAATTTTCACATTTCTACAGCTGAATAAAAATCCACACCATTTATATGCCAATTTTTTTTTTTTTACCAGTCCATTCATTTGTTGATGGCCACCTAGTTTGACTCCATTTCCTTACTTCTGTCAACAATGAAGCAAAAACAGGCTGCACAAAGTGAGCTTTGTGATTAAGTACCAAGTCTTGTGGGAAATAAAGAACAACAACAAACCTAAATAAATGAATGACTATAATTTACTTCAGGATGAAAATTTTACTATGTCAAGATTCACATCAGAACTGAGTCATTTAAAAGATCACATTTATTTATTATTTTTTATTGGATATTTTATTCATTTACATTTCAAATGTTATCCCCTTTCCCACTTTCCTCCCCAAAGCCCCATCCCATCCTCCCTCCCCTGGCATCTATGACAGCTTTCCCATGCACCCACCCACCCAATCTCACCTCCACACACTCACATTCCCCTACACTGGTGCAGCCAGTCTTTACAGGAACAAGGGCCTCTCCTCCCATTGATGTCCAACAAGGCCATCCTCTGCTACATATGAGGGGGTCCCTCCAGGTATGTGTACTCCTTGGTTGGTGGTTTAGTCCCTGGGAGGTCTGAGGGGGATGGTTGGTATTATTGTTCTTCCTATGGTGTTACAAACCCCTTCAGCTCCTTCAGTTCTTTCTCTAACTCCTCCATTGGGGACCTGATGCTCAGTCCAATGGTTGGCTGAAAGCATCCACCTTTGTATTTGTCAAGCTCTGGCAGAGCCTCTCAGGAAACAGCTCTATCAGGCTTCTGTCAGCAAGCACTTCTTGGCATCCACAAGTGTCTGGGTTTAGTGACTGTATATGGGATGGGTCCCCAGGTAGGGCAATCTCTGGATGGGCTTTCTCCAGTCTCTGCTCCACACTTTGTCTCCATATTTCCTCCCATGAGTATTTTGTTCCCCCTTCTAAGAAGGACAGACGCATCCACACTTTGTTCTTCCTTCTTGATCTTTATGTGGTCTATAAATTGTGTTTTGGCTATTCTGAGCTTTTTTGGCTAATATCTACTTATTAGTGAGGGAATACCATGTGTGTTCTTTTGTGACTGGGTTTCTTCTCTCAGGATGGTATTTTCTAGTTCTATCCATTTGCCTGGGAATTTCATGAAGTCATTGTTTTTGATAACTGTGTAGTAGTACTCCATTGTGTAAGTGTACCACATTTTCTGCATCCATTCCTCTTTTGAAGGGTACCTGGGTTATTTCTATCCTCTGGCTATTATAAGTAAGGCTACTATGAACATAGTAAATCTTTGCCAACTGTATAATAGAGGGCTAATATTCAATATATACAAAATATATACAAAAAACTACACTCCAAAAAACCAAAGAACCCTATTAAAAATGGGGTACAGAGTTAAACAAAGAATTTTCAACTGAGGAATATTAAATAGCTGAGAAGCACCTAAAGAAACTTTCAACATCAAAACCCTGTTATTCTACCTTAAACCAGTCAGAATGGCTAAGATCAAAAACTCAGGTGACAGTAGATGCTGGTGAGGATGTGGAGAAAGAGGAACACTACTCCACTGTTAATGGAATTGCAAGCTGGTACAACCACAATAGAAATCAGTCAGGCAGTTCCTCAGAAAATTGCACATAGTATTACCTGAGGACCCAGCTATATCACTCCTGGGCATATACCCAGAAGATGCCCCAACATATAAAAGATCACATTTTTGGACCAGTCCTCGTTTGATACCAATTCACACTCAGAAAAAAAAAGTTACTAATATTCTGTGAACCTATGTAACTTATATTTTCTGTGAGGTTCTTCTGCAATTTCAGAAGACAGGGTTATGTTTATAACAGAATGTTACCCTCAGCAAACACCAGTGATCTTCACAAAGGCCATCTGTGAATGAATTAAAGGGATGTTTGTAAGCTGTATAAATCTGGGTCATAAGGGCAAAACCAGATTTTCTGTCATTTGCTTTTAATATATGTACAAATATGTGGTCATGGCTGCCAGTTTAGGCTATAAACTGAAAAGCAGACTTTAAAAAATGGTGATAGAGAAAGGGGAGGGGAAGAAAAGGACACGTGACAGGAAACAGGAAGGAGACCAATAGGTGTAGCCTGACAGCATGGGCATAAGAACACAAAACACTGTAAGGAAACCTGATACTTAGTATGCTGCTTTAGCATTTGTAACCCAGCAAACCTCTCAGAGACTTTTATCCAAGGCCAGGCTTTCCCATGCTTCCTTGCCAGAAGTAGTCTTTCTTGGCTCCCAATTCTCTAATAACTCAGTCACTTTGGTTCTAAGTAATTAGAGACAGAACTCTTCCTCAACTGATTAAGTGTCTTGTAAACAGAAAGGATATCTCAGCCACATCCAGCACCGTTGAGTATCAGCAGGTATTATGTAGACATGTATCAAAACAGGAACTAGGGGATGAAAGGGTCTCTTTACAAAATATTTTAGAAACACTATTGTCTCTTTGGAATCACATCCAATTTAGAAGTGACAGTTTTCAAGCTTTCTGTCCATACTTTTTCTGAAGCTATCTAGGTTAATAAAACACTCAAGTACAGCAGTTCTCTACCAGTCAGTCAAGACCCCTTTGGGAAGGCCAAAGACCCTTTCACAGGTGTTGCTGAAGACCATTGGAAAACATAGATATTTACATTATGATACATAACAATAGCAAAATTACAATTATGAAGTAGTAACAAAAATAATTTTATGGTTGGGGATCACCACAGCATGAGCAACTGTTATTAAAGGGTTGCAAGATTAGGAAGATTGAAAGCCATTGCTTGGGTAGAATTAGTAATAGCTCAGATGGAATTAAGTATACCCTGGGGTAGTTAAAGTTCTCTATGTGTTGACCCTGTCAGGGGAAGGGAAGCTACAGCCAGTGTGTAGGTTAATGCCTACACAACATGGTCAGGATGGTTTCTCAAGCATGTTGTTGAGTCTTGGAAGGTCAGATGTGCATTGTATGCACCTGACACTAACAGGCCTTTGCCATGCTGTCCTTCTTCAAAAGAATGTCATAATCAGGTCCCATGAAAAAACTAGGAGAGAAAAATTGTAACCACATCTGCCTGTGACTCTTTATGCTCTTTTGTTCCTCTGGGCAGAACTTCCTCAGTTTTATCTCACAATTCTGTCTATGACATCAGATTGTGCTGCATCGAACTCTGGAGATGGTCCAGGATGAACTCTGAAGATGGTCCAGGATGATTAGGGGGTCAATCTATTGTTCTTGCCACTTGTGATCAATAATATATTTACTGGATGAAGACCTAACATATTGGAGCAAAAGCATAGATCTTATAGACTGACTTGTGGTGGAATAATCCAGACTGGAGGCAAGTCCACACAAGTGGCACTCCCATGTGTTGCAAGGTATTTGATAACAGTGTGAACCCCAAGATTATATTGTTTACTCTAAAATCCTGTTTCAAGGTGTGATTTGGCTCAGCCCTAGTACACACTTTTACTCCAAGGATTAAATAAAGTCTACCATAGGCCAAGAAGCACAGTCAGCAAACAGATGTCAGGAAATGAACATAAGAAAAAAACAGAGAGAAAGAGGGAGTCTGGAGGATGGATACAGAGATGCACAGAAAGGATAAGAAGAGACATTGAGTTTGAGCAGTTTTTTAGATGGGCAGAGAAAAGAAATTCCTTTTGGGATGTCAGCAGATGGGAAGGTCTGCTGGCTACTTTCTCTGCTTCTCTGCACTAGTAGGCTTTCACCCCATACTCTAGCTTCCAAGTCTTTACTGGTAAAATCCAATTTGAGATTTTTTTAAAAGCAGCACACATCTGTCCTTATCTGTGATCTAAGACTCACAGAAGCATCTGCACTGAGTGGGTGTTAAGACTCTAAAAAAGTTTGACACACTCAGATATTTTTCCATGCCATGTTGCTTACATTGGTATTCTAATATTTATGAAAATGCCTTTCTCATCTACTGGCTTGTCAGCTAATTTGGGTGAAAGAGCAAATTTGCTTCCACATGTAAGTACACGTTTGAAGATTGGTGCTTCTTTTGTGCATGGAAGATTCATTGTGCTCTAATTACAAATACAGTATTTGCATGGAAATGGTCAGATGAAAGTCCACATATCTTGGAAAGGTTTGCCCTTTTGTTGGTACCCTATTCAAGAATGAAAAGATTTCTCCTCTTGGAGGGATTTAGAGCAAGGTGAGCCTGAATTTGAATTCTGCACATTTCTCCTTGTGTTTTCCATGTATCCCTAATACAAGGCCTTGCTCTGTGTTTATTAAAAAGGACAGAAAATATGAAATAATACAGAAATGAGGACTTCATTTTACATAAATCCTCAATAGAATCTTATATGGGAAGGAGTTACTATATACTAACACTAACTGCCTCAGACCAGCACACAAAACCAGAAACAGATGGCATCACCCAATACTTTTATGATGCTTCCAAAATGTATCATGGATACTTGTTTTGTTCAAGGTTACTTTAAACCTGTTGATTGACAGATATCAGAAAATGATTATTACCCTACACACATAGACTATTCTAGGTCAGCAGCATGAAGGCATATTTAATTTAGGATAAAGCTATATATTTAGCTTAGGTTGTAAGAGCTGATCCCACAGGAAATCCAGGGCAGCATAAGATTGTTTACAGTGTTTTAATAGAGGCAGGTTAAGTTTAATAGACTGAGTTCATTGTAGAGAAACAGGTTGAATGGATAGTTTAAGGAATAGTTTTAACTTCTTTGCAAGATCTGACAAAAGTTTCTTATGACAAGGGGTATTTTCAGAAAAAGTGATTGTCACCGGCCCCTGCTTCTGTGTCTAGCCCAGTGAGGTCTGGAGGAGTCCTACACTTAGGGATGCTGCTATTTGGTTGCAACAATCAGCTCTTCTTATGTGAGGCTTGGTGGTCACACTTAAAACCTTCTTTCTCTTAGCTTTGAGCCCTTTTCCTGATGGTGTGCAACCATTGTTACAGGTTGTGTTTAGAACACGGGATTCCCAGCAGCTTGGCTGTTCTGGTGTGTTGTGGAACTTTTTGTCCATGGGGTCTACTTCACAGAAGCAGGGCTATGTAGCTGCAAAGGTTGAGCTTGTGAACTTTGGTGAGACCCCAGTATTAGTTAGCCAGCCTCTCTGGTACTTTCTTGTTTGGTTGGTTGGATTTTGTTTGTTTGTTTGTTTTCATTTGTTCTGTTTTTGTTTTCTAGACATGAACACATTGCCTCCTATCAATGCTGCCACAGGCATGAGTGACTCTGGTTGTCTACAAGGCTGCCATTGACTGCCTGCCTTGGAAACTGAGCAAGTATGAATTCTTCTCTTGTGTCTTGAGGTATTTTTGTCCCAGGTGTGAGAAAATTAAATAAGACTCGGATCACTGTGGACTTAGAACTTTAACACAACCGGAAGGGGGAGGGCAAGATGGTGTAATAGGTGAAAGTGCTTGGAGTGCACATGGCAGAAGAAAAGTGCTGACTCCTAAAAGCTGGTCTCTCAATCCCACATTCATGCTGTGCACATGCGAGCCTGCACGTACACACAAATTATGCATGCATACAATACTGATAACTAAAGCAGCACAAAGTTATTATCTCCTAGTTCCTATAAATTAGAAGTCAGTTTCATTACCACTAACTTCTCTGTTGAGGTCCCAAGGGGCTAAAATCAACACAAAGAGCAAGGGCTGCTTTTCATATCAGACCCAGTACTCTCCACTTTCACACCAGTCTCTTGCCACCAAGGAGACCTCCTCACTATACTTGCCTTCTGACTGGTGGCTATTACACTTATTATACTTAATAAGTATAGATGGATATATTAAAATATTATAATAAAATAAAATATAATGTATAGTTATAATTAAGTATATTAAATATTATAATATATTATATTCATTCTATTCTAAATACTTAATATATATAGACTTAAGTATACTTAATAATTATACTTAGTAAGTATAATAAGTAGTTCCTGTAGCAGTGTCTGCCCAGCATCAGAAAAAAAAGAGTTCAAAACTAAAGACAGAAGATTGTAGATGCGATCATCGAATTTCACATTCTAAGGTCTGACATACTACTATGAGTTTCCAGAGGCTGCTTGGCTTGCCTCAACATCTCAATTATTCATTCCTTCAAGCTCAAGAGAAGAATGCCTCATCTATTTAGTTCTGAATTTAAATTTTGTGATTACTTTTAAAGTTCCTTTGGTGAAATAAAAGGACAGGATAGTAGCCATAACACTTGATTTCTGCCCATTTGTCTCTTCAAAAGGGTTATGGAAGTCTGGGGAGCATTGGAGGAGCAGTCTTACCTACAACAGATGTATAACCTAAATCTTTGACTTGTGACCTAATATCACATCTGTACAAACAAATATGCTGCATATAGACATGTATAATAAATATAGTTTTAGATATAGCCTTTTCAATTGGTCAAAATAAACCTCAAAATAAAAAAAATACAATAGGAACAAGAGAATACTGTAAAATTATCACTGTACTAAGAACTCTGACCTTTCAGGGGCCAGCCTGGGCCTCAGTATAACAAATGAGCCTGCCAGCTGTGTTCATTTCTCCCTAGCCTCACACTTGGTAGGCACTAAAAAAATGGCACATACTGATCATCATCCTCTATCTCTGAGGTAACAAAAGCTTGAGAGAACAAGCTTAGCTCTTTCTCCAGTCGGCAGAGTCTGACTGAAGTTGTCCCAGGGCTGTCTTTTGATCATAAATCCTGACTGTGGATTCCTATGTTACCATCACATTGACATACACCACTGCTTGCAGTATAACTGAGTCAGTTTGTTTTCAGTTTATTTACTCTTTATTTGTATTATATGTTTTTTGAAACAGGGTTGCCTATAGTCCAGTCTAGTGCAGAACTCCCTGTGCAGCGGAAGTAATACTGGAACTGCTGATTCTCTCTCTGCCTTAGACTCCAAGGTATTTGCATTGCGGGTATATACTGGAAGACAGAGTTTGTTCAACCTTTCAATATTTCTGAAATACTGTCTTAATTATCTTCCAGCATGGAGTTACTTGTATTAAAAAAACTGTCAATGCAATTTTAACAATATTATACTTGCAAATGGCAAAGAAAGAACCACCTTGCCCTGAGAAACTTAAGCACCGGTGCAGCAAATTAAAATACCAGTGGCAACAGGTTATGCTTCAGTTGGATGATGCTACAGCTTTAAGGAAGGGATCTGGAAGTCTCCATGCTCAGGTACACAGGTTCTTCTGAGTGAAGTGGGCTGTTTCCAGCAAACCATTTCAATAATGCAAGAGTATAAACCACTTTGAAATCACACTGTAAACAGCTTCTTCAATCTTATATTGCAATTATACATTGAATGCAGAATCAACTCAAAATATGGAAATCCTAAAAAACTGTTGGCAAGAAAAAAGAAAAAGCTGAATTTTCTACATGAGGATACAATTCCCCAACAGCTGGCTGATCCTGCCCTGTGGCTCCTTAGTGAACTTCTTGCTGTACAAAGAAGTTCTCCAGACATCCACTGTGACAGAACCATGCACAGAAAATATCTGCTCACCAATGCTTAAATTCAATGTGTATGTGTGTGTGTGTGTGTGTGTGTATCTGTGTATGTTTGTGCCTGTAGCCATGTGTGCATTTGTGTGTGTATCTCTGTTTGTTTTTCTGTCTGTATGTGCTTATCCATGTTTGTGTCTGTGTGTATTTATATATGTATGTGTGTTTGTGTATGTGTATGCCTATATGATCTGTGTGTGTTTGTGTGTGTGTTTGTATGTGTATTTGTATATATGTATGTGTTGTCCTTGTGCATATATGTGTGTGTGCCTGTATATGTCTGTGTAAGAGTATGTAGAGGTACGGTATGTATAGAGGTATTTTATTATTCTAAGGACCCAGTATTGTACAGTGTGTGTTCTGGAATCTATCAGAGAGGCACAATGGGACCCAAATTCCAGTATTGGAATCTGTAAGTCTTGTTTCAAGTGTAAAAAGCCAATGAACAAAGGAATGTATGCAAATTACTAGCATCCTAAGCCTTTGCCTTCTTGTTTCTACAATCAGACAATATAATTGCCTATTTTTTATAATTATTACACATATGAAAATATTTATAATGTAGGAAACAATGTATTGAAATAATGTAGGAAAGCTCCAACATTAGACTTTAGAAGCATAATCACCAGATAAATATTCATGTTCTACATCAGTTTTCTGGATCTACAACTTGAGGGATTCAGCTCAGCTACCCGGAGAAGCAACAATTAGTAAGGGATATTTTTAAAAACTAAAATATTTTTAAGCAGTCCTAAAGATATACCAAAAAATCAAAAAACAGTTATTCAAGAAAATCAACTACATCCAGAAACAAGATGGAGACAGTATAGATTTCCATCATTTGAACCACAGAAAGCTCCCTCCCTGACCTCCTCTGCAGTTCATCCCAGGACAGAGCACTGCCAGAGGAAAGCAGTTGTAGAGCACAGGGCTCTTTGTCACTTCAGATGAGAGTCAAGGCTGTGGTGCCTCTTGGGAAAGCCAAACCAACAGCTTGTCCCAAGTTCTGCCTCAGTTGCATACTTCAGACTCAAAATACATGGTGAGAAAATGCCAGATGGTCAGAGATTGCCTTCTGCCATGCAGCCCTCACATAAAGAGTCTTTTCTCTGAGCTGGAGAATGCTGTCAGAGAACATTGGGACCTGATTAGTTTTTCTATGGTTCCTTTACAGACTCAAGTTCTATACCTGAGACTGTCAGCCAAGAAGTCTCTAAACTACCTAACCAACTGCTTAAATGAAAGACAGAGCCCAGGAGTCTTCTTAAAGTGGAAAGAAAGAAAGGTAAAGAGATCTTCAGTGCTGTCTCTCCTTGGGGAACTAAATCCATTTTGTGCACATAGCTAGAGAATAAAGTGAAAACCTTGCCTAGTGAGGGTCTCTAGTGACTGGATAGACAAAATTGGAGTGTAAAAGTACCTTGATCAAGTTTATATTCAAGATATTTTCTAAGGTTGATATTTTACAATATGGGAGAAAAAATCTAAGCTGAAAGCCTGTGAAAAATAAAACAAAATTACAGAAAGAAGAGATAGTGAAGATTTAAAAACTTCACAGGGTGAGCTGTGACTCGAGGCCAGGACTTTGGGAACTTTTCAACCTAAAGAGAACAAATTCATCTAAGGACCACTCCTTTCAGGAGAGACAACCATTAACATTATACCATTTTCCTCTTCTACAAAACCATGACTTCCTTATGAGCTCATTCTCTTCTGGAAATCCTCAATCCAAATTGTTTTCAGAGGTGTCTTTCCTATCTCTTGGGTTTCCAGCCCACACATTCTTATTTTCCATGGTGTTAGACCCATATACAAGTTACATTTTCAGCATACCTTACAGCCACAGGAAAACCAATCCTATATCTGCCTTAGTGGGTTTTACTAATGTGGCCCTGGATACTCTGGCGTCATTTTGCCAAAGCATAGGCAGTCTTACATCATTTTCTGGAGCAGATCTACACTGCCAAAATTTCTCTAAGAGACCTCTTCTGTGGACAGTCATGAATAATTTAACAAGTAGAGGGTGGGGGCTTCCACGTGAGTCACTTGATTCATGGACACCCAGACTAAGAAGGTTTATTAAGCAACAAACTCTATAACACATAAATCTGATTCCCTAGCACCCATGCTACAAGCTAATTCAGGCAAAGACACTATATGCTTATCATCTGGACAGTGAAAAACCCTATCTTAATAAAACCAATGTGGACTACACCTGAGGAGACAGTAGGTAAGGTTTACTTCTGGACCCTATACACTGCTCTGTGAGCATGCGCACATATGCATGTGTGCACATACACACACACACACACACACACACACAGACATAGAGGCATGCATGCACACCTTCATTCACAAACACCTTTCAGACATATACACACAGAATCGAACAAGTATCCCTTATCATTTAGAACCAAAATGACTTCAGGTTCAGATTGTTGCAGATTTTGAAATATTTGTTCATCTAATGAGACATCTTGAAAATGAGACTAAGATTAAACATGAAACAGATTTCTGATTTATACACACATTACACACATTGGTTATAACAATCTTATATTTTTAGAGTAAGTGATATGATGTGAGGTGTGAAAATTTCCACTTGGTGCTCAAAGTTGTTTGGATTCTGCAACTCATGGGACAGTGGGCTTTACCATTGGGTGTGTTCAACCCAGATAAATGAAATAATAAGAATAATTATAAGTGAAAAAATCCTTTATGAGCTAACAAGTTTCTATTTTGTTCAAGAAACATTTGCTATATTTATACTCCTAGAGGCATAAGCAAATTCTAGATTATAGAAATGAGTTTTATGACCTTCCATATATGACACAACACACCAGTTTTTGTGAGTGGAAGAAGAAAACAGACTATATTCAAAGATAAAAGATAAAACCTATTCTCTAAGACTCTCGGTACACAGGTTTTTCATTTTGCACATCCTTGGGCAAGTCATGTAAGTTTAGTGCCTTGCTCTCTGATGTGCAAACACTAAAACTGTTAGTATGTTTAATTTCTTTGACCCAGCTACACCACTTCTGGGCATATACCCAGATAATTCCCCAGCATGTAATATGAGTACATGTTCCACTATGTTCACAGCAGCCTTATTTATAATATCCAGAAGCTGGAAAGAACCCAGATGTTTCTCAATGGAGGTATGGATACAGGAAATGTGGTATATTTACACTATGGAATACTACTCAGGTATTAAAAACAATGAATTCATGAAATTCTTTGGCAATTGGGTGGAACTGGAGAATGTGATTCTGAGTGAGGTGACCCAATCGCAAAAGAACACACATGGTATGCACTCACTGATAAGCAGATATTAGCCCAGAAGCTTGGAATGCCCAAGAAACAATTCACATATCAAATGATGCACAAGAATAAGTAAGGAGAGACCCCTTGTCCTAGAAAGGCTCAGTACAACAGTGTAGGAGAATACCAGGACAGGAAAGCAGGATGGGGTTGATTGGGGAACAGGGAGAGGGAAGAGGCTTATGGGACTTTTGGGGAGGGGGGAATAATGGAAAGAGGAAATCATTTCAAATGTAAATAAAAAATAAAGAAAAATTACAAAAAACTTTCTTTGAGCTTCTTATGCAAATTCTGTTTAGTAAAGGTGGATATAATACTGCTTCTTCAAATTGCTACAAGAACCAAATGAGAATATATTTATGAAAATCCTTTGTGATTCTCAAATTTAATATTTATAAAGCTCTGACTATGAGCCAGGAACTGTCATAGAATTTCTCCTGAGTAAACCTTCTTAATCCTTACAATCCTGAAAATAATTCGAGCATCCTTGATCAGTGAGACACACAGAGCCTTGCTTCAAATGCCCAAGGGTACATGTAACATTCTGGAGGCCATGTTATAGAGCTGGTTATGAAGAATGAAAGACACCAAACCTCCCTTATTGGAAATACCAGATACAGCTTTTCAGATCTGTGCTCTGAACTGTGATTTGGACTACCAGCTGCTTACTCGGTCTGTCTGTCCCTGTAAATAACTGTCCAGTTTCATTTAGCTTCATTACTTGAAGCTGGCTTCACACCAGGTCTGTTTCTTAGTGGAAGAACACCACCACGTTGTGCTTCCTAAATGCATGTTAAAGGGATCCATTTATCTAAACCAAAGATACAAGAATCTGACAAGCCCAAAAAATGTGTGTGAAGATGGGAGAAAGGCCATGGTCACAGCCTCTTTCTTTCTTCATTCAGTGATGTTTTGCCTGCTCTGGTTTTCAGGAAACATTTCTCCATATGTGCTGTGTCACCAGAGTTTGTCATAACTAAATCAAGATCATGGCCAGGGCAGCTCCATACTGATTTCTGCTCCTAAATCTACACCTCTCCCTTTCGTAAGATTGTATTCCCAAATAAGCATCGTCTCTCAAGTCTTCTAGCTGGTTTTTTATGGGGAGAACCAAAGTTAAAAGAATATTTTTCCTTTGATGCAGCAAGAAAATAGGAATGACATCACTCATTCTTCCACTTATGGAGTCCTGAGCTCTTGCATAACTTACAATAGTATTTTTTTTCTTAGTATCATTCTGGTCCAGTGAACAAAAACCATGTTAAGAAAGAATTGTCAACCCTAACTTAATATAATTTTCTCTTCAAAAACTCTCTATATATTGAAATGAATTCTTAGACTTCAGTATACTGTTTGATGAATATTAACAAGTGAAATTTCTTTGAAATTTCTTTGAAATTTCATCCAAATCAAGACTCAGAATGTATTAAACTTTAAAAAAATCCTTGACCCTGATAAATTAATGCTTCCCCCTCTTAGGAGCAATCATCCTTCTGATTCTGTCATCATATATAATTTTTCCAGATCATTAATTTTATATAAATAGAATAATTATGGCTTGTTTTTGGCCTCTTATCTCAGAATACTAGGAGTTTTAGGAGTGTGTTCCTTTTTAATAGTGGTTCTATTGTTCATACAAAATATAATGTTCTGTTTATCTAAAAAACATTTTGAGTTTATATAGCATTTTATTTACTGACACTATCAGCAGATTGAACATTAGGCCAACTTTTCTGCCTGTTAATAGGATTAAGAATGGCAGACAATAATAATAATAATAATAATGATAATAATATACTTTACAGAAAAGTTTATTACTATTAACTCTATGCTTTATAAAAAACAGAGTCTTAAATCTTGATATTTTACATGGTTGCTTCTTGAATGATTGAAATTATGTAGTGGTGATAAGATATATGCACATGTACTGTCTAACAGGAATTCACTTACACAAGAGGCTTATTAAGAGAGTTATCAGACTAATGTAAATAAAAATTTCCTCGATATGATATATATATATATTTCTCTTTGTTTTCATCTTGAAAACAAAGAGAAAGGGGAACGTGAGTGATCATCTCAAGAGGCATAGGCAACCCAACCTCTGAGGTGCTGCTCCTAGCTGTAGGCATTACTAGACAATAGCTTGCTCTCATTGGAATTATGCTAATAATTCAGGATCTTATTCTAGAGAAGCCTCAGAATCAGATAACATTATGGTGACATCATGTATTAGACAGATACAACATAAACAAGAGAGAGTGTAGAAATGTTCACTTGGTTTAATGAGTGACCTAGATGATCACTT